>NC_056525.1:208326853-208475096 GCF_019175285.1 Sceloporus undulatus | reverse complement strand
GCAATGAGCCACAGCAATTAAAGTGGTGTCAACTTGGATTCTTCCTGCAGTGCAGAGGCAGCTTTAGATCAGGTTGTTTTTTAAAGCAATTTTCTACCCCTAAAGCTTATTAAAGTAACACACTAATGCTGATGTTATGCATGCTTTACTTAGAAGTCCTAAATGGTTCAACAGAACTTATTCCTAGGCATGCATGTCTAACATTGAAGCCTGTTATCTTATCAAAGATCAATATGGATACAGATTACAGGGAACTGATTACTGGTTGTGGCTCATTCACTTCACATTTACAGAGAAAGCTGCTTTTGTCCAATGACCTTCACAGGCAACAGCTTTTCAAAATACTGGAATAGCATCTGAACGTTTTGGAAAATTAAAAAATGCCAGAAATTCATTTACATATGTGACTTTCTTGTATAATTTTTAACATAAAGTGCTCCATCCATTCTATATGTCTCTCTCAGACCCTGAAAACAATGATGATAACTAAAGAGGGAGAGGGAAAGGGTATATGTATTGAAGTTACATTTCAAAAGCAAAACAAATGGAAACAATACTACTTAGGGGACTGTAACAACTAATGCTTTCTAGTTACTTTTCAGGGGCACTTATTTTCAAACGGTATGCTATTTTTAATCAATCTTTAAAGACAATGCAAAATGCAATGCAATGAGCGGTGGGTTTTTTTTAAAGAAACATTGTAGTGAATCATAACAAATTTCAAAAATTTCCAGACTCTATTTCTTTTCCCTTAATCCACGTAGCAGCATTTCTCTCCCTCTGCCCAGTGATTCCCAAACTTTGGTCCTCCAGGTATTTTAGACTTCAATTCCCAGAAGCCCCACCCAGTCAGGAATTCTGGGAGTTGAAATCCAAAACATCTGGAAGACTAGAGTTTGGGAACCTCTGTTAGTGTGTTCTTCACCAGATTAGATAAAGCAGTGCAAAACACTTGTGGCTGTTTTTAACAACATAATTATATTGCTGGATTAAGCCATACAAGCAAAATAGTAATATAACCAGAATGTCCTTCACACAAATATCTCTTATGTCTGGGGAATCCCACTCCATGTTAAAAATAATGAATTTAAGCATTTAAACAATAGAAATGTTGAACATCAAAACAGAATAATATGTCTGACCTTACTATACCTACCTAACACAGCTTTTGCTAAATTTCCACAATAAATTAATCTTCCGTATTCAGAATTTTCATGGTGAGATGATGTGCTGAAGCAGCGAAGTGCCTCCATGTGGCGACACATAACCTTAAAGAGAAGAAAAGCACACAGGAAATAAGTAACAACATTTCTTCTAATAATTGCTTATTACTTCCACACACATACATACCCTATATACACATGCTTTTTGGAGATCTTAACTGAATCACAGGACAAGACTACACTTTTAAGTAACACAACGGACTTTGTGAGAAAACTCGTGGCTTTTATAAATATAGGATAAGTCTGTATACCCCTACATTTTGCAAAATAAAAGTGTGCAATCCAACAGGGTGTGAGGTTTGAATATACTTTGAACCAAAGAAATCTACCAAGATATTGTAGTTCACCACTAACCAAGTCTAGCTCATGATTCACATCATGGAGTCATGTGGATCTATAACCATTTGAACCAGCATTCACTAGAAATTAACATCAACAATCCAGAACTAGCAGTAAAGAACAGGATCTTCACCAATGTGTACAGAATGCCTCTTGCAGCATCAAATGACCACTATGCTCCTTCTCTTTCAAAGGTATCACTTACCACTTAGAAATCTGTACTGGCTGAGTCTCCCTTATCTGAAATACCAAAATCTAAAATACCCCAAAATCCAAAATTGTCTACATTGGTGGCTGAGACAGTGAAACCTTTGTTTTCTGATGGTTCAGTATACCCAAACTTTATTTCATGCACAAAATTATTACAAATATTATGGGTAAAATTACCTTCAGGCTATGTGTATATGATGCATATGAATTTCATGTTTAGACTTGAGCCCCATCTCCAAGATATCTCATTTCGTATATGCAAATATTCCAAAATACTAAAAAAAATCCAAAACCCAAAACGCTTCTGGCGCCAAGCATTTTGGATATGCAGACTCAATGAATGCCAGTGCTCAACCAACTTTAAAATGACAATGAACAATGGTTTCATGTTTCTACACTGCTGAAGAATGTAAGCCCTAACTGTGATCTCTTGAAGGTCAATTCAATTCTCTTGAATGTATTGGGGGTTTGCAATTTGTGCTCCAAGGATGCCTTTGGGCTCCATCTGCACTTCCCAGGTGCTCTGCAGCCACTCCAGGAAAATGAAAGAAAGAAATATTGAATGAAATTGAAAAATAAGTATATATTCTTATATATACTCCTAAATACCATTAACTTGTGAGACATAGGGTAGGCTTCTTAGGGGCTCTGCCATAGAAATAAGGGCTCTGCGAGTCAAAAAGGGTAGGAACCGATTAGATTTATTAAGGAGAGAATGGAGAGAACGCATCTAAAATGTTTCACTGGCTTGGCTAATACGACTTCTCTGTTCACCTTTGTTCTCCTGTTGGGAAAACAGCACATCTGAGAAGAAAGAGCTTTTCAGCTGGTGGTGGTCCTGCTTTGCACCTTTGATTTATAACCAGGAGTCTGCTTTAGGATTTGCCTGCAATTCTGTACAGGTGTTTTGGCAACAATTTTTTAAAAAGTGTTCCCCTGAGCACATGCAGAGAGAGGGGTGTACACTCATCTAGAGCTTATCACACTGAGCATGAAAGAGAGGTTATCTCAAAGGCAAACACTTTGTGTTCACCAGATCAGACTTGCTTGCTTATTTATTTCTATGCCACCTTTCTCCCAGAAAAAAGACCCAAAGTGGCTCACAGTCAATATTGTTTAAAAAGAAAACAATTACAATAAAATTTTAAAACAATTAAAATAATCTACAGTGTAAAATACAGTATAAAACAGTTTGACATAAAACATGCATCGTTCAAAACATAACTAGAGCATAGTTTTTTGTGGGTTTTTCAGGCTATGTGGCCATGTTCTAGCAGAGTTTCTTCCTGATGTTTCGCCAGCATCTGTGGCTGGCATCTTCAAAGAATGCTTGCCTGGAAAGCAGTTGGGTGTATATATACTGTGTGACCTAGGAAGGCCACAGAGCATCACAAAGAAGAACATGTTTTTCATGCTACATAATATGTTCCCAGGCCACACAGTGTGTGTGTGTGTGTGTGTGTATATATACACACACACACACACACACACACATATACATACACACATACCCAAATCCTTTCCAGACAAGCATTCTCTGAAGATTGCCAGCCACAGATGCTGGTGAAACGTCAGGAAGAAACTCTGCTAAAACATAGCCACATAGCCTGAAAAACCCACAAAAAAAAACTATGGATGCCGGCCATGAAAGCCTTCGACTTCACATAACTAGAGCACACACTCTGTTTAAAAGCTTCCCTGACACTATTATAATGTATATTAAAAGCCTGCTTGAATAAAAATGTCTTTGCCTTCCAATGAAAGGGAAAAAAAAGCAGGCAGAAGTCTAGCCTCCTGTGGAAGGGAGTTCCAGAGTTCCACTAGCATTTCTCCTGAGTGGAGGTAAATACTGGCCTGAATTATCCTACCGCTATCAGAACTCAGACCCACTGAATGAATGGTATTAACCTGTGCTGTGATTTGCTTTTCAGTGGATCTATGTAGTGTTTTGAGTGCTGGACTACAACTCTGGAAGACCAGGGTTCGAATCCTGGTTCAGCCTTGGAAACCCATTGGGTGGCCTTCAGCAAGTCACATACTCTCAGCCCCAGGAACAGGGTGACCAGATGTCCTCATTGCAAAGGAGGCCAAGGCACCACAAAATGTAGGCCATTCCAGAAAAATGTAGGAGATGACTAAATAAAAGCTTTAAAAAAAAATCATAGAAATAAATTCATGCTTCTAAGTCATGCTCAAAATGAAGGACATTTTTGGAATTCCTCTTGGGCAGATACTGAAATGTAGGACAGGTCCTGCAGGGACCTGGTCATTCAAGGAGGACAAGGCACCACAAAACGTAGGCCATTCCAGAAAAATGGAGGGCATGACTAAATAAAACACCACAGAAGTGTAAATTCATGCATGCTTCTTAGTTGTGCTCAAAATGGAGGACATTTTGGAATTCAAGGAATTTGAAATGTAGGAAAGGCCTTGGGGGATGGGGGGAGGACATCTGGCCACCCTGTCCTCACCACAAAGGAGGGCAAGGTGCCACAAAATGTAGGACATTAAAGAAAAATGTAGGGTGTGAGTCCAATAAAAATTAAAAGCACTCATATAAATAACAATCCAGGCTTATTGCTCATGCTCAAAATGGGGGACATTTTGGGATTCCTCCTGGACAAAATATTGAAATGGAGGACAGGCCCTCTAAAAGGAGGACCCTGGTCATGCTCAGAATGGAGGACGTTTGGGAATTCCTCCTGGACAGAAGGCTGAAATGAAGGCCAGGTCCTGGGGGAGGGGGGAAGGAGGGCGTCTGGTCACGCAAATCATGCTCAAAATAGAGGACATTTTGGGATCTCTCTTGGACAGAAGGCAGAAATGGAGGACAGGTCCTGGAAAAAGGAGAAGCTCTGGTCACCTTGGTCAGGACTTTGGGAATCCTTCTTAGACGGAAGGCTGAAATGGAGGACATGATAGAAAAAGGAGGGCCTCTGGTCTCCCTGATCATGCTCAAAATGGAGGAAACCCTCCTGGAGAAAAGGCTGAAAAGGAGGTCAGGTCCTGGAAAAGGAGGACCTGTAGTCACCCTGGTCTGCTCAAAATGGAGGACATTTGGCAATCCTTCTTGGACCGAAGGCTGAAATGTTGGCCAGGTCCTGGAAAAGGAGGACCTCTGGTCACCCTGATCGTGCAAAATGGAGGACATTTGGGAATCTGAAATGAAGGCGAGGTCCTGGGGGGCGTCTGGTCCCCCTGCCTCAGAAACGCCTCGATAAGGTCGCCATAAATTGGAAACGACTTGAAGTCCCACAGCAGCAACAAGGAAGGGCTCTAGCAGCCTGGGGCCGGGCGTCCGACTCAGGGCCTAACCTCCATCCGGAGCCGCGCCTTCGAGTTCCCCGCCCTTCTGGGGAGCCACCCAGAAGCTGGGCGCCCGGCAACTGGAGGCGGCGGCAGTTGCGGCCTCCAGGGGGGCCTCAAAAAGAGGGGCCGAGCTCCGCCGGCGGCGGCGCCCCTCAGCCAAGGCCTGAAGCCGGGCGCAAGGGAGGCCGCCTCGACCAGGAGCAGCGCCGCCATCTTCGGAGAAGAGGACGGAGCAGACTGGGCTAGTTGAACCGGAGGCGCCTTTCCTCCTCCTCCTCCTCCTCAGCCCCTTCCGGGGAAGACGACGACGACGACAAGGAGGAGGAGGGCTTTAAATGTTGCCCCCACGGTGTAGTGGCTTACTCCAGAGACCAGGGTTCGAATCCTGGCTCCTCCATGGAGAGGGCACACTCTCTCAGCTTCAGAAATAGAAACCCACGCTCCTTTGTTGTTGTTGCCTTGTCTACCTTGAAGCCTTTTGTGACTTATGGCGACCCTATCAAGGGGGGTGGTTCTTGGCAGGTTTCTTCAGAGGGCCTGCTCTGAGGCTGAGAGAGTGTGACCTGCCAATGGTCACCAGTGGGTTTCCATAGAGGAGCCAGGATCTCCACAGTAAACCAGTGCACCACACCAGCTGCCTCATGTTTCTTGTTGTAGTTGTTGTTGTGTGCCTATAAGTCATTTCTGACCTATGGCAACCCTAATGCAACCCCATCATGGGGTTTTCTTAGCAAGATTTCATCAGAGGAGACTGGCCGTTGTCTTCCCCTGAAGCTGAGAGAGTGTGACTCGTCCATGGCCACGCAGTGGGTTTCACGGCTGAGCTGGGAACTGAACCCTGGTCTCAGCAGCCCAACACTCAAAAACCACTACGCCATTCTGCTTCTTCGTCAAGCTCAAAATGTTGGGCATTTTGGAATTTATTCTGGACAGGAGGTTGAAATGGAGGACATGTCCTGGAAAAGGAGGACACCTGGTCAACCTGAGCTGGATCTTCCCTGGGTCCTTGGTAATATTGCACCCAGGTGACTTTACAATGCCTGCCACCCAAAATTCTATAGTCGGAAGTCTGCACCCTGTAAACACGAGACAGTTTTGTGGTAGTTGTTGTGTACATCCAAGTCATTTTTTACTTATGGTAACCCTAAGTCAAACCTATCATAGAGGAGGGCAATTTTTTCAGAGGGGGGATGTTGCCATTGCCCTCCTCTGAGGATGAGTGTGCTTTGCTCCAGGCCACCCAGTGGGTCTTCATAATCATAGTCCAATACTCAAACCATGCTGGCTCTTCGTTGGTACATTTATATCCCTCCTTTTCTCTTAAGGCAGTGGTGTACATAGCCATCCTTTTCCTGGTTCCAGGGGCCTTTTTTGTAGACACAGAATGGGCTTGGGAGCAACAGGTACCCAACAGACCACACATTCCCCAACTTTGTAGCAATGAAATGCAGAAGCAGGCCAGCAACAACAGGCCTCTGCCTGCTAAGGAGACGAGCCCTCCTCCCGACCCGGCCATCTTGAGGGGAGAGAAGCAGAGCCAGCACAACAGGCATCTGCCTGCCTAAGGAGACGAGCCCTCCTCCCGACCGCCATCTTGAGGGGGAGAGAAGCAGGCCAGCAACAACAGGCCTCTGCCTGCTAAGGAGACGAGCCCTCCTCCCGACCGCCATCTTGAGGGGGAGAGAAGCAGGCCAGCAACAACAGGCCTCTGCCTGCAAAGAAGACAAGCCCTCCTCCTGACTACCATCATGCTTGTCTTTATTGCATGTTGTTCAATGTTTATTGTTATCTGTAAGGTTGTTTTTATGATGTGTAAGTTAAACGATTTTGTGAACCGCTTTGATCACCTCGGAAAAGCGGTATAAAAATAAAGCATATTATTATTATTTTGCACATGTTCATTACTGTCTTATAACTTACATGCTCAGTTCTGACATTCAAAAGAGGATTATTTCTCAAATTAAGCTTATGCTTGCCCAGCCAAGAAAAATTATTGGGTTTGCTGTCTGCAGAACTGTGTTGAAAGCTCAGTTGCCTAGTTATCATAGCATAGGCACTGATACATATGGCAACCACCAGAGTGGGGATTTCATAGCAGGACACTAGCTCTTCTGCACTTCATAAGCAGACTGGACAAGAGTGTTATTGGAACACACTGGTGGGAATAGACAATTACCATGAGTATGACAGTTACCATACATGATGTGCATAGCTTTAAGTTTATGTTGGAGCAGAATGGCATTTAAACACCAGGTTCCATTATTTGCAGGTTTGTCTCAGTTCTAGATGTCAACTTTAACTACTGGCTATACTAGCTAAAGGTATCAGCCCATATGATCTTGAAAGCCAAGCAGGGTTATCCCTGCTTAGTATTTGCATGGGAGACAAATGAATGCCAGGTACTATAGGCTGTATTTCAAAGGAACTGGCAAAACTATCTCAGCCTAAGAAAACCCTATGAAATTCATGGGGTCGCCATGAGTCAACAAGAAATTTGAAAATGTGTGTGCACACAATATGTGAAGGGTCAGTTTCTTGTTTTAAAATCATTTTAGATTTGTTTTAATCTTGCACTAACAGTTTGGTCTGTATAGGTTTTTAGAAAACATGGTATACTGCTTTGAATCCCATGATGGGAGAAAGTTGGGATATAAATTAGACTAGATGCACCCTTGCAACAGATAATGGAGGCCAAGTGGGGGGACTCAAGGTAAATTCACTGCTCAGCTATGAAATTTATTGTGAGTTTTCTCAAGTCTCTGACTTAAAATAACTGTGATTATAAAGTGGGGTTTATATGCCTGCAAATCAACTCTGATGTATGGCGAACTTATAGTTTTGCCTTCACACGATTTATTCAGAGTTTTGTCATTGCCTTCCCCTTCAAGCTGAGAGAGTATGATGTGCCCATGATCACCCAGTGGGTTTTGATGGCCAAGTGGGAATTCAAGTAGGATAAGGTCCAGAGGTCCATAGAACCACTTACTCATGTAGGAACTTCGGTCCTGTGCTGGAAGAAGCAATATAAATAAAATGAAAGGGTTGGACTGGATGGCCCATGCGGTCTCTTCCAACTCTATTATTCTATGATTCTATGAAATTCAACACATTTTCATGTTCCTGTAAAGCAAACATGTGGGCCTGTGAGGGGGAGAACAGGCTGGCCTGAAGAGACAGTGCCCTCCCTCCGTAACTGTCATCCTTGGGCCTGTGAGGGGGAGAACAGGCTGAAGACACAGTATTCTCGACTGTATATTATATTGTAACATGTTTAAAATGTATATTCCCTTTGAATTTGGAAACCGCTTTGATCTCTCAGGAAAAGCGGTATAGAAATAAATAAATAAATAAAATAAATAAAAATAAAACAAACACTTGGCCCACAGAAATGTTAAAAAATGTATTTGCATAAATATTACAATCACTTTGTTAGAAACAATATTTACAGTTTTGAATGTAAAACATGTTTAAACTTGGCAGTTTTATCCAGCACTATGCAGGTAAGTATGCTTAGGACTTTGGCCCTACTCTCTCATTCTATTATATCTAAGAGAAATGACTACTGTTCAGCATCATACATAAGCACAATGCACTCCTACACACACATATTTAGAATCAAGTCAAATTCAGAAAGAATTCCTAACTAAATACAGGATCGCAGCCATCATGTGCTATATTTTTCTACAGCAGCAGACAGCTTGTGAAACAACCTTCCCTAATCTGCTATGCTCCAGGGGTGATGGGCATGCTAATTCATCTCACAAGCATCAAGTAGGGAAGGCGGTTTAAAAGTATAGTACAGGATGTCAGCAGAGTTAAATACAAAGCAGATGACGTCTGACTGACATCTGTACCAGCATTAGGCCTAACCAGGTACAGTATACTAAAAATCACCCGTGTGGTCTATTTTGTAATAACATAAAGCTTTAATGATGCAACTGTTATCTCTGAGGTGCTGGAGGTAGGGGGAAAGGCAATGGAACAATTTTGAGTTGTTCTTCCTCTAGAGTAAAATCAAATGTGGCAAAATACCTCCTATAAAACTGTACAATGAACACAGAACACCATGTAACAAGTCTATGTAGACTTGTTACAAACATGTTTTTCCTGTTTATTCCTTCCTAAAAATGTGCAGGATACCTAACTTTTAAAATAAGTACAGTATTGTGGTTCTTCACTCATCCCATGTGATTACTTGCTGCTACAGAAATAACACATCTGGCTATTCTTGCATTTGTCACATTTCAACGTTCAGCAAAGAATTCAAATCATTTTTATAAAATCATATCAGCTTAAACTTCTATCTTGAAGACACAGGCTGTGTCTTAACTTGTTGCTCCAGTCTTTCAACAACATTCTTCAAGCATTCTTCATCTTTGAAAAAGTACACACACAGTTTTCTTTCCACCTGTTGCATCTTATTATTCTCCAACACCTTCTTCTTAGCCTTTATGTCAGCAAGAAGATCCATAATAAGCTGATTTAATTTATTCAGCTGGAATTCCAACCGCTGAAATTGCTCAGCCAGTTCCTAGAAGAGGAAAAGTCTCAGTTAAAATTAGTTTAGTATTATATTACAGGTTGTATATCCTTTATCTATAAATCTGAAATATTCCAAAATCCTAAGCTTTTTTCATGGGTGGCTGAGACAGTGACACCTTTGCTTGCTGATGGTTCGATGTACACAAACTTTGTTTCATGCACAAAATTATTAATATATATATAACTACCTTAAGGCTATGTGTATAAGACATATATGAAACATAAATCAATTCTGTGTTTAGACTTGGGTCCCATCTCCAAAACATCTCATTATGTATATGCAAATATTCCAAAATCCAAAAGACTTCTGGTCTCAAGCATTTCAGGTAAGGGAGATAATATGATTCTAGCAAATCAACACCATGTCACCTCACATATTTGCAACTTTCCTCAGTTGCACATTTTTTAAAAAATTTACTTCTTTAAAACTTTAAATTGTCAGGAAGCCTAAGTAAATATTCTAGTACACAGATCTATAGACTTTGGCCTGGCTCAGAAGCCAAGCTATTTTTTTATGGTGGCCATAAAATGAGTCTCTGAGTAACTGAGAGATTTGTGGTAACCAATTATGCCCTGCTCAACACACAAGCAGTGCATGACACTCAGTGCTGCTTCTGTCTTTGAAAGCAGCCACTGCTTTCAAAGATGTTTATCATGAGGGCTAGCAGGCATGTGCTGGAGCACCTGGGAAAAGTGAAGGGAGGATGGGGAAGCTCTATGTAGTGTGCTAGTTGCAAGGTCTTGCACAAACCACAGGAGCACTTCATCCTTCTGCTGGTTGTACAATTTGGAATTAAAGAAGGGAAACAGCACACTGGGAGGAAAAAGAGTCAGGAACTATAGGCCAGGGAAACCAGCTGTCCAGCTCTTCTCACAGTCAAGGAACACTTGTACTACTGGGAACAAGCATGTTGTTGGCTGCTGACACTGAAGAAGAGCAAGCAGGAAAAATGAGTCTTGGACTAGGTGTTCTAGCCAGGCTCAAAATTCAGAAATCCAGCAGCACTCACTTTTGGATGAAGACCTGCTAGACAGTCAAGATGGCATGGAGCTAACAAACACAAAATTTAAAAAAGGTATATGAGTATAAGAATAGCTGTCGTGCAACACATTTCAGTGTAAGTCCACACAGTAGACTGATAGCGTTCAACAGGGCTTTTTACATGTAGCATTAACAGGACCGAGGCCTTGTGCTCAATATAATGAAAAATAAAAAGCTATTATTGCATGCACTCTACAACTGTTGTCACTGTTGATCCTAACATACTCACCTGATTACTCAGGCAGATGCTTTCCCCACTTTGGTACATAGCATCGCGAAGGGCAATTACATCGGCATCAATCTTTGACAGAAGTAGTATTTGATCCTTATTAATGACTGTTAACCGATCAAGTATTGACACTGTATCTAGATGTAATTCTTCAGACATCTTTTCAAGGCCTTCGTGTGTTCTGAACAACTGTTTTAGATTCTTCCCTTCAAGAAGCCGATATAACCTTCAAAACATGAGTGCATGGTAGGAATAAGACTGACTGAAATACAATGAATCTTCCAAAAGGAGTATGAAAATACAATACAAATGTTGGCCTCTGGGGAAGGACCCATCAGAATCAGGCAGCTAATAATTAGTAAAGCTTATACCCCAACTGCAGAGCAGAGGCAGCCCTCTGAATCAGGAGGTATCTTCTTCCCTGGGATAGGAGGGCACAATTGGTTGTTCAAGGCACTGACTTCCTGAAATAGATACTGTACTTTCCTGTGCCTGATAGGAAAGCTGGCATTTGTGAACAAAAAAGATCACACAATGCAAATAAATCCTCCAAATAGGTTTTACTCAAGGAGAAAATCAAGGAAAATTATATTGTCCAATCCCTCAAACCAAGTCAACTAAAACAGTTTCAGTTTTAACAGAATTACCAAGCTGATTCTCATAATTTAAATGAGTCTAAATATACTGATTTCAATGGGCATCTACATTCTAATTCTCTACATGCTCAGTCAGCACAACTTAAACTGGCCACCAGCTTGAATGCAAACATTCTGGCCTAACATATTGATCAAGCTGTTAATCATTTATTGTGTGGACAACACACTTAACCTTTAAACAGTGTAAGATACTAGCTATGCAGAACTGGAAAAACCAGCACAAACCCAGTGCTCTATTATCTTAGAACAATTATCTGAAAGGAAGCACCATTAATCTTTATGGAATTTATGGAAACATTTAACTCTGAATCTTTTGGTAATGGAAGTAAATGAAAAACAGTGGCAGCCTGGTCTTTCCTGTCACCTGAGATGGGAGTAGAAACAATCTGTTGTTGTTAACTGTTGACTTTGATTTATGGTGACCTTCTTAAGATTTTATACTTGCATAACAAACCATGAAGTCAGTAGAGTGCACCAAATGGTTCCCAGGTATAGTAAAATGCTTACCTTTGCATAACAAACCATGAAGTCAGTAGAGTGCACCAAATGAGTCCCAGGTATAGTACAATGCTTACCTTTGTGTTGCATGATCCTTCAAATCAACAGTGCTTCTTACTATTTTATGATGGGAAATAGATGGGTCAGACATTGTTTCTAGTGTATGTGCCAAAGTGTCACTGCTCTGTTTCAGATCTTGAACCATATTTTCTAGCAGACGGCTGTAATCCCTAAGTTTTCTTAACTCAATTTCATAAGCCAGCTGAAGAAATTCAAATGATGCCTTCTGTTTAATGAGCTGGTGACAAATCTGATCTTGTTTTGATATGTAGTATTCCTGTCGAGCAATCTGCAGATCAAAGTCACCTCTCACCACTGGCATATTCAATAACTCTGCATCCTTCTTTATCAGCAAAGGTAGGGTTTCACTGTTTATGTGAGCCAAATGTTTTTTTAATTTTGAAATGTCATTGTTCAAGCTAGAAATTCTAGCTTCAAATTCTTCTTTTCCAGTACTCTGCAGAACAAATAAAAAGGTTCTGTCAACCATACACTTATAGTCAATCCATGCCCATTATCAGTAAGAAGTTCTTATTTCCCATATTGGTACAGAATATAACATTACAAGGGTATTGATAATCTCAAGAGAGAAATTTCTACGTAGGCAAAACATGTAGCAGATCTGCTCTTAGCAGGTGAAAAAACAACGGATCTAAGAGAATTTGGTCCTTGATGAAAAAAGGTTTCCTACTCTGAGGCTCTAGGATTGGGGTTGTTTGGCTTCTCCTTATCTTTGGTTATCTCTGCCAGCTCATCATTTCTTTTTATTATACCACGAGCAAAGTAATTTGTGCCAGTCTTATATGCTGGATAAGACTCAATTTCAGATTATGATTTTTTACATTTTTATCATTCTTTTCCACAGAAGTCACCAAGACACAGTATAGCAAATCAAAATAAAAAGAACCAGTACCACAGAATTATTTAAGAAGCACAAACAATATGATAGAATCATAGAGTTGAAAGAGACCACAAGGGCCATCCAGTCCAAGCCCCTGCCATGCAGGAACTCTCAATCAAAGCATACCCAACCGATGGCCATCTGCTAATAAAGCAGTTAAATCATCATATATTATAAATTGACATTGTAATAAGATAATCATAAAGTGAGAGAAGGAAAGAGACTAAGAGCAGGAAAGGAAGCGGCATTAAGCTGCTCCTGTGTGACTCAATATTTCCTTTGCCTCCAAGTAAATAGATTAGAGGGCTGAAAGATCAAGGGCATGCCTGGCTATGCCACTGAGATGGTTAATATACCTCTCCAAAGTGATGTGAGGAGATCAAAAATAAAAAAGACAAACACAGATACCACCAAAAATAGAACTCTCTCTGACCTCTGGAAAAGATAAGACAGCTTTCAAGGCACAGGTTAAATTGCCTTTGGCAGACTGAAGGGAATATTAAATAGAGTAGCAAGGTGAATGAAGCAAAGGTACCACTATCACTATTCATTTAACAAGATGTTCCTTAGGAGCAATGGCCCTTAGGTGAAAAGATCTGTCTCATCATTGAGCTTATATTGCACCTGTCCCTTCCTTGCCCCAAGCGTGCTTAAATTTAAGAGGACTGTATGGCACAGTAACTGGCTTTTGGATGGAGATTGTGTGCATGGAAGGTAAAAGAGCATTTTATCTAGAATTGTCAACTCAATGAGAGTAGAGAAAATAATTTAAATTCATATCTAACAGTTAGTTTGAGTTGCAAAATGGCACTAAGCCTTCATGTGACGCAACAATATTAATAATAAAACTTACCTTCTTTAAAGAAGAAATATTTTCCTTTGCCCATTGAAGACCTGATTTTATGCTTAGACTCTTAGACTTCTGTTGAATCAATTGGTGCTGAGCACAAATATATGCCATCTGCAGCCTGGTCAACTCTAGTCTTTTTTCAAAAACATCACTGCTTTCTTCACAAGTGAAAGAATTCCTCATATCTAGAAGCTGGAAATTTTCTTCATTAGAACTTTCAACCAATTCAGACATGCCATGAAAAAACTGCTTTTTTGTATAGAGAGTAAGAGATGTGGTGCTCTCTTCTTCCTGATGCAAGTATTTATCTAAGTCATGTTGAGCTAGCAATACAGAATGAGTACCTAGATGTTGTTGTTGAGGTGCAACCATAAGGAAAGATGTTAGCTTCTCAACGCCTTCAGTAAGAGACTGCAACTCATTATTTATCTTTGTATTTAAAGCAATGAAACCCCCTTGCCCCTCTTTCACATTTTTAAGTATTTCTTCACTCCTCTCTTTAAGCTTCAGAGACATCAGGCTACTGGTTGAAGCTACCATTTGAAGTTTGTTAAGGCGGTTAGTCTTTAGCTGTTTCATCTTTTGAAGAGCATGAAATTCATCTTGCAATGTTTTAAGCTTTTCTTCATCTTCATCATCATCATAATTATTGGTGCTTAATTCCATAGATTTACATGTCTTAAGAACTTCATCTAGAGCCTCTTCTTCCAATACTGGCTTTGATGACTTAAGAAGAATATTAAATGATTGCAACTCTTCTTCAGAAATTACTTGGTGCTCATTAAGACTTGTACAAAACCATTCCAGAAATGACTTATCTTCCAAAGTCTCAAATAACCAGTCAAAGTCTTCTCCATTAAGAAAAGGTGCCTTGGGATATCCTATCCTCTTTAGTGTTTCAACAAACTGAATTCCACAATCCATGGTCTTCAGCTGTCCGCCTGATAGTTACAGATGTTTGCCAGTAAACTTCCAAAGTATCTATCATAATCAAAAGTACAGAGTAATCAACAGAAAGTTTTACATATATTTCTGCAAAAAAACAAAACAAAAACAAAATGAACACAGAATCAAGACTGCCATTTAATTTAATGGGTTGACTATGTAGGATTTTGTAGAACAAGCAGTGATAACAAGCAATAGACAGGAGCAAAATGCATTTCCCCCTATTTGAACAATTTATTACTATGCCTGTTTTTTGCAAGTTTAGAAAAAGAATCCCAGGATTTTCCCTCCTTTATGTTTTCGCCTAGCTTCTTTGTGGTCCATGATGCCTGCTGAAGTTGTCAACACAACTAATCTCTGTATGTGTGTATTTATATATAATATGTATAATATATTTTAATAAAAATAGAGATCTTGTAGCACCTTTGAGACTAACTGAAAGAAAGAAGTTGGCAGCATGAGCTTTCGTAGACTTAAGTCTACTTCCTCAGATGCATATCATTCTCTATCTCAGCGGCCCCCAAATTGTGCCCTTTAAGAGATTTTGGATTTCAGCTCCCAGAAGCCTCAGCCATCTTGGCCAATAGTCCGGGATTCTGGGAGCTGGTGTCCAAAATTCCTTAAAGGGCACAGTTTGAGGACCAGTGGCCTATCCCATATGCATCTGAGGAAGTAGACTTAAGCCTATGAAAGCTCATACTGCCAACCTCTGTCTTTCAGTTATGGCCAAAACACACTGCAGAAGTAATCCAGTTTGAAACCATTTTAACTGCCCTGGCTGGATGCTAAAGAATTTTGGGAACTGTAGTTTTGTGAGACATTGAGCCTTCTCTGTCAGAGAGCTCTGGTGCCACGATAAAGTACAATTCCCAGGATTCCCTAGCACTGAGTCAGGGCACTTAAATCTGTCTCAAACTGGATTATTTCTGCAGTGTGTTTTGGACCTTAGTTTGAAAGGTGCTACAAAGGTGCTGAGGAAGATGGACTGGGTTGCTGGCTCTCCTCCTCCTTACCTGGGAGTAGGTCCGACTGGCTCCTCCTCCTCCTTACTCTAATGCTAGGGAACCCTGGGAGCTGTAGTTTGGTGAGATATTGAGCCTTCTCTGTCAGAGAGCTCTGGTGCCACGATAAAGTACAATTCCCAGGATTCCCTAGCACTAAGCCAAGGCAGTTAAAGCGGTCTCAAACTTGACTATTATTTCTGCAGTGTGTTTTGGACCTTAGTCTCAAAGGTGCTACAAGATCTCTCTATATTTCTGATTCTAAAGACTGACACAGCTATATCTTTGAATTCTATAATATAATATAATATGATATAAATATCTCTCTGGCTTTTCTTCGCGAACGAAGATTCAGGAAGGATTCATCCCGCGCTTTCTACAAGCGTGTTGATGACTAAAAAGGCCAATCCAAGATATTAAATATAAATATATATTATAATAATATACACTATGTATGTTATTATATAATATAATATAATATACACAATAATATATAATATAATATATAACAATATATTTCTATTATAATTTTAATATTTTAATGTATTTTATACAATAATAATATACAAAACATACATTATAATATTATATATATATATATATATATATACACAATATACAATAATATATGTGTAACAATATATTTCTATTATAATTTTAATATTTTAATGTGTGTATATATATATATATAATATACAATACTATATAATATATATTATAATATAGATCTATAATAATTTTAAAAGTGGAATGCATTTTAATATATATTATGTAATAATATACAATACATACATTATAATATATAATATATACAGTATTATATAATGATATAATATGCGATATAAAATAATATATAATACAATATGTAATTTTATATGTCTATTATAATTTTAATATTTTAACGTATTTCAATATGGAACTGAGCCAGAAAGATGTTTTTTACATTAAAAAAGGGGGGTATTGGGTTTTTAAAAAAACTTTTTAACCTTTGCATGTTTTTAAATATGTTATGTAATATATATACTGTATATATAAAAACAGAGAAGGCTCAACATTTCCCCTCAAAGTCCACTGAGAGGGGGATGGCCAGGGCTGCTGACTCTCTGCCAGGGATGCTTTGATTGAGAGTTCCTGCATGGCAGAATGGAGTTGGACTGGATGGCCCTTGCGGTCTCTTCCTTCCAACTCTATGATTCTGTGATCCTCCTCCTTACCTGGGAGTAAGTGTGGCTGGCTCCCCTTCTTCCTTACTCTGGACGCAGGCTTTCTTCCGAGGAGGACACCCAGGAGACCCGCCTGGATATGGGCCCCAATTGACAACGGAAGGAACGGTTGATGAGGGGGGGATTATATAAAAGCTGCACTTCGGAAAACCCGGGAACGAACTGACGCCACTCTCGGATGGGCGCCGGGCGGGATTCAAACCAGCTCCATCTTCTCGCGATCAATCAAAATTTCAAAACGTCTCGCGATAACACGCCCTGTCCTCCCAGTAAGGAGTCCGAGTGGCTCCCGAGGGCCGTGGATCCTTTAGTTCCGGGTGCAGTGTTGCTTCACATAAAAACAGCCTTTGCGTGGATATTCTGGGTTTCATAACTCCGTCATTAATCGGGGCTGTTGTGTTAAATTTAAAGGAGTGGTCCCCAAACTGTGCCCTTTAAGAGAATTTTGGACTTCAGCTCCCAGAAGCCTTAGCCATGTTGCTCAATACTTTGGGATTCTGGGAGCTGAAGTCCAAAATCTCTTAAATGGGCACAGTTTGGGAACACTGGCTTAAAGACTTTACATGTGCCACTCCAACAGCAGATGACGATTGTATTAGATTTTGACAGGCCTTTTGGGAACTGTTAATTTGTGAGGAAGCGACTTCAGATAATGTCTTGTCCTGTTGGAACAACGGACGCAAGCTCCAGGAAAAGAGATTCCAGCTCAACAATAGGAGGGACAGTAAGGGCTGTTCAACAGTGGAACACATTCCCTCGGAGTGTAGTGGAGTCTCCTTCCTTAGAGGAGGCTGGATGGCCATCTGTCGGGGGTGCTTTGATTGGGAGTTCCTACATTGCAGAATGGGGTTGGGCTGGATAGTCCTTCCGGTCTCTTCCAACTCTATTATTCTATGATTCGGTTGTTATTAATTGGTTTTAGAATCATAAAGCAAGGGCCATCCAGCCCAATCCTCTGCCAATTGAGACTTTCCCAACAGATGGCCATTCAGGCTGTTTAAATACCTCCAAGAAGGAGACTTCACTCAACTCCGAGGGATGAGTGTGTTCCACTGTTGAACAGCCCTTACTGTCAGGAAGTTCTTCCTAATGTTGAGGTGGAATCTCTTTTCCTGGAGCTTGCATCCATTGTTCCAGGTCCTGTTCTCTGGAGCAGCAGAAAACAAGCTTGCTCCCTCCTCAATATGACATCCCTTCAAGTATTTAAACAGGGCTATCATATCATCTCTTAATCGTCTCTTCTCCAGGCTAAACATCCCCAGCTCCTTAAATCATTCCTCATAGGACATGGTTTCCAGACCCTTCACCATTTTAGTTGCCCTCCTCTGGACACGCTCCAGTTTCTCAATGTCCTTTCTGAATTGTGGTGCCTAAAACTGGTCACAATATTCCAGGTGGGGCCTGACCAAAGCAGAATAGAATGGCACTATTATTTCCGTTGATCTAGACCCTATACTTTTATTGATGCAGCCTAAAATCGCATTGGCCTTTTTAGCTGCCTCATCACACTGTTGACTCATGTTCAACCTATTGTCTACTTGGACTTCTAGATCCCTTTCACATATAGTCTCATTCAGCCAGGTGTCCCCCATCCTATATCTGTGCATTTCATTTTTCTGCCCCAAGTGCAGTACCTTATATTTGTCCGTGTTGAAATTGATTTTGTTAGCTTTGGCCCAGCTTTCTAATCTATTAAGGTTATTTTTAATTTTGATCCTGTCCTCTGGGGTGTTAGCTATTCCTCCTAGTTTGGTGTCATCTGCAAATTTGATAAGTATGCCCCCATTTCTGTCCTCCTAGTCATTGATAAAGATGCTGAATAGCACTGAGCTCAGGACAGAGCCCTGTAAGACCCCACTGGTCACTTCTCTCCTGGATGAGTGACATTAGTACCAGAAACAGCTAAGGATTCTGTAGGGAGCAGAATATGCTTGGGCTGTTATCCAAAGAGGTTCGGATTTCCAGGAGAGGAAGGAGAGAGGAGGGATTTCCCAATCAAAGGGGAAACAATAGAAGAAGTGGGGAGGAACCATAGAGAAGGAAGGCTAGACCGGCGCTCCACTTCCAGGAGAGGGATTTCCAATCAAGCCCTCCTCCACGACTTCCCTTTTGATGGGAAACCCCTCCTTCCTGCTTTCCTTCACCCGGAAGTTCTAGCGCCGCTCTAGTCTTTCTTCTCTATGGTCCTCTATAGATACACTGCGGGCGACTGTCCTCCAGGGACCGGAAGTGGGCGTCTGTGACCCACCGGAAGTGGTCTGGTACTGTGGGAGCCGTTGTCCCGGTTGGAGCCGTGAGTTTTTTTGCGGAGTGACTGAGTCTGTCCGTCTGTCTGGTGAGTCCGAGGCGTGCGTTTCCTCCTTGGCTTCTACGGAAGCCCGCGAGGGTCGTTTTCCAGCCCTTTAGGCTTCCTTTTCTAAGGAAATAACTGGAGAAATAACCCGGTTTGGCACCGCTTTAACTCGTTGTCTGGCTCATGGCTATGGAATTCTGGGAGTTGGAGTTTGTTGTGGGGCTTTAAAGGTCAAAACCAACACTTTGTGCTTTGCCTGTAAACTAATTGACAACATTATTGTCTTTTCCGATGATTCCTGCCTCCTCATGATGAGACCGAAGTGCAGCAGCCTCAGTTTAGTCCTCTTGGCTTCTAGGGATATTCCTGCCTTGATCTGCTCCAGGACCCAGTCGTTTGTCTTCTTGGCCATCCGCATTATCCCCAGCACTCTTCGCCATTTTACTGTACGCTGCATTTAATGAGACTGTGTTTGTCTGTGTCCTGGAACAAAAACCCAGTGGAAGCCGTGCCCTATGAGGAGCGACTCAGGGAGCTGGGGATATTTAGCTTGGAGAAGAGAAGGTTAAGGGGTGATATGATAGCCCTGTTTAAATACTTGAAGGGATGTCATATTGAGGAGGGAGCAAGCTTGTTTTCTGCTGCTCCAGAGAATAGGACCCGGAGCAATGGATGCAAGCTCCAGGAAAAGAGATTCCACCTTAACATTAGGAGGAACTTCCCGACAGTAAGGGCTGTTCGACAGTGGAACACTCTTCCTCGGAGTGTAATGGCATCTCCTTCCTTGGAGGTCTTTAACCAGAGGCTGGATGGCCATCTGTCAGGATGCTTTGATTGAGATTTCCTGCATGGCAGAATGGGGTTGGACTGGATGGCCCTTGCAGTCTCTTCCAACTCTACGATTCTATGATTCTGGATACCAAGGGCCCACTATTTCCCATCAAACTACAGATCCCAAGATTTAGTACAATAATAGTGGCAATCAGAGTGGTATCAAAATGCTTGAATTCTGCAGTGTAATGTGTGAGCGTCATTTGCCTTCAAAGTCGCTTTTGACTTGTGGCAACCCTAAGATTTTCTTCAGAAGAGGTGTGCCATTGCTATCCTCTGAAGCTGAGAGACCGTGACTCAACTAAGTTGACCCAGTGGGTTTTCATGGCTGATTGGATATGCACCTAAAAGATGTATTTGGACTATCTGTATCCATCGCTCAGTGATACCTTGGCTGCATTGCCCTTCCATCATGGCGCTGGCTGTATTCGTGACAGAAGGCAGCCCCTATTTCCGGGATAACTGCCCACCTTTTACAAAAAATAAAGCAGTGCCTGTTTTGTATTGCTTGCAATTGGCTTCTAACGCTGCCCTTCAGAGAGATTTCAGAACTGTTAGAAAAGGAAAGATGAGGTGATGGAGCCACTCCCCCATGTCTCAGAAAGCAAGCTTTCAATCAGTAGTTGAGATATCAGTGACAAAAGCATTTATTAATGTGTTAAAAGCCTCTCTAAACCTTCTTTTCAGCTGTTGTTCCTGATTATCTATCCACTTAATTTTTAAAAATGTGATGTAAATAAGCACAGAGAATAATTCCATGAGGAATATATAGTCAGTGGAACGGATCTGTCAGCCTGGTGTACAAAGCGAGGAACTCATAATGGTTTTCACTGCTGTGCCTCACAGTCGCTTATACTTTGACACTGGTCAACTGACAAGTCAAATATTAATATAATATAATAATAATAAATGTTTATTTATAAACCGCTATTGACTTGGTGCATACTATTTATTGCCTATGGTCAAACATTCCATAAGTGCAATTATTCCACTGAAGACATGGTGCTTTGTCTCTTCAATGACATCATGACATTGTCTACTAGGAAGGGCTGTGATTTTTTTGTCTCCAGGATCTAGACTTAGCTATACTTAAAAACAAATTTCTGTCTTACATATTTTCTCCTTCTGTGTGTGCATTTCCATTTTAAACAATATTTGTGATGCATGTGGAGAGATCTTGTAGCAGATACATTTGATGGCCTGGAAAGCCAGGGACAGATCCCTTAGTGTGTGAGAATGTCAATTAAAATTCAAAATCCTTTGAGTTTGAATTAACATTCACACACACTAATGGCATATATAGGCCTCTCCCTGGCTTTCCACTCCACCAAATGCATCTGAGGGAATAGACTTAAGTCTACAAAAGCTCATGCTGCCAACTGCTTTCTTTGGCGGGAGGAACAGTCTCCCACTGCCCTGGTTTGCTCCATGGGGAAGCCACAGCCTCCAGACTGCGGGGCTTCCCCACAGAGCAAAAAGAGCCCATAAAAACAGGGTTCTTAATGCGGCGCGTTTAAAATGGTGCACTTGCGGCATCACAAACGCACCAGGACGTGCGGATGCTAAGCATCCGTCATGTCAAAATGGTGGCGCCCGTGTGTACAATATGTGCGGTACGCCCTCGGCCAACCCCTAGCACGCGACGGGGGCGCACTATCTGCCGGTATGTACAGTGCCTTTGTTGGTTTCAAAGGTGCTACAAGATCTCTCTACATACTGATTCTACAGATTAACATGGCTATTATCTTTGAATATTTGTGATGGTTTGTCTATCTGTGATAGTGAACAAGATAAGCTAGCCAGTCTCCTGAATGATGAAAATGTTAATGTTATGTGACTGCATTGTTTTCAATAGAACTGAGCTGATACTATTTTCTTTTTCTTATGCTGTTTGAAATGAACAGCTTGTTGTGTTTCTTTTCTTTCTCGCTCTCTCTTTCTTTCTTTTTCTTACTTTCCTGATAATTAGTATGGTAAAAGCTTTGTCTTAAGTTGTCATGTAGTGTGTGTGTGTGTGTATATATATATATATATATATAGTCAAAACCAATTTTTATTGCCCATACTGTAATGTGTATAATTAAAATAGAAATTTAACCCGTGAAATGAAATCGTATGGTCTTAAAATTGGGCCAGAAAGCAGTAACATATACTGTATTTTCTGGCATATAAGACTACTTTTTAACCCAGGAAAATCTTCTCAAAAGTCAAGGATCATCTTATATGCTGGGTGTTATGTTATAGGGCAGGTGCTGAAACTTCCAATCTGGGTTGGAGAATCTGCGGTCGCCACATATAGTGGGGGGGGGGGCTCAAAAACGGCCACGGCTGCATCCCCGCCATTTGTAGCGACTGTATGAAAGCAGCAAGGGTGGCACTGTACAAGTAAGGTAGAAGAAAATCCACTCACCAGGATTCGTGGAAAGAAGTGACTTAACGCGATCCCGATGACGAGGTGAGGGGCGCCTCACCTGGAAGGTGTAAGTGGAGGCGGAGCAAGCTGCAGGCGTCCAGGACGCCTGGGGAATGAAATGAAGAGCCATGTTTGTGCTACCGCTCTGATAGTCTTGGAGACAGGGAGGGCTGGGCAGGCAGAGAGAGCTGACCAATCGAAGCAGGCTTTATATACAACAAGTTTTCCTGCTAAGTACCTGCATGTCATAAGCATTTGAATTAAAATTACCATATTGAAATCAAATCTAATGTATTTTTTTAAATTTTTATTTGGTGTGCATTGGAAGAGGGGTAGTCTTATAGGGCGAGTATATCCCAAACTATATTTTAACTGGAAAAGTTGGGGGGTCGTCTTATACGCCCAGTCATCTTATACACTGGAAAATACGTTAGATATGTGTAAAACTTCATGAAGGCTATAGCAGTAATATCCAAATTCCACTCTTAAAAAAATCAAAAATATTTTGCTGTTTATTAGTAATTCTCAATTTAGATAAGAGAATGGGGACTAAATACATAAACAGGAAGTTTTCCCCTAATTGTTTGACAATATAGTCATTTTCATACTCTTTTTTATTTTTTTATTTTTTTATTATTTTTTTATTTTTTATTTTTTATTTTGGTTTAAAACAACTTTTAACACATTTTGGAGTGGTTGCTAGAAGGACTCATGAGCGTGAAGACTAAAATGCAAGTACAGTGGACCCTTGTTATACGCTGTGGTTTGGTTCCAAGATCCCCCGTGTATAACAAAATCCATGTATGCTCAAGTCCCATTACATATAATGACATAGCAAAATGTCCTTATAAAAAATGGAAAGTCAAGGTAAATTTATACTTTTTTGGAACATTTTCAATCCGTGTATACTTAAATCCTTGTATAAAAAATCCGTGTATTATAAGAAGAAGAAGAAGAAGAAGAAGAAGAAGTTTTATTTATATACCGCTATTCCAAAGATCATAGCGGTGAACAGCAAGTAAGCTAATTAGCAAGGGCTGACTGTACGTGGTTGTTAAGAAATTATGTATTCTGTTGGTCAGGCATTTGAATATTAAGGAACTGCCTGTTCCTACATGTATTTGTTCATCTACTGATCTCTTCTACACATTTCTCCACTATGTGAAGTATAATGGAGTGTGCCAGACAGTAGTCATGTCAAGATTTTGAAATGTCATTTTTTCAGAGACCTGTCTAGTTTCTTTCCCAGAAACATTTAGGAAATTGATGTAGTCGGGCTTTAGTCGGGCTTTTCACATTCATCATTATTAGACTTAATGATTTTTGTCTTTTAAAATCTTGATGCTTCATTTTGATCATAGTTTTGCTGTTGTGAGAAAATATGATTGGTGTATGACACTTTGAGAATCCCTTGGTTAAAAAGGTGCATATAAATAAACAATATGATTTTCTTACATAAATTCCTGGTATCTCCTATTAGTGGACAATGAAGCTTAAATTTAAAATTGCTGCTCAGCCATTTCTCTCTGTGTTTGAAGATAAATGGAGATAATTTTGACACTGCCCTAAGTGTTGTGAATTAAATCTTCAGTCAAAACAAATATATTTTGGTTACCATGTCTGGGGGGACATCAATTAAAATTAATTTTTATATTAGGTATTGCATGGGAGCAGTGTATTCAGGAAAACATGGACATACAATCTGAGGTGCTGCACACACTGTTTTGGACTACGGATGACAAATTTCAGCTCCTTATTTGCCTTATGTTATAAATGCTTATTTTAACTTATATTTTTGCATGGAAATAAATGATAGCATGTCACAATCATTCCGCATAGGTTCATAATGAGTATACGTGTATTTTGAGTAAGGAATTAGGAACTTTGAATAGGGAACTGAAAACAGGAATCAAGTTAAAGTTTTGTACTGCAGCTACATTTCCCACCCCACCCTGCCCCACCCCTGAAATAATATGGTTACTTACTTCAGAGCCCCATACTAAATTCAAAAAAGCCTATAGTCCTTTTTGGTAAATTGCTGTTGATCCAGCAGTCTTCCTATGGCTAGGAACAAAGCTGAAATCCCAGTTTACTTGCAGTGCAGTTTTTGGGTACTAAGGTCCAAAACACACTGCAGAAATAATCCAGTTTGTGACTGCTTTAACTGCCTTGGCTCAATGCTAGGGAATTCTGGGAACTATAGTTTTGTGAGACATGTAGCCTTCTCTGTCAGAGAGCTCTGGTGCCACAATAAACTACAATTCCCTAGCACTGAGCCAGGGCAGTTAAAGTAGTCCCAAACTGGTATTTCTGCAATGTGTGTTGGACCTTAGTTACTAAGTTGAAGGTAAAAACATATTGGTTGTTAATGCAGTGTGGGAAAAGAGCAGATAACTTTCATTGATACATTTGGGGAAATCAGTGTGCATTCAGGAAGCAGAGCCCCTTCATTCCATTGCCTGTTAACAAAAGAAAAGGAGCTCTTGTCTCCTATCTCATATCTTTCCAAAAGAGATAGCAAGACATGCCAAGGTCCCTTTTAAAGCCCTGGTGGAACCTGAGCACAATTAAGAGACATCAAGGTATACTTCTAAGGCAAAGCATTAGCCTTCCTTTATGTAGGCATGAAATTAATAATAAACCTACAGTGTTTTAGGGATCCAAGGACAGAAGTTACAGTTGGCTGTCCATATCCATGGATTCTGTATCCACCCACAGCTTGATAATATTTTTAAAATACATAAATTCCAAACAGCAAACCTGGATTTTACCATTTTATATGAGGAACAGCATTTTATTGCCCCATTGAATCTAATGGAAATTGAGCATCCACAGGTACTGATATCCACTGGGGGGGGTGTCCTAGAACCAAACCCAAGTGGATACCAAGGGCCCACTAAACAACTATTGGTTACCACATAAATGAAGGTGAACTCCACTCTACTGTGACTGATTAGCTGCTGTCCTTCTGCTCCTTGTTATCACATCTTCAACACTGACATAAATTATTAAATATTTTTTTTTAAGTAATGGAATATTTTTGTGTGTTTTAGAGACTAGATGGAGTGGCTGTTCATGCTTACATTGCTTGCAGTTGTCTTAATTTAAAACTGGGTTATGTTAACACAACTCCTGAGGGCATTTGTTTTTAATTTATTCACCATATGCATTACATTCCGTTCTATTCTTGTACAAGAATCATATTTTCAAAAGTGTAGAGTGGGCTCCCATAGAGAAGCCTAATCTGTTGTGTATGAGTCTTCCTGGTTGCCCACTTTTTACCCTCAACACACTTTCAAATGTAAGAGGGGCTTATCTGACTGGACCAAAGGTAGCATGTGTGTACTGCTTCCCACCCATCCTTAGTCTAATCAGGATTGATAACAGGCAAATGAGCGTGTCTCTTGTGCTGACTCAGGTGGGGTTTATGTTGTGTTTGTTTCTCATTCTTTTTGCTAGGTGGTGGCATTTTTAAAGTGTATGATGGATTCATATAAGGCAGGCTTTTGGAACATGAAAAACTGCTTTATTCTGAGTCAGGTCGTTGGTTGTCTGGGTCAATATTGTCAGTTCTGACCGGAAGAGGTTCTCCAGGGTCTTAAGGCTGGATTCTACCCAGACATGTCTTGTGGGGGTAGTGACAGCTTTCACCAACGGAGCCACATCAACAGAAAAGGATCCTTGTAGAATTGGCCTTGTGTATCCACAGACTATATCCATGGATTTAACCATCCATAGCTTGAAAATACTTTGAAAAATATAAATTTCAAAAAGCAAACCTTGCCATTTTATAAAAGAGACACTGTTTTACTGTACCATTGCATATAACAGGACTTGGCCATCTATGGATTTTGATATCCACGGGGGGCCCTGGAGGCAAACCCCAGTGGATGCCAAGTGCCCACTTTAGGTATGAACTAAATCTTAGGATGTCTTGTGAACAGGATCACTTCAGATAAGAAGATGAGTCAGAGTGTATGGAAGGAACATGTAAAGGGGTTGAGTTCTCTGTTTTTCTGGTCCTCAGAGTTTCTTGCAATTGGCTTCCAGCTCTTCTGTTGCTAATAGGATGAGCTAATATAATAGTCTGAACACCTGTGTTATTTGCAGTTTAGGAACTCCAGAGCCAAGAACCTGGTCTTCACTAATTAGAAATAATTCTCTCCAGATGGTTTTGGTCAAAGTCAGCAGGCATGTCAAATGCTAGAAGGCTTGAGATTCTTCACTCTGTGATTGGTTGATAGGAACCTTTCCTGTTTGCTGTGAATAAAGAATATAAAAGCTAGGTTTTGAGACCCATTCTGCATCTCACAGCCCTTGAGCTGCTTCTGTTGTATGAGACCTGTTGGTATGGATTTCTAGGTGAGTTAGGAAGAGCTTGGGCTCTTTCCACATCAATTCTTTATCTTGTTCATGTTGTTCCAAGCTATTTCAAACAGCTATGATCCAATAGAGCCTTCTCCTTGTTTATACTTATCAAAACTCACCAAAAGAAGTTACTAGTCTTTTGTATATGCAGTTTTGTTGATAAAGTTTGCAGCTGTAAAGCTCTTCGGAAATATTTGAAGCCTTCTGTTTAGAGAAACAGGAGTGTTCTTACTATGTGTCTGCCTCTTCGCCATCTTGCTCCCTCTTCCACTAATAGACAAATTCTGGTCTTGTTTGTTTTTGTGTACATATTCCCACTGTTACTCTTATGTTGTATATGTTTTGGGTTTGTGTTTGCATTTCCTTCTGTACATAAGTGTAACTTCTTTTAAGCTGGTGTGTGTTTATTTCAACTAGCCTTAGTATTTTTTTTGGAACTAGCACACACTATTTTGTGCTTTTATTGGTAAACACTAGCACTTTATTTTCAGCCTGGAGATAAACTGGTAGTTAGTCAAGAATTGTACATGTTCTCCATGGCTGACCCTAGCCAATAGCTGGGTAACTTAATTCTGTACTTTCTGGATGTTTTCAGTTGCTTTAAGTGCAGCCCTCCATCTTTCCCTTATAAAATACATCATCATACCACAATAAACTCAATTTGATATTAATAGATATGTATGACAGTAAACAGCCAGCATGGTGTAGTGGTTTGAGTGTTGAGCTATGAGTTTGGAAAAATGAGCTGAACTATTCACTGGGCGATCTTGAGCAAGTTGCACTTAGTCTTAAAAGAAAGCAATGGCTAATCTCTGAATAAATCTTGCCAAAAAAATCCTATGATAGGGTTACAGCAACTCTTAGTTAACTTTGAAGTCACAAAAGACAAACAATGCATGATAGTGGTAAGATCTCCAACCAAGGCTTGGAAAAGTTACTTTTAACACTACAACTCCCACAATTCCCCAGCCACTATGGTCCGTGACCTATTGAAATTTAGATAGTTTCATCCAGTTCAATGAAAGGTTTGAATGGAGTTAGAGTGTATTGCCAGTTTCTTTGGTACAAAATGTGCATATGAAGTTATGCTTGGAAATGGCCTTGTTGACCATTTTATCTCTAATTATAGAGCAAAGATTTTGGATAACCTTGGCCTCAAACTAGCTGGTAGTAACTAATGAAAACACCATCTGCTTTTGGCTTGGAATTGTGGTACAGTAAACACTCCTAACAAGTTTTTATTTGACATCAAAGCCAACTCTAGAAAGGACTGCATTTGGTGACCTTATATTTCTACCTGACATTGTTTGCTTTCAACAATGAACTGGAAAGTGACTGTACTTTTCCATTTATTTTCAGATCCTACTGGTAACTACAAAGGCCGAGAACCAACCATTTGATAAGAAGAGATGGGTATGTCTGTTGTGAAAAATGTCCTTCATAAGTACCTTTTCTTCATGAGCATGATTTAATGAATTTTGAGAGCAGTAATTTATTTTATTTTATTTATAACCCACCTTGCTCCTTTGGATCCAAGGTTTAAAAAAAAATCACAAAAGTTTAACAATTAAATATGACAGTTCAGTTAAAAAACACAAGTTAAAAACACACAATTAAAACATAGTTTAAAATAGTTTTTAAAAGACAAAATACCATCCCATTTTTGCCATATAAATTAAGAAGCCAAAGGTGTTGGTGAAGGGAAAGAAGAAGAAAACCTCTTGCAGGAGGGAATTCAGTAGCCTGGGAACAGTCACCGAGAAAGCTCTTTCTTGTGTGCTCACCAAATGCATCTGTGGATGGGATCCAAAACACACTGCAGAAATAATCCCGTTTGAGACCGCTTTAACTGCCCTATCTCAATGCTAGGGAATACTGAGATTTGTAATTTGTTGTGGCACCAGAGCTCTCTAACCAGAGAAGGCTAAATGTCTCACAAAACTACAGTTCCCAGATTTCCTTAGCACTGAGCCAGGACAGTTAAAGTGGTGTCAAACTGGATTATTTCAACAGTGCGTTTTGGACCCGAGATAAAGCCTTCCTTTGAAAATCTTAAACCTTGGACTGTATTCTGGTCATCAGTTTCCTTTTCTGTGACATCATGGCACTCCAATATTCAAAGTTTTTCTTTGCACAAATCAAAATATGGACAAAACATGAATAAAATTAAATGCAGATTCTAAAGATACACTTGAAAATTATTCGGAAAGACAAATACTCACTATCCCATTTTCCATGGTTAGAGGATCTTACTGCTCTGTGAATGAGCTTATATCTTACACATCTGAACTTCAGTCACATTTTTAAAATCTGTGCTCAGCTTATATTAATGTATATAGCCTAAGCCATGACTAGATCCTGTGTATTTATCAATCTTATTTTTTTTCTATGTAATTAAATGAAATAAAATTAAAAATAAAGAAATGTGGGTAAGTATGATATTAAGGGAGGAAGACAAGTGGAACGCCTTCCAGTGTTGCTGTATAGAATGCCAAAATTGAATACTTACTTGCCTGTTAGCGTCTTTAAAAAAATGTTTGCAGTTATGAAGTGTTTTACATGTCCATACCTGTTGAACCCATACACACAAACCATATGAGAGCAGGAAGGCAAAAACTACCAATAAAATAGACTTTTTTTAAAAAATGAAGAAATGCTTCTATGATTTTTAAAACATACTTGTTAACAATACATTTTTATATTCATATGGTGCAATAAATTAGTGAAGATCTTACCTATTGATTTTATGGTTTTCAGATTAATAGATTTGTACCATCTGCCTAACATGGAGAGGTGCTAAACAACTTAAAGATAAAAGTTTTAGTACTATTTGATTATTTTCTTGGTAGCATTCTTGTATTTTTATTTTTTAAAAATCACTGGTGTCATATTAAACTTCATGTTTTAGTCCTCTAACATGCATATTTTTAACTAGTACAATTGTGTATTATAGATGGAGAAGAGAAAACATATGGTGGGTGTGAAGGCCCTGATGCTATGTATGTGAAACTGATATCCTCTGATGGCCATGAATTCATTGTTAAGCGAGAACATGCACTCACGTCAGGAACAATAAAAGCTATGTTGAGTGGTCCAGGTTGGTGCAAACAAATGAAAGACTTGAAAAAATGTGTTTTGGGATTTCACTGTGGTTTTCTATGCCAGTAATGAATACTAAAATGACCAACTACTCTTCTATCAGCTTGTTTATAGAACAATTCAATTTTGCAGATTTTTGCATTTCTAGTTTTGTCAAACATCATGTCTAAGCAACCAGAAGTGCACTAACCCACAGATCTCTTTAACCTAAGTATATTTTGAATATTCAAAATTAGTGACCTCTTGTATCTGTTTTCCTAACAAAATTTAGCACTCCTTGCTCTATTGAGTGGTCAAGAGGTGGTGGGAAGATGCAGACCCAAATGGTTGTATAGTAGATTGGGTGAATAACATGTGTTGTGGAAGGAAAAATACCTATTTTGGTTTATTTATACATATTAATTATTTAACATTGCTTGTGTACATCACACTTTGCAAGGTCCTTACCTGGAAGAATATACGTAATAGGCAAGAGTGAAGAAAAACAGTAGGAGGGAAGGAATGGGAAGCAGGGGCAAAACTGGGAAGAATATGCAGTTTTTTCATTTATACCAGGTACAGGTACTAAAGAGTGGTTCCAAAGGCTTCAGCGTCATTCAGAGGCTGGCTTGAAGCAGAGTGCCCTCCTCCATAACTGGTCATCTTTCGGCCGTTGAGGGAGAGAGCAGGCACGGCCCAGCTCATCAGGGGCTGGCCTGAAGCAGCAGTGCCCTCCCTCCATAAACTGTATCTTTCGGCCTTGAGGGAGAGAGCAGGCCGGCCCAGCGTCATCAGCGGGCTGGCCTGAAGACAGAGTGCCCCTCCTCCATAACTGTCATCTTTCGGCCGTTTGAGGGAGAGAGCAGGCCGGCCCAGCGTCATCAGGGGCTGGCCTGAAGACAGAGTGCCTCCCATCCATAACTGCATCTTTCGGCCGTTGAGGGAGAGAAGCAGGCCGGCCCACGTCATCAGGGTGCTGGCCTGAAGACAGAGTGCCCTCCCTCCATAACTGTCATCTTTGGCAGTTGTGGGAGAGAAGCAGGCCGGCCCAGCTCATCAAGGGGCTGGCCTGAAGACAGAGTCAGAGTGCCCTCCTCCATACTTCATCTTTCGGCCGTTGTGGAGAGAGCAGGCCGGCCAGCGTCATCAGGGGTGGCTGAAGACAGAGTGCCCTCCCCTCCATAACTGTCATCTTTCGGCCGTGTGGAGAGAGAGCAGGCCGGCCCAGACGTCATCAGGGGCTGGCCTGAAGACAGAGTGCCCTCCCTCCATAACTGTATTTTCGGCCGTTGTGGGAGAGAGAGCAGGCCGGCCCAGACGTCATCAGTGTGGCCTGAAGGACAGATCGCCCTCCCTCCATAACTGTCATCTTTCGGCTGTTGGTGGAGAGCAGGCCGGCCCCAGCGTCATCAGGGGCTGGCCTGAAGACAGAGGCGCCCTCCCTCCATAACTGTCATCTTTCGGCCGTTGAGGGAGAGAGCAGGCCGGCCCAGCGTCATCAGGGTGCGCCTGAAGACAGGCGCCCTCCCTCCATAAACTGTATCTTTCGGCCGTTGTGGGGAGAGCAGGCCGGCCCAGCGTCTCAGGGGTGGCCTGAAGACAGAGCGCGCCTCCCTCCATAACTGTCATCTTTCGGCCGTTTGTGGGAGAGAGCAGGCCGGCCCAGCGTCATCAGGGGCTGCCTGAAGACAGAGCACCCTCCCTCCATAACTGTCATCTTTCGGCCGTTGAGGGAGGAGAGGCCGGCCCAGGTCATCAGGGGCTGGCCTGAAGACAACAGTGTATCTTAATTGTAGATTTTTCTTGTACTGTTATATAATTTTCTTGTAACACCGCCTATGATTATTGGAATAGCGGTTTATAAATACAGTAAAACATATATTATTATTCAGTGGTACCCTGGGATACGAATACCCAGGTACGAAATTTTCGGATACGAAAAAATCCCATAGGAATTATTGTTTCGGTTTTTTGGGTTCAATGTTTTTTTCGGGTTACAAAAAAACTTTTGTGCTTTTTTTGCTTTTTCGCACGGAATCGCGGCTTTTCCCCCATTAGCGCTATGGCAATTCGGCTTCGAAGGCTTTCGGGTACGAAAGCGGCCGCGTTACGATATTAATTTCGTAACCGAGGCACCATATTCAAATGTAGGTTTTGAGGAGAGATTTCAAAGTAATAGAGATTGGTATCATGGAGAAATTATGGGGGCAATTTCAGGCATAGGGATGAAGCTACAGGAGCAAGTAGAGTCCTTGAAGGAGGAAAATTTTTGGGTTCCTGAAGGTGTGGGATTGGACAAGCAAAGATTTATGGCCTTTTGGGGACAGTGTAAAAGAGCCCTGTGGCACATATGTTAATGCCTGTACTGCAGCCACTCACTCACAAACCACAAGATTGTGAGTTCAGTACCAGCCAGGATCTCTGTCATAGCAGATTGCTTGTGAAATTTTCCTGTGTTTTAAAAAGTTGCATATTGCATATGTGTGCAGAAGGTGGTGGTACAGGTGGGTGGTTAACGTTCAAGAAAACAAGTTGAAGGCCACTTTGGGCATCTAGGATAATTATGCAATTATTTGGAACCAGGCCTATGTACTAGGATTGAATGAACAATGTCCTATTAAGCTTGCATTTACAGCCACATCATAATAGATTTGAAGTAATTTCACTCTGATTTGACCTAGAGACCTTTTCAGTAGCAACTGTCATAAAGGATTTAGCTCTCTCTCTCTCTCTAATTATATATATTTTTTGTCCCAAGAGCAATGCTATGGACTTTAGGTGTAGTAAGGTCTCTGGCTCTCAGGAACACAGCGCAGAACAAAAACTTGTCCCCAAATTTCTAAAGTTTCAAAAGCTTTACTGGTTATAAAACACAATAACACAAAACTGATTTCTTTTTTCTCAATAGGTCCTTCCTAAATACCTTGCTCTCTCGATGGATTCTACTTTCTTCTTTTTGGGACTATCTTTCTTCTTTGTGGACTTTTCTTTTTTGTCAAAGGAAAATACTCTCTCCAGGTCTGACTTGGCTGAAATCTCACTACACATGAAGCTAACTAGGTGAGACAGTATAAGATCCTGGATTCCACAATCCGTCTTTCTTAAAGCATAGACCTGTAGTTCCCTCTTAAATACAGAAAATATAACTTAACTAATATATGTTCAGAACTCAAGATGCTCTGGGGATGACAATAATAAATATAATACAGGGTACCTGGGATACGAATTACCGCTACAATTTTTCGGATACGTAAAATCCTGGGATTTATTGTTTGGGTACGAACGTTTTTCGGTTACGACAAAGCCGGCGCTGTTTAATGAGCCGCGGCTTTTTTTTCCATTAGCCCTATGCAATTCGGTTACGAAGGTTTTTCGGTTACGATTACCGCGGAGCATTAATTTCGTAACCGATGGCTCACTGTTGTGTGTGTGTGTGTACTATATATATATATATATATATAATTTGGAGAATATTAGCAAATTGGAATTATTTGGCTGATCAAAGTTAAAGAATTCTAAAAGCACAATGAAAAACCATCACACTTGAAATCCTCATGCTCAAGCAGGAGAGGGTATTACTGAATGCCTGTTCTCAAAATGTTTACTTTGTGGAAGATTTTCATGCTCATTCATGTCTTTTATCTCTTTTTTGTACAGGGACAATTTGCTGAAAATGAAACGAATGAAGTACATTTTAGAGAGATCTTCCCATGTTTCTTCCAAAGTATGCATGTATTTCACCTACAAGGTTCGCAACACTAACAGCTCCACAGAGATCCAGAATTTCCTATTGCAACTGAAATTGCACTGGAATTGCTGATGGCTGCCAACTTCTTAGATTGTTAATAAACTAAATTATAATAAAATGTAAAACTTTCCCCAGTATTTAATACATTTATTTCAGTTAGATTCTTTTTATCTAGCATGTTCTGTATGTATGTTTGGTTAAGAAATGTAATGGTCACTGTTGCTGGCCAGTGGTTTACTTATGGCCCACTCATGCTCAGATTTTGCTTTGTTGCTTACACAAGTAACAAGACTTCTTACCAGCTGACAAATAAACAAACATGCCATTAGTAGATGACTTTGTCTTATCCTTTAGTGATGGCAGAAACTCTGTTTTTAACATGATGACCTCTGAAGAAATTAGATAAATTGATTTCTAAGAGAGACTGCTATGGTTGTAATCCCACATCCCTTACCACACAGAAGACTTGCATAGCTACACCGATGCTCTGGTGAAGTATAGACCACCCTAAAGGGGCGGCTGCCGGCGGCCTATTTCCTCCTAGAGGGAAGCCCACTAGTGACATAACATGCTCTGCAGCGTGTGGACACTATGCGTCTGCTACGTCAAAATGTGGTACCCATGTACATGGGATGCTGCCATTGTGCCTCTGACATGTACTAGGGTTAGGGATGTGCGTGCAGTTGGTGTGCGGATCCCTAAAGCTAAGTTGGTACCAGTACGGCGCATTTGAATCGTCTGTTCGGGCCTCTGTTAAAATGTTTCAGATAAAAGCTCTTCTCTTCACAATCTCTTCATATTATTGCAAAGTCATTTTATTCTTGGTACAGTGGTACCCCGGGATACGAAATCACCGCGTTACGAAATTTCCGGGATACGAAAAAATTAATAGGAAAAAAAACTGTTTCGGGTTACGTTTTTTTTTTTCGGCTTACGAAACAAAAAATTTGGTGCTTTTCGGCGCTTTTTCGCACGAAATCCGGCTTTCAGCGCTAGCGGCTATTTCTGGCTTTTTCGGTTGCGAAATCTTTCGGGTTACGAACGGCGCCGCGGAACGAATTATATTCGTAACCGGGGTACCACTGTATCTTTTTATTATTAACTTTATTTATAAAGCGCTGTAATTTACACAGCGCTGTACAGCCATCTTTTGGCAAAGGTTGTGAAATGTGAAGAACAGAATCCTCAATTTCATGACAGAATTGGCACTTCTTAAATAGTTTAATTTACAAGTAGGACTATGGCCTGTTCAGACAGCCAAAATAAGCTGCTTTGATTCACAGTGGAGGTATGGTGTTTCAATGATGCATGCGTTTAAGAGTCCAGAAGCCACTTCTGGACTCTTAGGACGCATGCATCATTGAAAAACCATACCTCCACTGTGAATCGAAGCAGCTTTTATTTGGCTGTCTGTAACAGGCCAATATCTTTCTGTAAATACTATGGCAGATGTTTTATTAATTGTTAGCTTAGAGATTTGTGCAATAAATAGCATGGGCAGCAAGGTTATCTTAAGCCGTTAGCCTATGCTTTCTCTAGAGGAAAAATGCCAGCTTGGTTGGAGATGTAGCAAATGTTATGTGTCAGTTGTATGTTAGACAGTACAGGTGTCCCTCCTGATTCTGTTCGGACCCCCCACCCCAAATCCGGAAAATACATATTCATGTTGCCATTGGTTGTAATGGCTGCATGCTCCTGGGCGTGCATGCCATTTATCCCTGCTTACCATCTGCAAAGGACCAGACCGCAGACTCCCAAGTCCACAAATCGGGAGGGGAGATGATGTATCTTTTTTCTATTGGAACAAATGGAAGCAAAGATCACAATGATTTCTTAACATAGCTGTGTTGGCAATCTCATCCGAACAATACTATGAGCCGATTATAGAGGGTTGGGGGAATTTTTGGTCCTGTTGTAACTGCATTTGACCTGATGGTTCCAGTGAAGATGGAATTTATTTCCTCTAGCTATTAAAATTATTCCAGGAACCAAAAACCAGGGAGACTGTTCTCAAGCTCTCTTATTCAAAGCCATTAGGTGGGTTGGAGGAAGATGGGAGAAGTTACCGTCTCACTGCCCCATCTTCAGGTCTGTAGCGGATTGTCTTTAAGAGACTACCTGACTGGAATTGCTTCTCCTTTCTAGGTGTAAAAGACTTGTTGACATAGAATATTATGTATGCATAGAAGGTGATAGAACTAAGGGCTTTATGGTACAGTAGTCTAGAACCTTCTGTGCCATGAAAACCTCTGCATACCTATTGAGAGCTAGAGTACCCTAGTAAGGTGGTGTTGTATTCCTTTGATAGTGTATGGTATTTCTGCTATGCTAGGGTCCATGTACTCAACACATCAAATGACAGAAACAACACTTTACTATAGTCCGTCCATATGTTTATCATTAATTTTTCATCCCCTCCACCCCCCTTTCACTTAGTTTTCTCCTTTGCCTTACTTGTTAGATGAAGAAATGGGAACAATTGCGGCAAATGTCTTGTGAAAAAAACTCATTTCTTGGCATATTCTGTCCTAGGATAAACCTGCTTGTGATGCTACACATACTACAGTTCATTGAGGTGTATTATTAGTGAGTTGTGGCCTTCCGTTATGTAAATTATAGCTTCTATTGCAACTGATTCAACAAGGAAAATGAATGTGTAAACCTCATAGGAGCAAGTAGAAGAAATAAAACAGCTATACTGTGGAAGAGTAACAAAATGATTCCTATCAAATATCAAACCACTCACTGATTTATAAAAGCATTAAGTGAGAGTATTCTTTATTTGATACATGCCAAGCTTTCTCTCCATGTGAACATAAACAGTGCTCTAACAGTTTTCACCTCACTTAAATCTTAATGCATTTTCTGCTTTGGTCCCTCGTTTGATTGAAGACTTGAGATACAGAGGCAAACGTTATCTGTTGCTAATGGTCCAGTACAGCCCTGTAGAAAGCCCACAAAGTACGAACCTGTGAAATGTTTATTACTTGCTGAGTACTGTAAAAGGTATTTTCCCCTGTTGATGAGGTTGTGAAGTCGTGTCTGACCTTAGGGGTGGTGCCCATCTCATTACTAAGCTGAAGAGCTAGCATTGTCGAGACTGCTCTGTGCTCATGGCCAGTAGATAGACGCTGTTTACCTTCCCACCGAAATGTACCTATTATTAAGTGCTTCTCGGTACGAAATTAATTCGTTCCGCGGCCGCTTTGTAACCCGAAAACCTGTAAGCCGATGCCATAGGCGCTATGGGGAAAAGCCGCGATTCCGTGCGAAAGCCGAAAAAAGCACCAAAATTTTTTTTGTAACCCGAAAAAACATTCGTAACGGAACAATTATTTCCTATGGGATTTTCGTATCCCGAAATTGTAACATGGTTTTCGTATCCGATGGACACGTACTTGCCTTTGCATACTTTTGAAACTGCTAGTTGGCAGAAGCTGGGGCTAGCAATGGCATCACCCCAATTGCAAGCCCTGGGCCTCAAACTTGCTGACCTTGAAATCAAGTGTCTTCACCACCTGAGCCAATGCATCACCTAATATGTGTGTGTGTGGGGGGGGGTCTATATGTATCTACACATACACATGTACACCCACAAATATATAATATTTGTTGTTGTGTGCTTCAAGTTGTGTGCCTTTGGTGCCTCAGAGGACAGCTTGGCAAACAACCCATCTGAACAAACCTTGCCAAGAAAACCCAGTGATGGGATCGCCTTGGGGGGTCACCAATTCAGAAAACAACTTGAGGCACACAAGGAGACACACACACACAGGTGCAGTATATGTATATGTATTATATATATCTATATAAACACACACATATATGCATTATATATAATGTGTGTGTGTGTGTATATATATAAAATATATATATGGAAGAAGGGAGCCCAAATAGCAGGCAATGGTCCTCTTGAGAGCCTGCAGCGACGGCAACTTCCAAAGAACTTATTTCTGAAGGACGTGCTTTAGATTTCCAGTCTCGGCCGAGGCCAAGGTCCTCTGCCTCCTCAGTTCTCCCTCAGAACCTTCCTCCCTTCTTCCTTCCTTTTCTTTCTCTCTCTCCCTGGATTTGGAACCTATACTATGCAGAGGCTTTGTGCGCATGCGCGGCCCTCAGGCTGGCTTGAGGCCACGTGACCGGGGCGGGGAGGAGGAGGAGGAGGAGGAAGGAGAGCAGCAGCAGCAGAAGGAGAAGCGGAGCAGCCGACGGCGCGCGGCTCCTGCCTCGCTCCGCGCGTCTCCCTCTCCGGGTCCCGGCGGAGGGAGGGAGGCGGATCCATCATGGCGTCTATGCAGGTGAGTAGCAGCAGCGGCGGCGCCGTTGTCCTTTCGTCCCAGGTGGAAGAGGAGGGAGGCTCGGCGGTTGGAGGTGAGGGAAGCAGAGGCCAGGCGCCTCTGGACGGAGGAGGAGGGAAAGGGTCTCGCCTGCCTCCTCGCTCTGGGCCCCGGAAGAGCAGGTGCCTCCCTGGCTCTGAGGGAGGAAGGGCCTGCCCTGTCACAAGGCTCCCTCCCTCGGCTCTTCTGAATGGTTTGACGGGGGAATCATGGGGATTCTCCCCCGCCTCCCTCCATCGAGCAAGGCGGGCAAGGAGGAATAACAGCAATGATAATAATAACAATAATAATAACAGCAATAAGGCTTTAAGGCATGCTTCCATCCATGGGGAGAGGCGGGTGAGAAATAATAATAGCAATAATAATAATAATAATAATAATAGTTTTATTAATTGTTCTTGATCCCGGCTTTGATCCATGTGGGGAGAGGTGGTTAAGAAATAATAGTGACGACAATAATAATAATAATAATAATGTTTCTTACCCACAAAGAATAATAATGATGATAACACCACAACAATTACACATCAACATAATAATAGTAATAACACAATACAACGACATGTACTTCTTATCTACCTCTCCTCATGGATCAAAGTGTGGGACAACAACAACAATAATAATACTTATTTCTTGCCCACCTCTCGCTATGGATCCAGGCGGGGAACAACAACAGTTGACAAAGAAACAACCGTTAAAAGTGACAGGGCAACAGGACCATTAGGGCGCCCAGTGGCTTTCCATGGCTGAGCAAATGCTGGTCTCCAGAGTCCTAGTCCAGTGCTCCAACCGCTACAACACACTGGCTCTCAAGTAATTATTACTACAATTGTTGTTATGTGCCTTCCAATCATTTCTGATCCATGGTGACCCTAAGGCAAACCTATCTATGGGCTTCTTGGCACGTTTCTTGGGGGAGTGGAGCATGTTGCTATTGCCATGCCATCTGAGGCTGAGAAGGTGTGACTTCTTGCCTAAGGTCACCCTGGCTGAGCTGGGATTCAAACCCTTGTCTCTAGAGCTACTACACAACACCAGCTCTCAAGTGGCTATTACTACTACTGTCCTTGAGGATATTTCCTACCCACCCCCCTCATATGCCTGGCTTGTTTTCATGTGTAAGAAAGCGACAGTTTGGGCTTAAGAAGGAGGTAGAAGGAAGGTCCCTCAAAGTAGGAAGTGTGGAAAGTCATTTCGACCTCCTCCTCCTCCTCCTCCTCCTTTCATACATTAGTCACTGTATGTTTTCTTTTTAATAGGAGTGGCATTCTGGCAGCTCTGTCACTGCTAGAGCCCAGCTGTTTGCCTGGTCTGGTTCTTACCTGCTGCATCTGGTCTCTGAAACTAGTGCTTCTTAACTCATTTGATGTGGAGGACTAGTAATTGTTCCATTGTGCTTGTGCCTATTGGTTACACTTTCCTTTCCTTCCTGGAAACCACTGAGGGACTGCCAGTATCCATCCAGGGGCCACCACTTTGAGCAGCACCATTCTAGATCAATTGTGGGCAGACTTCAGATAAAATAGAACCACCATCTTCATCAACTGGAGTCAAGTTCAGAATAATGAGTGGTGGAATAGACCCTATATACATAATGACAGCTCTGGGGAGTTCAGCACATCTGTGTCACTTATTGTGCCACACTGTGGGAGACCTGTGTGTGTGTGTGTGTGTGTGTGTGTGTGTGTGTGTGTGTTGTTTGCCTTCAAGTCATTTCCAACTTATGGCAACTCTATTATGGGGTTTCCTAGCAAGTTTCTTCAGAGAAGATTTACCATTCCATCCTCAGAGGCTGAGAAAGTGTATCTTGCTTAAAGTCACTCAATGGGTTTACATGGCCGATCCAGGATTCAAACCCTGGTCTCCAGAGTCATAGGCCCAAAACAGATGGGCTGAGACAACTGTGGCAGGGCTGTGCTGGCGCCGTTTGTGCAGGGACTGCAGTGGCTGCATGCGCCTGATCCTGATCCGGGCCACTGCCATGGTTTTGAACAGGACCAGCAAAAGGAGCATTATTTTATTGCTCCTTTTCGGCCCAGTTCATTTCCAGTGACATGGGTCCAGCACTGTTTCCCACTGCGTTCGGCATGTGTGTCATCTAAACGCTACTCTCCAAACATGGTGGGAAACTGCGTCATTTGGCCCATCTGTTTCAGGCCATAGTCCAACACTCAAATCAATGTACCACGCTGGCTCTCTTAGGAGACCCATATACATGTAAAATTTTGATATATGTTGCTGTAGAGTGTGGATTCTCTAAAACCCAGAACAGACGGGCCAAAAGAAGCGGCTTCTGGCCACTTTGGGGGTGTGGTGTTTACATGACACACATCCCCAAAGTGGCCCAAAGCTGTTTCATTGCCACATAATCCAGCTCCTGCTGGCGGAGTCTGGGTCCTATGGCGGCATCCCGCTTTGAGATCTGCCCATCTGCTGCAGGCCTTACAAACTATCTTCTTTGCTGCTGTTAGACAAATTTTTACTGGCCATCCAGACATCTGCTAATCATTCAGAGATCTGTGACAGAAAGATCATATTTTTACCTTCTGACTTACATCTTCAACTGAGAATGAGCTTTGAGCTGACAAGATTCTTCTCCTTCTTTTGGCCAAATCTCACCTTGGCCAAACATCCTTGCAATTTGCTTTTCCCAATAATGGTCTAGCATATAGAATTATTGTAATTGTAGTTTACTGTCTTGTGGGAACCATATGCAAAATACTTGTGGATTCATGCTAGGTAACTACATGAAAGTGATGGTATAAAGATACCACTATTATGGCAAATCTCCTCTGAACAAATATTGCAAAAAAACACCCATATACAGGTAGATTTGCCTTAGGGTTGCCATAAGGTGGAGATGACTTGAAAGCACACAATAACAAGTGTTTAAAGACAGAGTGCATTCAAATACAAGTTGAATGTAAAAACAAATAGGAAAAATGGCCCAATGCAAACAGCTGGAATCTGCTAAGGCTGTAATTACATTTTCTTTAAGCTGACTTCAGTTTATATAGAAGAATGGCAGCATACACATACAGTATTTCTATACATACAAACAATTCATTTATGTTCTCTAAGCATAACTAAATCACATGAACATATAGTACCTAGCACTTCTATACAGACTAATGGACATAAGTGTCTGAAATTTACTAGTCTCCAATCTGGTTTCTTTATACATGGACTTGTCAGGATGTTAGGAATTTGCACTGTAGCAATAGGAAAATAATTAATTTGAATACATAAACTTTGTAAGTTATTAGTAAAACACAGAAGACACATAAAGAGCAAAGCATATCCTTTCTTCTTTCTAGCTTTGCCCTTTTCATGCGGTATCATTTCTTCCACCTTTAATTTCACATTACAGAATAAGGCTGAAATCCTACATCAATCCCAGCCAGGGGCTCAGGGTCAACTCAGCCTGGCATTCTTCAGAGGTCACTAAAACGAGTACCCAGCTTGATGGGGGCAATTAGCTTACAGTTGTAAACTGCTTAGAGACTGCTCAGTGCGGTGTGAAGTAGTATATATATGAAGCTGCTGTAGCTGTTGCAGTGGAACATAGGAATAAATTCCCTTGAATTCAGTAGACATGTAAAAAATTGCTCTGGCCTGTTAACTTTGAAGGGTTTCCATTGCCATGATCTCAGAAGTATTGCTGAAAGAACTTCTAAAGTAATATAGTAACTGTGTCTCACTTGTTCCACTTAATTTATTTGTTTTTGGCAACTGTTTGCGTTAGTGAAATCCATTCCAGCTCATTTCTTGTTATACATGCTGTGCTGACAGGCATATTTGTTAAACTTTCAAATATTATGCTGTGGATTCCTTATTTTCTTAAGAGATTTGATTAGGAATGGATTTTGTTGTTGTTAATTGTCTTCAGAATCAATCTGGACTCATGATGATTAAGCACTGTTTATTTCCAATTTACAAGTCTGTATAGCATTATGGAACAATCCTGACTATTTTGAAATTGAGATTTCAGTTAGTGTTAACGAAGAATTCATAGAATGAAATATTCTAATAATTGTATATTTGTAATCTAGATATTCAGTAGCAGTAGTTTCCTGAAGATAAACATTAGTAGAAGTTGCGTGCTTTTCAATATACTACAGTGGCTGCATCCACACTTCAGAAATAATGGAGTTTGACACCACTTTAACTGTTGTACTCAGAGCTGTGGAATTCTGGGAATGGTAGTTCTGTGAGAACTTAGCCTTCTCTGTCAGAGAGCTCTGGTGCCAAAACTAACTACAAATCACAGAATTCCATAGGGTGGAGCCATGACAGTTAAAATGGTGTCAGATTGGATTATTTCTACAGTGTGGATACAGCCACTGTCACATATTTGTAACAGTTTAACTTGTAACAATTTAACTGCCTTGATGAGAATGAAGCAAATGTTGAAGGTTCTTAGGCTGAAAAATTACTTAGATTGGTTTACTCTTATCTATTTATTGTTTGTATGTACAGCACTGTGCAAATCTACGGTGCTATATAAATAAAGAATAATAATAATAATAATAGACATAGCATATATGACATAATCTGTTCTACAAGGCACAGTACAGTGGGCCCTTGGTTTCCACTGGGGTTTCGTTCCAGGCCCCCTTGTGGATATCAAAATCCGTGGATGCTCAAGTCCCATTTTACTATGCAATGCCATGGTAAAATGGTGTCCCTTATATAAAATGGCAAATCAAGGTTTGCATTTTGGAATTTATATATTTTTAAAATATTTTCAAGCTGTGGATGGTTGAATTTATGGATATGGAGGGCCAACTGTATTTCAGAGGAAGGTTATAACAAACTGCCTCTGAGTATTCCTTGCCTAAGAAGACTCCATGAAATTCATGGGACTGCCATAAGTCGACAAGTGACTTTAAAGTATAAACACAGACAAAAAACTAATTCAGCTCTGGTGAATAAATGTTTGCAGTTTGCTAGAAGGTTTAGGACTAATAAGTACCTTTCTGCTGGGTGTATAATTAAAAACCTGATATATATCTTTTTGTCAAACACACCTGAGAGCAAAAAGCGTCAGATACTGATGACACATCTTAGTACCGTATATTCTTGTGTACAGGTTGACCTCATGTATGTTTAGGGAAGCTTTTAGGACCAAATTCATGGATTTTGATATTACCCCCATGGATAATTGGAGGGTAGAACTTAGGAGAGGAGACGATTTTATCATCGGATTTAGAAGGAAGGGCGTGGAGAGAAATGGGGTGGTTGGTGGTCAGAGAGATCCAGAGGAGGAGGATTGGAGAGAAGGTTTTAACATCCAATTGGGAAGTGGAGGGAAATGGGTTTTTTGTGGTCAGGGGAAATCCAGAGGAGGTGGAGGATGGAGAAAGAAGATTTTAACATTGGCTTGACCTCTTTCACACACACACACGTCTTGTCAGCTCTTTCAGAAATCAGGAGCATTGGGGCTGCTTTTTAAGGACCTTTCAAAGCAATATTACTGTATTGACCCATTTGTAAGTTGACACTGGATTTTAGGGTCAATTTTTGGCATAAATGTTTTGACTTATAGTCAAGTACATATGGTATCATGAAATGTTAGTCTAATATTACGTTATATAATGTGCTAGCAGTCGTAAGAAACATAAGCTAATGATGCAGTTTAGGACTGAAATTTGTCAAAGTCAGATTCATTCTCGGGAAAACAAACTAATAGTTATTATATTTATTTGGGCCTATGCTATCAAAATAGTTTTTGCCATAGAATCATAGAGCTGGAAGAGTTTTCAAGGACTATCTAGTTCATGACTCCCAAACTTCGATCTTAGCACCCAGAAGTCGCAGCCAGCTTGTGGGAGCTGAAGTCAAAGCACCTGGGTGACCAAGGCCTGGTAACCACTGATCTAGTCCAGCCTCCTGTGTACAGGAATATACAACTAAAGCATTCCTGAAAGATGACAATACAACCCCTGTTTAAAGACTTCCAAAGAAGGAGAATTCACACACACACACACACACACACACACACACACACACCCCGGGGCAGACTGTTCCATTTACTATCAGGAAGTTCTTCTCATTGTTTAGGTGGAATATCTTTTCTTGAATTAAATACATTGATTTATGTTCTAGTCTCTGAAGCATCAGAAAACATACTCGTCCATCTTCCACATGACATCCCATATAATATTTATATGTAACTTTGTCTTCTCTTCTTCAAGCTAAACCTACTCTAAGTTGTTCCTTATAAGGACTTGGTTTTCAGACCTTTTACCTTCGTGGTCACTCTCAAAACAGCTTGTTAGTATGTAAGAACGCAATATCTCATGGTTCAAATTTTATGGAAACCATAGCTCTTTAAAATGGGAGCATAATTATGCCCCCCCCCCCAATATCATGAAAAAGAGATCAGAATATTTCACTACTTATTTTAACAACTTTAATCAGTCATACCCATTGCAAACACTATGCCACAGAAAGCCAGGGTTCTAGTGGACCTGTTTCAAGTTCTGTTCAGAAATCATAGGTGATAGCCAAACTTAGGGATTTTGGTTACAGTGTGCCCGCGTCATATGCGGCTTTCAGCTTACAGTACTCTGAAAACCACTCAATGGAACAGAAAATGGTGCACGTGCCCATGGCATGCTCACCGTGCCACAGCATGTGCACAAGCACCATTGTTTTGAATGGGGCTTGAACATATACAATATTTACCTTACACTGGGGTAGTCCAGAATGGGTCCCCCGCGTAAGGCAAGGATGCACTGTATAATTAGGAACTGTAGTTTGTTCAAAGTTTGAAATTGTTACTTCTGATTCCTTTCAAAGATATGGCTATTTTCACTACTGAAAAGTCTTGGTTTCCTACTGCATCTGAACTTGGCTTTTCTGCTAAAGCTGTGAGCCAGCCCAAACCCCACAGAAATAGTGGTTGACTTGAGTACATTTCCTGTATCTTGTGTCGATTATCCACTTAAAGATAATACTGCACCTTATATGATGGTATCGATGATATAATATTTATAACCTGCTCTTCTGCTACAAGTACACAGAATAGCATCCAACATAATGATGTGTTTATTACTATCCAATAAACACATTAACATATAATTGTGGTTTGGTAATTGATACATTTATAAAAAGCAGTTTATAAAAAGAGGAACAAAATGCAAGCAGGACTTAAAATAAAAGTACAGTGGCAAAAGTAAAATATGTTATACATTAACATTAATTAGGTGTTACATATTAAAAACCCATTGAAGACACAGAGATAAAGAGACATACTAAAGTCCTGGTGTCACTACCAAGAAGGCACTGTCTTTCCTGCTCACTTGCCGTGTCTTCTGGGATGGCACTCTAGAATAAATCCTCCGATGGTCATAATTTCCAAATAGGGATATTTTAAAGTAAGAACAAATATTCTGTAAAATAATCTGGTTCATGGCCATTTAGGAATTTAAAGATTGGAGCCAGTGGTTTTTATCTTTGTTCATTATTTTTTTAAAAAAATACAAAAATAGTACCTTCAACTTCATTAACAATATAAATGCATATGGTTTCCGTATGACACTTCTTTCTCTTCTGTCTTTCCATCAAATTAAAATTATATATTTATATCTATTATTTTGGTATTCTTGAGTAGCCTTATTCTAATGTATCTCCTTGAAATTCTAAATTCTCTTTTTATCCCTTTATCCCTCTCTTACTCAAATAAGATACACTTCTTGCTTATACTTTGTTTTCCTGCATGAAGTTAACACTTCATCCTTCTTCCTCTTCTTCTTCCACTTTTACCTTTATCTTGTCATCTTTTCTTTTACTTAGTTTATCTGTCCCTCTTAACCAATTTATAGCTTTTTTCTTATCTCTCAACAAAATTTTACAGCAACTTAACATCTGTATCCCATGCTTTGTCCAGTACTTTAATAATGGTGACCATTCCTTTTCAGATTTTTTTGCAGACTTTTCACTGATCAAAGTTGTTAATTTATCCATCTTGCTTAATTCATTTATTTTTATTAACCATTCCTCCACCATGGGAATATCCTCCAATTTCCACATTTTTGCCAATAATATTCTTACTGCCATCATGAGGTACAGAACTGTTCTCCAGTATTTATTCTCATTTTCTTTGCCTAGTATGGAAGTTAAGTTCAGTAAATATAGTTCTGGAACAAAGGGATAATGAATTTCAAAAATCTTCTGCATTTCAATATGAATTTTAAACCAATATTTTTTTACTTTGGAGCAGGCCCGCCACATATGATAATATGATTCTATCGCTTTCTGGCACTTCTAACATGTATTTTCTTGACATTTATAAAATTTAGCCAATTTTAATGGTGTATAATGCCCTCTATTCATAACCTTAATGTAATTTTTTTAGGTCTTGTTACAATGTAAATTTGTCTTTCTCTCTGCATTCTCTCATTCTTCTAGTGATATGTTATGCACTATGTTCTGAGCCCATCTTATGTATGTTTTTTATGGTTTCCTGCTCCAGGTCTCTTGTTAACAATAACAATAATGTATATTTTAGACACCTTCCCTTTGCCCTTTCCCCTAAGTATTCCATCCATCTCATTTTGTCCTTTCTCAAAACCCTCCAACACTCGGTCTTCTTTATATTTCATATTGTTTCTCTGCAATTAAACCAATGCATTTTTTGTTCATTTATTTCTAGTTCTTCCCTTGATCGCATCTCTATATTCACTTTCTCATCTTTTTTAATCACGTCTTTGTATCTTATCCAGTCCTCTCTATCTTCTCATCTCCTGTAAAAGGCTTCTTGAGTAGAAATCCATAGTGGAATTCTAGTATAAAATTGATCTTTAATAAGTGTCCATATTCTTAATAACACCTATATAAAGTAGTTTTTAAAGTCTTTTTTTTACTGTTACTTTATTGTACCATATGAATGCATGTCAGCCATATCTTATATTTGATGCCTCTAAATTAAGTAAATTTTTCTTCTTTAGCTTTATCCATTCTTGTATCCATAACAGGCCACATGCCCTGAAGTACTGTATAACTTTAAATCAGATACTGAACATCCTCCCTTTTGTTTATCATCTTTTAATATTGTCCAATTTATCCTGGCCTTTTATCCTCTCCAGATAAAATTTCTTAGTTTCTTATTCCATTCTGAAAATATCTTATCCTGCAATATAATTGGTAAATTAAGGAATTTTGGAGGGGAAGTTGACATGAGATTATATATACAGTATATGCTCTGACCTTTACTACCAGACGAAGATCTGCTTGGATCAGATGGAACTTCTATTCTGTCTTCAAACTTATTTTATGCTCATAACAATAATCCATTTGGGATTATTAAAAATAAAAATCATGGGAAACAAGATGGAAACAAAATGACCATGGCATGAAAAATAGACCCAAAGAGCTTTCTTCTTCCTCCTAGCAAGGAAAAGAACCACTGAAGAACAAGAAGTTCATATGTGTCCTAAATGATCCTAAGCAATAACATGATTTATTGCATCAAAAGCCTTTGAGGCATTCTAGGAAAATCAACATTATCACACATTGCCTGTCAGTCTCTCTACACAAATAATCCAGTATCTTGACCAAGACAGTTTTTGTTTCAAAATGAAGCCTAAAAATTAGACTGGAATGGATCCAAATAATTTTCATGAAAGAAATTCTGGAGTTGGGATGAAACCATACATAAAAAGCTTGAAACCATGCATGAACAGCTGCATAGCATCCTCCAGGTGTCAACTATAGCTATTCCTTAAGTGACACTTTGCTTCTTGTCATCCCCAAATCTAACCTCCCCTTGGTGCCATGTTCCTCTGAGAAGCCCTACTGAGATTGTCCCACCAGTGGTGGCCTGGAACTCACAGTAGGTCTTCGCTTTGAGAGTCCTCCCAATCCCTAGTCACAAGGCTGCTGCAACCACATCAAGCTCGTACTAACAATGGTAACCTTAATTGGGATTCCATAGTTTCCAGGCATTTGTTATTGTTCCCTGGCTTGACCCACAGGGAGGTGCAGGTAAGAAACAGCTAGTAGTAGTAGTAGTAGTAGTAGTAGTAATAGTATTAACCAGCCCTTATAACAGCAGTGCTAACCATGGAAATCTGAGTGGGTGATGTGTTGAAAATCCTCTCCCACCTTTTGCAGTTTCTGCTGCCTGCCTGTTAATTGTTGCTATTTTCAGTTGAATTAAAGATAATATAGGAAAATATTGTGACTCATTCAGATAAACCCTTTAAGTACACAAACCACAAAGGAATAGTCTGTCACTTGAAATGTTAGCATATTTATAGGATACTGGGTGCTTGGTTTTATTTACAGCATCTTGCAAAAATATTCACCCCTCCTCTTTGACGTCACATTTAATTGTGTTACAACCTGGAAAACATGCATTTAATTAATATTGTTACCGCTTGATATTGTATACAACACTGTGAAAGAGCAAAATATTTTTATTATTAATATGCAAACAAGCAGCTTCATCAAGACCATGAAGCTATCAAAATATATGTGGGATACATTTATGCAGAAGAATCAGGATTGTGTTGTGAAAACATATTATATTATGACCTTGACCAGTATTACCAAATATAAAGAACTGTTTTTCTGGATAGAGAAGGTTATCCACCAATACTCAGTGGCCAAGTGAGTTTGAGAAGAAGCAACCCAGAGGCCATGGGTAATTATGAAAGAGCTAGCTAGAGAGATCCACAGCTGATATGGAAGAAAATGCTCAAGGGACAAATATTATCCATAACTCCACAATGCTAGGCTGTGTAGAAGAGTGCTAGTCAGAAAGCCATCACTTAAACAAACTTGTATTAAAGCCCATGTGGAAGAACTTTGTTTTAAATTTACTTATAGTAATGTTTTCAGAACACTTTGGTCCCCCAAATGGCATGCTAAAAGATTATATAAATGGAAAAGGGGAGATTTCAGGTGAAAAGAGAATAAATAGTCCTGTCAGTTGACTGCTATTGTGATGGTTTTAGATCACTGGATAGAAAAATGCACCAATGCTTGCTAAAATGACTCTCTGTAAATAAGGACTCATTCCTGACATTAACAGAATGTATCATTGTGTTCTAAAATACTGATTAAGGCAGCAGTCCTAAAGATTTTTATATAGAAATAATTCCCACTGAATTAGTGGGGTTTAAACATGCATATAATTCTGTTGTAATTTGCCAACTCTTGTTTTTGACATTTATGTTTTTGTTTATACTCCACTATGCAAAAGCCTTCATTTCCATCTGACCATGAGAGTTGGTAGCTCATATTTCATTGTTTTCCCCTTATAATCAGCTAGTGTAAGAGAGATCAAGGGCAGTGTCTGTTTTCTAAAAGGTTTCCAGCTGCTTTAGGCTTCCTGCACTTTTAAGTGGAGTTAAAACACTTGTATTTATGAAAATGTTTTGCAGAATAAACACACACAAGTCTCTGCCTCTAACTTTGGGCCTCCCTGAATTTAACATTCTACTGTGCTTTTGTTGTATTTCCATCATGATCCGTCATTCAGTTGCATACTCTTTTGTTTCCTTTTGAACTATATGGGACATTCATTCATTTATCAGCTAACACAAACATTAAAAAAAATATCCACATTCTATTTTTGTTCAGCTGTTTTGTCAAATAAAAAGATCTTTCACCCAGTCATACCTTCAGAGGAAGTCAAGGGCAAACCTCTGAACAAATCTTGCTAAGAAAATTCTGTCATAGGGTCTCCTTAGGGTCACCATAAGTTGGAAACAACTTGAAAGCAACAACAACAACTTGTTAACTGCCATCAAGCCAACTTTGACTTATAGCAACCTTAATAATGAGAGACCTCCAGAGCCCTGCTCATGTCTTATCAGTTTTCTTTACTGTCTAGCTTTTACAGCCATATGTAAGAATTGGAAATTTGATGGCATGGGCAATCTTAACTTTAGTGCTCAATGATGTGTCTTCAGGATCTTGTCTAGTTCCTTCATAGCTGCTTTTCCAAGTACTAGTTTTTTGAATTCTTGACTTCAGTCTCCATTCTGGTTAATGACTGAGCCAAGATACGGAAAATTTTAAACTATTTCAGTGTCTTTATCTTCTACTGCAAGGTTATATAAATCATCTGTCCTCATTGTTTTTATTTTCTTAATGTCAGTTGTAACCCTGCTTTTGTACTTCCTTGACTCTTCAGTAACCCTTCCACATTTCACTATATTCTGCTAGTAGCATGGTGTCATTTGCATATTGTTGCTGTTCCTTCCTCCAGTTTCCATGGCTCCTCTCTCCAACCCAAATTCTGCTTCACATATGATATGTTCATTGTATAAGTTAAACAGATAGGGTAATAAAATGCAGCCTTGCCTGACTCCCTTGCCAATTAGAAACGATTCTTCCAGAACACAGCCACATAGCCCGAAAACTCCACAAAAAACTATAGACGCTGTACAGACCGGCGCTTTGCGCCGGCTTGCACACATACTAGGGTTGCCTCGGGGAGTCCTTTCCAGACACCCCGCAACCCTAGTATGTTGTAACGGCGGTGCCCATTCTACATGGGCACCGCCATTACGAAGTCACGGCCGCGCCGCCTCCAAATGGAGCAACATGGACATGACATCCTGGTGCCCTTTCCACAGGGCCAGAAGGAGCTCCATTTTGGAGCTCCTTCCTGTGTTTGTATCTGGCGCAGCCTTTACACGGCTGTGCCAGCAACACAAAGGAGAAAGGGGCCGAGTGGACCCTTTCTCCCTTTCCTCGCCACTGTTGGGATGTACTTGGGGCTTCAAGCCCCAAGGACACCCCTTTCCAGGCCTGGAAAAGTGGTGGATTGGGGCCTCAAGGCTGCCGCTGTGACAGCTGGGTCCCCGATCCATCGGGGAAAGGGGTGGGTACAGGACACCCCAAAGGGGCGGTCTGTACACCGCCATAGAAACCTTTCCACATTCTGCTTTAACAGTAGCCCCTTATCCTGAGTAGAGATTATACATCAGGACAATCAAATGGGTTCTTTAAGAGTGATACATTTCTTTAAGAGTGTGCCATAGCTTTTCATGATCTGCACACAATCAAAAGCTTTGCTATAATCTATAAAGCACAGGCTGATTTTCATCAGAAATTCTTTGGTGTGTTCCATTATCTAACACATTATCCCTAGCACTTCTTAATTTCATAAACCCAGCTTGGACATCTGGTGTTTCTTGCTCTATATGGCAGAAGTCATTGCTTTCACGGGAAACTAATGCAATGGTCTTGTGGTTACTGCAATCTCTAGTGTTCTCTTTCTTGAGCACTGGAATGTATATTGAGCATTTACAGTCTGTGGGCCATTGTTTTGTTTTTCATATTTGTTGAGATGGATTTTAGTTAGAGCTAGAGTAGATGGTACACCATCTGTTCCTAGTGATTTATGTCTTTCAATTGCTCTGAGTGCAGCTTCCAGTTCCCTTTTTTGAAATGGTATTTCTTTGAATGAAACTTATCCTTTCAATGTACAGCGCGCCCTTACTTCATGTGAGGGAACCATTCTGGACTCCCTCACGTAAAGCAAATTCTGCCTATGCTCAAGTCCCATATAAATGAATGGGGCTTGTGCATGCGGCGGTGCGGCAGTGCGCACGCACCCTGGGCACATGCCCCATTGTTCCCTATGGGACATCCCGCCCCTTCTCTGCCATCAAGCCACCTTTGACTTATAGCAACCTTAAGACTGAGAGAGCTCCAGAGCCCTGCTGTATTTGTTTCCTTCCTCTTTTTATTTCTGTGTGCACTGTATTTGTTTCCATCCTCTTTTTATTTCTGTGTGGTCATGTAATGTGTTCCCCTGCTGGTTTTAGAGCATTCCCACTCTAGGTTTATATTTCTCTTTGATTTATTAGATCTTGTGGAAGAGGTCTTTTGTTCTTTTTTTGTTGTCTTCTTTTTCTACATTGCCTGTTATAATAATTCTCTTTATCCTTGTGAACAAGTTGCTGAACAGTTGCATTTAGGATTCTGACTATTTCTGTCATCTTTTTCACTTTGTTTCTTGCCTGCCATAACTTCTTGAAGAGTTTCATCTGTCATCCATTGATGCTTCCCTTTCTTCTTGGCTGCAAAGTGTCTTTTTGCATACCTCCCTGATATTGTCCCTGGCTTCAGTCCAGAGTTCTTATGGTTCCCAAACAGTTAGGCTTAATAGTGCAAATCTATTTATTTCATTATCTTTAAATTTTATGAGGATATTCTTCTGATTGTTTTTCAGCATGATACAGTAGTTGTTTTAGTATTCTTCATTAGCTTAACTCTATTTTTTAACATTAGTTGTTAATGGTCTATGACACAACCTGTTACTGTTTGCTTGTTTGTTTGTTTATTGGATTTTTATCCCACCTTTCTTCCAAAATGGGATTTGATCACATTTTTCGGACAGTACCTCTGAACCTGTCAATAGCTGAATGTCCTTGTAGATTAAGCTCAGTTGTTTCATTAGCCACAATGCTACTTGCAGTTGTCCTCTGCTGTACCCCAGTAGCTTGTTGAGTGCTATCCAGCTGTGGAGTTTCATCTTCTGACTATCTCTTGTTTGATTTAGGATTGTCTCAATATAGATATCAGACATTCAAAAAGGGTTTACAATGTCTCCTTCCATGCAGTACTAACAAGTGAGATCTGTGCCATTGTTTGTGAGTGATCCTCTGCCATTGTCACCCTATACTTTTGATGTTACCCAATAGCTGTTTGGCACATTTAGTCCACCTTGTCATCAAAAGCCTGATTACCTAGTACTACTACTCTGCTATTTGGTTTGCCATGTAAATAGGAGAACTCAACTGGCAACACTTTGGATTTGTTGACATAACATATTTAGCTTATAAAACTGATTTCTATAAATCACTTCTTGATGACCACATGAATTGCTTGAACATGTGCTTGCTTACTCAGAAGTAAATATTCAGGTTGTTCACTCCTAACAGGTGTTTGTAAGATTATAGCTTATGTGACACAAATTTATGTTTTTTTTTAATTCTCTATAGAAGTGCACCGTTGTTTGGGCATGAATAATATTGGGGACAAATGAAATAAAGGATCTGAAATACTTATTACTAAGGAGAAGGAACTTGTACTTCTCAGTATATCATAAGTATCTCCCAGAAATTATAATGCCACACAAGATGCAAAGTTAGACCACTATTTAGAAATGGTGCAACTTTTCATTTTTGTTTTTTTAAAATATATATATATATTTTCATTATGCACCTTTGGAGTATAAACATGTTTGGCAGTATTATATATTGTTTAGTGGTGGCATGTTCGAAACAGTGACAGACTAATGAAATGCTCTCTCTTTTTCCATTAGAAGAGGCTACAGAAAGAGTTATTAGCATTACAGAATGACCCACCCCCAGGAATGACTTTGAATGAAAAGAGTGTACAAAATTCAATTACACAGTGAGTGTCTATATTTTCCTAATTTCTGGCCTAGCTGAAATTGAGAATGAGCTTGATTGGGTTTTTTCCTGGTGATACATTGGTTTGAAAATAAAATATATATATTATCTGACTTGCATGTACAATATTTACTTTTTTAAGTATGGTACAGTATACTTGTGTATAATTATTATGAGATTTACATATTCTGTACATATATAATTAGTATGGAATTTACACATTCTGCACTTTGCCCTGTTTTGTTGTTTCCCAAATCCTTGCATGGTTATAAATTTATTGAAAAATCTGAAACAATAAATTAAGATAAATTTATCTAGCTTTGTGCTTTGGGGCCTTGTAGCCTGAAATGGAGTCCAAAATATTTGATTGAAACATATACAATTTTAAGGAGTATTTCTTTTACCTTTGAGATACTTAAATAACATAACCGTTGTACTGTATCACTGAGGTGCTGCCTGTTTGGTTCTGTTCATTTTATGGGGCTAATTTGAAGGACACAGTACACATACTTCCTGGTTCTGAATCACTGAGTTAAGATCCTATTTGCAGTGCATGGTTGGATGTGTACTGCTGTCAAATTCAAATGATTTAGGTACAAGCATTGCTCACTTGGAGACATGATTAAAAAGGGCATCTGTCACTTTTTATAGACAAGAACAGAGTAGCTCTGGTCATTTCATGGGTTTTAAGAATTTTTCAATTTTTTTTCTCACATTTAAGTTTGGGAACTGTCATCATGAAATACTGCTTTATAATAACCTCCAACTTCCTTCAAGAAAGCTGTATTCTTATTGTTCTAAATTACTTATTAAAGTGTTCACAAAGCACAGCAGAGTGGTACTGTGGTATTCATGTATAATTCTAGAAAATCTAGTAAAAAAGCACCCCAAAAATCCTGGGTTGACTTTTACCTTCAACTTATCCTCGGATCAAAAAAATCCATAATTTTTGCCCCCAAACCTCCCCTTGACTTTTAACTTGAGGTCAAATTATAGTTGAGTATATATGTAATTCCACATTCACATCCTGTATTTATTTGTTTATTTTAAATATAATCTTTCTTTTTTGAATTTCAGTTGCCAATATTTTTGAAATTCTGCTATAAGTAAAATAGAGTCAGAGCCCTGAGGAAAGACAAAACATATTTCTAGTGTTATGTTTCCATTTGAAGGCTTTTGTTACCCACAAAGCATTACCTCCTCCACCTTGCCTATACCTGGTTTATGTTATTCTTCAATTTAAATTTTCAGTTTATGTAAATGGTTACACAGTCATATAATAAATGTTAGTAAATCATCTCCTGTTTCCATATGTTGGTTGTGTGCTGCTACTTCAGCTGGAGAGTAAACACAAACAATAGGAATTGGGGTCCTTTTTTACTCATTTGTAACTCCTTACAAATAGAACATGTGTTACAACATGACTGTGAAAAGTGCATACTATTACCTTTTATTGCTTAATATACTGAGTGTTTAAATGGTGTCATACTGGTGTCATACTATTCAAATAATAACACAGTAGTAGTAAATTATAATAATATTGTTGATAATAAGTTTTATTGACACAGTAACCATTATAGTCTGCTCTAAGAAGCAATTGTTTTGAAATGTTAAAAAAGATTAAGCATCTTGAATGTGTCCAGAAGGAATGTGTATGAGTAAAACTGTAGCTAGTCATCCCTTTTAAAAAATGATCATATTTTATTTGTTGTTGTTATGTGCCTCCAATTTTTTCTGACATATGGTAACTATAAGGCAACCTTATCACAGGGTTTTTGGAAAGATTTGTTGTCTTCCTCTGAGACTGAGAGAGTATGACTTTTCCAAGGTTACCAATGGGTCTCCATAGCTGTGCGGAGACGCAAACCCTGGTCTCCAGAATTGTAGTACAGCAGTTGAACCACTACACCACACTGGTTCTCTTCTTCTATACCAGCTTCTAATAAATACTTAAGTACTTATTAACTACATAATAATAATGGCCCCATACAGACAAGCCAAAATAAAGCTGCTTTGGGTCACTTTGGAGGTATGCTGTTTAAATGATGCATGCGCCCTAAGAGTCCGGAAGCTGCACCAAAGCTGTGCTCCTATCCTTAAGACTGAATTGTGGCTTTGGCACAGCTTCTGGCCTTGCATTCATAATTTAAACAGCATACCTCAAAAGTAACCAAAAGTAGCTTTATTTTGGCCTGTCTGTATGGGGCCAATGTTCCTTATTTTTTGTGATGAATAATGAAACAATAAATGTGCAGTTCTCCCATCTGCTCTAAAAAATTGGAGGACTCCAGAGGAGCTTGGGTGGATGCATAGGTGTGGGGGAAAGAATTGAGGAAGGGACAGTCCCATTGCACAAATGGAAACCTTGTTTTAAGAACTCAGTGTTATGGTAGAATTTTACAGTCACTGTTAAGTGCTGGTGAGATATGGCTAAATGAGGAGAAGAAGAAACCGTACTAAACACAAACTAGAACTTTTAAACACAATCCCTGTTCATTAGGTGGATTATTTTGAGATGAGAGTGTGCCTAGAATATTTATTTTTAAAAAAAAACATGTTCAGTGAGAATAGGTTCTGTCTGACAACTTTCCAAAATGATTAGGAAGTGAGACTTTATCCATTAATAGGTATTGGTAGGTGTGGAACTCCCAGAATTCTATACTGTTGGCCAAGTTGGCTGGGGCTTCTGGGAACTGAAGTCCAAAATACCCGGAGAACCAAAGATTGGGACATGTCTAAAGTTTAGACATAGCAAAGGACATTCTTTTTAGCTGACTACCAGAATTCCATTAAATGCTAAAATTACTTTTTAAAACTGAGGGTTTTTAAGTCTACCTTTTGTGAGGAACAGCTGCTTATAAAATAACTCAAAACCCCTATTAAACAAGTTGCTCTACTCATAGCGTTTTATGGTTGTATATGTTAAAGGAAGATACCAATCCTTCTTTTTATGTTTTATTCCTGAAGGTGGATTGTAGATATGGAAGGTGCTGCTGGAACGTTATATGAAGGGGAGAAATTTCAACTGCTGTTTAAATTCAGTAGTCGCTATCCATTTGACTCTCCTCAGGTAATATGTACTGTCATATATTTGGCTTGAATCACAAAGCAGTTGTTGTGATATACATTGAATATAATATCAGTATTCATTGACTTTCTGAGGTTTTTTTTAAAGTGCAGGGATAATACTTTAACAATAAATATGACACCTAATATCCCTCCCAAATCTTGATACACTGAATAGCCTTCCTGGCCACAGCAGTAGATTATGAGGCGTATAACTGCATAGTGCTTCTCTCGAGCTAGCAGTTTCCTTTTCAAGCAGGTGTATGTCTTTTTATCAGTATTCAAAGAAACTTTGGCCATGTTATTGTAACAACAGAAAAGTGCAAAACTAATAATGTAATTGGCTAATGTTAATTAAAACCTTAAAATACACTGTATTGAATATGACTTGCTTTTGTTTTTGTAAAAAGAAAAGAAAACATGCATCTTGAAACTTGAACACTAACATTTGAACAGCAAGTTTCCATTAAAATGTCTGTATTATAGGTTGCTTGCTTGTTGTATGTTTTACTAGACAAAATTAGCCTGAAAGTCTTATTTTGCCTTTTAGTAGTTTGGTGACACAAAGAAGGCATTCTCTATGGTGACAAAATGGAGCTGTGACTTGAAAGGTCTCCTGCAATAACTGAACTGTAAGTGTTATAACAACACTTACAGTTCTAATTTAACACCAGTCTCCCATTTAATTTGTGTTGCCTGCCTTGTTATTGTCATTGTTGTGTGCCTTCAAATTGTTTCCCACTTATGGTGATCCTATCATAAGGTGATCCTGTCATAGGGCCTCCCTTACCCGTTTCAAAACTGTGGTGACTCCTAACCCTTGGCCCACACCGTTGGCTTTTATCAGTTGATCTGGCTGTTTTGTCCACTTCCCCATTTTAAATTTAAATGAACTCCATATGGTAGGTTGAAACATGGTGAGTCTATGGCCCAGTGTCTCTCAGTTAGTTTTGTGGCTGAGTAGGAATTTGAATCTGCCTCTCCCCAGTCAAGGTCTGAACCTCAAACAGTATTGGCAGCATTTCCGTTTCAGTACTTGAGTACTGGTACCATGGACTGGGGAAGAACACAAATTAAATTAGCTAGTATATGAACACAACAGTATATTTTGAAAGATTTTAAATGGGTTTAAAATGTTTGTCTAGTTACAGGAAAGTGAAAGAACAATGCAATCTGATTTGAAAGTATAAAATAAGAGAGAAGACAGTAAGGAATCATTTTATATAGATGCTTTTGGGCAGTGCCTCTCAAGCTATCTGATATGGGGAATTGACAAACCCACCCCCACCCCCCGTATGTAAAAAATTAGTACTATATTTGTGTCTATCAGCTATAATTTTTTTCCCTTTAAATTAATTAGTGACTGGCAGGTGCTGGCTTGAGAACTGGCACCAATCCATGGATCACCACTTTGAGTAGCATTGCTTTAGGGATACATGAGAATACTCAGTCTATGTTAACAATGTTAAAATAGTTATTACTTTATTTGTTTCTTCTTCTTTATATCCTTCCTTTCTCCCAGTGCAGGACCCAAAGCTGCTTACAACTTAAATTAAAATAAAATACATCTAAGATCAATTATTGTAGTAAAAAACAATTAAATAGAATATAATATTTTGGCTGAATGGTGCAGTATAAATACAGAATGATCCCTGTATATGCAGGGCCATTAGCTATGGTTTCATTTACCCACATCTAAAAGACACTTTCTCTAGGTATAGGTCTTCCAGTACAATTCTGTGGTATGCATCCAGCAGAAGTAGACCATAAGGTTGCCTTGGAGGACCTAGAAATGCCTAGAGAAGTGATCTAAGAATCTATAGGTCCTCCGGTGTGACTCTGTGGCCAGTTTCCTGTTGAAGTTATTCATTTCAGTAGGGTTCACTATTATCTGCAGCTTTGCATTTCCATTGTAAATCTGGAAATGTGTCCTCTGCAGATATGGAGGTGGTACTATATTCCAAATAAATAAATAAACAAACATTTTTAAAAACACTGAGTTAAAATATATTATGGAGGAAGATTTATGTCCTGCAAGATCATAATTAGAAAAAAAAAACTAAGATTAATGCTTCTCAGGTTGGAATGAAGAAAAATGAAAATATTGAACTGTGGGTTTTGTTGTTGCTGCTGTGTACCTTCAAGTCTTTTTCAATTTATGGTGACCCTAAGGCTATAGTGTTTTCTTGGCAAGTTACTTCGGGGGGGGGGGTGCCATTCCCCTCCTCTGAGGCTTAGTGTAACTTTCCAAGTTCCCAGTGGGTTTCGTGGCCAAGCTGGGAATTGAACCCTGGTCTCCAGACTTGTAGTCCAATACTCAAACCATACCCCCCCCCTTGAAATGTACCGATTCCACTATAGCTTCCACTATACCCATCGTTCCATTACAAGAACTGATGATGATGATGATGATGATGATGATGTTGCTTCTTTCCTGCCTCTCTAAGGCTTGGGGAGAGGTAGAGCCCATTAAAATACAAAACTCACTTTTGTTATTGTCAGTTGCCTTTGAATCAATCCATGAGTCATGGTGACCCTGTGGATAAGATATCTAGAAGTCCCCCTATCCTCCACTGCTCCATTTAGGTCCTGCAGGTTTCTTCTGAGGAGGTTTGTCATTGCCATCCTGAGGCTGAGGGAGTGTGACTTGCCCAAGGTCACCCAGTGGATTTACATTGCCAAGATTCGAAACCTGGTCTCCAGAGTCATAGTCAAACCACTACACCACACTGGTTTTAAAAGACATATTTAAACTCTGTTTCATAAGAATAAAAACCAGAAACCTAACAACGACTTACTGCTCAAAATGCATGAAAGTGCATTATATTTTAATATATGAAGTTCCATGTAGGAGATCTCTGCTAAGATGTAGAATAGTTGCAACTCAAAATTAGGACATGTGTTTTGTATGGAAAAGGTTCCAGGTTCAATCCCAAGCATTCCAGGTGTCTGAAATCCTGGATAGCCACTTACAGTCAGCAATCCTGAGCAGTATGGACCAGTGATTTCACCTGTATGAGAGGAAAATGCCAGCACTTATTAGCTTTGCATTGTAGGGGAGAAATAAAGAAGCTCCATTAATTAGACAATAGCTGATGTGAAACAATTGTCTTTTACATACTGTGATCCAAGGAAAGCAGAGTGTAATTGGTTACTTTATTTCGTTGATTTTAAAATTGTATGTATTTTTCCCTTGAGTGCAAATTTTGGACCATCACATTAATGAATTCTGTAATGATAGCTTAAAATACAGATGTTATGTAGACAATGACTTAGAGCCAAATTTAGTTCTATTTACATTCACTGAAGGCTATACACAAGGTAGTCATGACTGGAAATCCCATTTATTTCAGTAGGTCTCTTTGTTTTTTCATATTAAAAACTGAAGACTTCACTACTGATAATTACATGCTTTTTGACATATTTCAATAAAATGTTAACTGCATTTTTATTTTATTTTTTAGGTCATGTTTACAGGTGAAAATATTCCTGTTCATCCTCATGTATATAGCAATGGTCATATCTGTTTATCTATTCTAACAGAAGACTGGTCTCCAGCTCTTTCAGTGCAATCAGTTTGTCTTAGCATTATTAGCATGCTTTCCAGCTGCAAGGAAAAGGTATGACTTCAGAAATAGAATTGAAATAAAGTAAGCGGAAGTAAGATCTTCCATTTTAAAACTGAGGTTTTACTATTACTTTAATGTTTTCTTTGTAAGGATTTCGGAATAGCTTTGTAACTCTAAGATAACACAGTGCTAGAGATTAAGGTAAAACATATTAAAGTTTTTAGATGAATGTACAGTCAGCTTTCCACATTCATGGGGGTTAGGGGAACAAGACCCCCGCGAATGTGGAAAATCCACGAATAAGAGATTGGAAGGGCGAGAGAAGTGTGCTCATTTATGCAAGTCCCTCACTTCCCTTCCGATGCCTCAGATAGCTAAGGCCAGCTATTTGAAGCATTGAAAGGGAGGCGGGGAACTCACACACATGCTACTGTCGCCCCTCCTCCAATTCTTTAGTCCCCCGCCTCCCCTCAAGTGTTTCAGACTGGTCTGAGACATAGGAGGAAGGGCAAGAAGTGTGTGTGCACCCTTCCTGGCTGTTTGCTCTCTCCTAAGCTTTTCCTCCTTGCTCTCAGGGGAAAAGCCTGGGAAGGAGGGAGGAGCATGTGCACAGATAAGGCAAGGAACTCACGAATAAACAAATTCTTGAATGCCAAAGCCGTGAAAGTCAAGAGTCAAGTGTATAATTTTTGTTAGAGAAATTATTTGCTTCAAGAGTGCTGAATGCATGGGTAGGATATGACAGGCCAGCCCCATAGCATCCTGCCCATGTATCTAGCCCATTTGCACTCAAGCACTTATTGGTCCAGTGCAGTGATGGGTGGGTGTTCAGATGCCTGTCCTTTATGGGCAGAACCTGTCTTCACTTACGTGTTCAGGTACCCCTTCCAACATAATAGTTTGCCACTGGGGCCTGCAAGTAAAATGGTGGTGGTAGCAGCAGGCAAGGGGGCACATGGTTGTTTGGTCTACTGGCTGTCACGGTGGCATTTTTGGGAAACCTTGCCGCAAATAGGCAGCATTTTTAGACTAGGCTAAGATTGGGCCGGATCCACCAGAATGGCATCTGCTCTACCCATTCCTGGCCCAGAGCTGTTGGCCTGTGTCATCTAAACAGGATAGTGCCAGACCGATGGGGATGGGGAGGGGGACAGCCTTTTGGCCCATACAGGCAGCTCAGAGGAAACAGTTTGAGCAGAACAAACATTTTGTTTAAACATTAGGATGGAATAGAGTATCTGAATTTATGTTAATGAATTAGTTATGTAGTTAAATTTTTTTCAGCATACAGTAGAATATATTTCAGCACAGAAATACTCTCTTGAGTTAAGTTCTAAAATAATTGAGCATCTATATGGATGGATGCTGGAAAGGAATTGCAGTCGTCCCTCTGGATTCACGAGGGTTAGGAGAATATGAAAAAAATCATGACTAAAGTAAGCCCTTCCCCTCCAATGTCTGGGATGGCTGTCCAAGGCATGGGATGGGCCAGGGGGAGCTCGCCCAGCTCTTCCCCTACCATCCCGTCTTTATCTGGCTCTGGGAGTCTATTAAAGGGACCGGAGGGCGAGGGGATGAAAAGGAGGTGCACGCCTGCTTCTCCTCATGCCCCCACCCTTCGGTCCCTTCCGAGAGCTGGCTAAAGGGACTAAAGGGTGAGGGGATGAGAAGAAGCAGGTATGCAGCTGCTGCTTTGCATCCCCCACCTTTTGATCCCTTCCCAGAGCTGGCTAAAGGAACCGAAGGGTGAGGGTATGAGAAGAAGCAGGCTAGTCCCAGAATTGGCTAAAGGGAAAGGAGTGGGAGAGGAAGAGGAGGAGGCACTTCCTCTTCATGGTTGCCCCCTCCCTCCTGGGCTTTTTTTTTTCTCCACGGAGAAAAGCCCAAGTTAGGCAGGGAGGAGTACATGCCAGCAGGCTTAACGTTTCTGAAAAATCAAAACCACAAATGCTAAGTCCGTGAATCTGGAGGGACAACAATATATTACCTTTTCAGTAACAAAAAGACTAACAAGATTTATTATAGCTGAGCTGTTAAATGCAAAAGCTAAGATAATTATTATACAACTCAAGTTCACAAAGGTTGTGGACAAACATTGAATTATTCATTACAAAAAAATCTGATTCAGAATCGTAACCTTGCAGTAATGATGATGATTATTATAACAGGTCCTTTGACATCTGAAAAACTAATGAATGTTGTTGTGTGAGATTTTATATAAAGAACCTAAGAAATTGGGGTTTAAGATTTTTAATTTATTAAATTTAATTTATTAAAATATTAATATTCCACCCCATATAGGTAAAATTTAATTAAGCAGATTAAAACATTTATAAATAATAAAATTTAAACATTCTAAAAACAGTTTATGAAATTAAAGGCAGTTTTAAAATGTTAAAACATTTTAAAACCATGAACATAAACTGCTGCAGTCTTTGTGTTAAGGAACATGCAGAAGTGAAAACAGTTAATCTGAAAAGGAAACAAACTATGTATGAAAAAGTTTTTTTATCTAAATAAAACCTATCTGTGTTTTTCATTGTCTAGACCTTACATTTTAAATTCTTCCTGAGGGCTCTGTCAGAGATATCCAAAAGCTTTACTTGTCTTTAAAGTCTTTGTTCATTGAACATTTGAGGTGCTTCTGAAAATATGTGCCCTAAATTACACAAACTCCTAAATCTGATACATTTTAATTGAGAGTTTATCTAATTTGAATGGGAAGAGAATTTCACTACTAGTAAGATTTGATGATGGATGAACACCCCTCCCCCCCAAGTACTTTAATTGTGGAAATAAATCATTTGTGAAGAAAGCTTCAAAAGAATTTGCCAGTTTCAGAAAGTTAGATACATTACAAATCATTATATTTAAAGACATAGACGTGTTAATCTGTTCTAGTATATATAGGGATCTTATAGCATTTTAGAAACTGAGAAAGAAGTTTGTAGCATAAGCTTTTGTAGACTCAGAGCCAGTGCATATGGGCCAAAATGTCTGTGCTCTCCCTGGCCTAACAGAGCCTGTATGGATGACGCAGACCATTAGCCCTAGGCTGGTATCGGCCAGTGCAGATGGTGATCTTGTGGTTCTGCACCAATTTCAGCCCAAAGGAGCCTTAGCCCAGAGCATAAAGACCCACTGTTTCTCACAGAGTTTCCTTGAAACTCTTCTCTGAAGGCCTGTGACCTTAGATGGAGGTGCCTGGCTATGTCAGCATAGCCAGGCACTCCATTTCTGCCTTTATGGGCCATGACATGAGTTTTCAGAGAAGATGTGATCGTGGAGACAGGTAAGGGGTATACAGCAGCAACTGCTCTAACTGCTGCTTAGGTGCCAAAACATGCTTTTTTGTAAATAGCTTATTTGGTGAGGGTTTTATTTCTAACTCTTCTGATACAATAATACATTTCAGTCAGCAGATGATAGCCTTCCTCCTGGCACACACGCGCGCGCGCACACACACACACACACACAGTTCAAAGGTAAAAGTTTGGAACTGTTCAGTTCTTCTAGAATTTGGCTTGCAGGAATGAACTGTTACCACTAGATGTCTCCACATCAGTATGAAACAGCAATATTAACTCAGCTGCAGCCTGGGAACTTTGTTATGTGCCTTCAAGTCTTTTCCAATTTATGGCAACCCTGAGGTGAACCTATCATGAGATTTTCTTGACAAGATTTGTTCAGAATGGGTTTGCCTTTGCTTTATTCTGAGGCTGAGAGAGTGTGAGTTGCCCAAGGTCACCCAGTGGGTTTCCATGGCTGAGCAGGGTTTCAAACTTGGATATTGGAGAGATTGATTTATGTTTTAGCAGTAGCAGGCTTAAATGGAAGGCATGAGGCTATGTCTAACTCTTCTGTTGGCACAATGGTGTCAGTACTGTGGGTGCATTTTCTCCACTCACTGTCCATAGACAAGCTGGATGAAGATTTACAATGAATAAATAATGGGACTTTGTCTATATTTTAGCCTCCTGGTGTTGCAACTTCAGGAAATGAAAATTCTCTTGGAATTATAACTCATCCTGGGATTGGGGTGGGAGGTAGGGTACATACTCCCCCCCCCCAAGATATAGTCAAGAGTCCAGCACTTTTGTCAAGAAAAATAATTTGGAGATAGGGCAACATCTAATCAAACACCAGAAGCTAGGAGAGTAGTCTCAGAAAAAAGACAAAGCTCATAAATGACAAGTTAGTACTGAACATTACTGTCTTAATGTATTTTAATGACTTTATTCTATTATTACTATTAATCACACCCTTTTCTCAAAACTAGGACACAGGGTGGCTCACAACATTAAAAAAAGTACAAGTAAAAGCATACAAAAATGGTATATTAAAATAGAGTTAATGTATTACAGTATTAAAACAAATTACATGTTTAAAGAATAAAATACAGCTAAAAAGATTAAAATGTTAAAAATACTTTAAAACAATACAACACCCCAGCTCATGCTTTAAAAACTTTGTTTTAAATGCCTGTCTGAACAGGCAGGTGTTACCTTGCCAGCAGAAAGCCAACAAGGAGGGGGCCATTCTGCCTCCCTGGGAAGGGAGATTCACAGTCTAGGGCAGTGGTTCTCAACCTTCCTAATGCCGCAACCCTTTAATAGTTCCTCATGTTGTTGTGACCACCAATCGATGGTCTCGGTTCCTAAGACCATCAGAAATACTTGTTTTCGATGGTCTTAGGCAACCCCGTGAAAGGGTCATTCAACCCCCAAAGGGGGCGCAACCCACAGGTTGAAAACCGCTGGTCTAGGGGCAGCCATGGAAAAGGTCCTCTCTCATGTTCCCATCTACCGTGCTTGTGATTGTGGTGGGACTGAGAGAAGGGTCTCTCCTGTAATTATATATCCATTATATAATTGACTATGTCACTGAAATATACTGGGTTTTTTTTGAGGGGGTTGTTTGTTTGTTTGATATCTGGGTCTTCTTTATTGCAGAGACGACCACCAGATAATTCATTTTATGTAAGAACATGTAACAAGAATCCAAAGAAGACGAAATGGTGGTATCACGGTGAGTTATTTATCTTGAAAATGTTCTGCAGAAAGAATAAGAAAAATTGCTTAACCTTCTGTATTAATATTAAACATTTGGGATTCTTAACAATAATATAAAATAATGCAATCAAATGCATTTAATCTGGTAGTGTATTAATGGGTTGGATTTGATTATGAAACCTCTATATACAAAATTGGTATAGCTAAGAAGTAGAGCATATTTTCATATTTCTAGATTTAATTGGAAAGTGATGTATTTGTGAGCATATATCACCATTAATAATAGCATAAATTCAGAGGCAAGAGGAACCAATTATCAGCTTTGTTGTACAGCAGTACTTATCATACACCTTTTGTAGCAAATAAGTAATAGTGACTGTAAGTAAGAGTTCAATAACTACCAGAATAAACTAGAAATATAACCACCCACTTGCTGTGAGAGGAAACAAGAATATAATATTGGAGCCAAATGCAGAATTGAGGGGAGTAATGTCTTTCCTAAATTACAAATGATCCTTTTGTGTTATGAAACTAACATTACAGGAAACAAAGTGTTGCCTGTATCTAAAGACATCTCCAGCAGTTAGGTACTCTCTTGTTTGTGAGGTATCGAAACTTTTTTCACATCTCACTCTCTTTAAGCCAGGAGTGTAATGAGAAAAGCATCCCAAGCCTCAGATTAGAGGCAACTTCTGGGTCATAGGGATATTAATTATACAGTAGTGTCTAGAATTTGTTTGAAAACAGAAGACAACTAAATAAGGGAATGAAGAAAATTAGAAAAGAACATTTTCTTTGATTTTTTTTTTACTTCCCTACAATACTTCCCTACAGTAGTTGGGAGCAAGGGTGGGCAAGTATGAAATCTTAGAAATTAACTAATTGATTAATTCATTCACTACTTTTCTGTAGTGATTTCACAACAACTTACTAAACTAAAAGATTTCAGGTGTTAGTGCTTGTATCCATTAATTAATTTTCAGCATCTAACATTAGCAAATTCATTTTCAAACCTTATGTTCCAAACTCTGAGGGTTGCCAGGGGGGAGGGGCAGCAATCTTGACCATGTTTTAAATTCAACTTTTAACAATGCCAGTATGTTGGGCATTTCTTCTTCTGTAGCTCTTGAAGCTGCCTGAGAACCCACACTAGAGATTTTCCCATCCCTCTGGACCAGGCTTTGCGGGTGATCATTGAGTTGTACTAGAAGAGAGAATTCAAAGACACAGCCATGTTAGTTTGCAGAATCAGTATATAAAGATTTTGTAGCACATTTGGGACTAACTGAAAGAAAGAAGTTGGTAGCATGAGCTTTTATAGATTTAAGTGTACTTCTTCAGATGCATTTGGCAGACTAGGACAGAGAAACGGGTTTCTTCCCATTTCCTCTAGAGGATTCTGTTACTTCCAATATCCTTTTATTTATTTGAGTAGATGGAAAGCAAAACAATGATTCAGGAGTTAGGATATCTGGTTCTCCATAATCTGTACTTCATCATAATCTTTTTTGTTCCTTATTGAATCGGTAAAACAAATCTGTATTACCACATGTATTACTGTATTAGATAATATTCCTGAATTAAATTTCTTTATTGGTTGTGATCTCAAGTACAAATATAATACACTACATAATATTTTTTTATATTCTTTTGAAGATGACACTTGTTGATGCCACCACCATTTTGTGATTCGCCTAACAGAAGATAGTCCTACTGAGAAAATGAGCACTTTGATAATTCAGTCTTTGAACTTTAGCCTCCTGACTGGAAGTGAGAAATAGGCAATGAAGACTACTTCCTTTGACTGCATTTTTACTAGTGTGCATTCTGGGCGCATGTTGATCGCTGGTTCAGTCCATGCTACTGACATGCTTTTTTTAGTCATACAGTATTAATGCAGGTGTCGCAAAATGCCAGAAATCAATTTTTTAAGTTTTTGGAAGAATTTCAGGTCTTCATGTATTGTGCAATAATACGAATTTCTTGACGGTTTTGGTGTAACCATTGCCGGCAATAAGATTGTATCAGGAAACCCCTGCCACAAGAGAAGTTAGATGCATGATAGGGCCTATGAAAAGTTTTAAGTATATTGGGATTATAAGTAATCTATATTTACTTTGAAAGCCACCTAATTGTTTAGATATGATTCTGTGCACTGTGATCATAAAACTAGCAGCGTGAGTTAAAACATGCTTAGCTAAAGAACTAATAAGATCATTGCATATTTACTGAACTGTCAATGTCTTGACAAGGAAAAAAAATTTTCAAGTTATATCAGCAGAGAGGTACATTACTATGTTATCCCTATGGTGAAATAAATACCTTTTTATGTGTATATTATATTTCTGAAGCAAAGGTATGAGTAAAATAGGATAGAAATGATTTAATCAAGGCAAACTTTGTTCTGTGAATGGGAACAGATGGCAGTGATACCACTGAATTTGCTGCAGTCCATAATTGGGCTTGTTAATATGTACACTAGAGATGTTTTCAAAGTAGATTGCACACTGTTATTTCATACTAGCCTTCAGCATGAGCCCTGTTGCCTACACAATATTTCATTTATTTATATGTTTGGAAATTTTTGTTTGAGTTCATTGTTTCTTTTGTTGTGTTGTATGTCATATTTGAATGTTACAAAACAATATTTTCACTGAAAAGCTGTCAGAAGATATTTTCTTGTAAATTATTTCTTTACCTTGTAAACATTTATCTTGTCTTTTAATCCTGTATTATAAAGGAAGAAATACATTTTGGACAGAGACGAACTGTTTTGACAAAAAAAGTGTGGATCTTTTTATTTGTGCTTAAGACAAAAGTATATTTTTCTTACCTTCCTTGTCCCATACAGCCATAGCAATTTTTCCAGGTTTTTCCTTCAAAGATCTGATTACAACTAGATCTACCTTTTTATATAGCAAAAAACAATTGTCAAATAATAGTGAATTGTTCTTCACCTCTGTAATTTTATGATATTTCATCTAGGCTGTGTTTTTAGGAAGCACTGATGTCTTTTATAAACTTACTACCTTTACACATATGCAAACTTTCTATCAATGCTCTTTTTAATGTTGCCTTATCGTTGCACTAAAAAAGAAAATCAAACTTAGTAGTAAATAAATGAATGTCTGAACTGAGCAAAACTCTTACTTGATTTTTAAAGTAAGAACCAAATCAGCTAAACAGACTTAACAGAATTGGCTGAGGATATTCTAGGGTTTTTGTTTTTATTACTACTTGTATTTTAACTTAGCAAATTTTATAGATATGCAAATCCTACTGCATCTACTGTCTACTGTTTAAAACAACTCTAATTGCTAAACTCAGGGGTGGGTACACATCACATGAAAGGAAAGAGTGTTCTGTAGACACAGTGAATTACGAACTATCAATTTGATAGGCTTGTTTTTAAAAGTGAAATGGCATATTTTCTATTTTGAAGGAATGTTCAATGGCTTCTTAATTAAAAACGAATAGATACTGTGGATATAATATTGTATACAGATGTTCATAGTCCTCAATTACATAATGAGAAGTATCTGTTCAAGCCAAAAATAATTCTGAAGGAATATGTATTCCTTTTTATTGTTTTCTTTTAGCTTATTGTATATACTCATCTATAAGTCTAAAAATTTATGCCCAAAATTGACCCCCCAAATCTCAGGTGGATTTATTTATGTGTCAGTATGGTAATGTAATAGCAGCTCTTTCAAATTTCTCCATGCAGTTGGCAGAGCAGTTTATTGCTCTTACAAGCAGAAAAAAATCCTGAGTGATTAATTGATATTGCTGTTCATTTAAGAATCCTCTCCTACCTGCACATCTGGCTGAAACAAAAGCTGAAACGATAAAGCAAAAAGCCTCAGTGAGAGTCTCTCTTGTCATACGCACACATATACACACTGAAGAAGCTTCCATGTTTTACCCTTGACCTATCCACGGGTCATGGCAAAATCCATAATTTTGGCCCCAAAATGTGACCTGACTTATACATGAGGTCGACTTATAGTTGAGTCTATACAGTATGTTTTACCTTGTAAATTAAATCATACCAATCCATTAAGAGGTATATGCAAACTGACAGTATGCATGATCACTAAACCACTGAATATTTAATTGGTATCTTCGTACCTGCATAATTCACTTGAACTATGTGTTAGAAAAATATGTATTTTCTTCATACAGCAGAATTATGTAATCATGTCATTCTCTAATCCACAGAGAACGAACATCTTTATATGTCAGAAAGTTTAGATTAACTCATCCATCACAAAGGCTAAAGCCATTGTCCCAATAATATGGATTATGGTATATATATTCCACTGATATTAAAAATGATGCTTTATTATTGCACATATTTTTATTTGCCTATATACATATCACAGGTTGAATTAAATAGAAATTACTAAGCAAAACATTAAGTATCTGGGTTTCTTTATGCAAATAACTGTGTTTAAAAAGTACTGTGATAACACTGAGTCAGATCCAGAGTTGGACTGAGTGGAACTCTACAGACTAGATAAAGGGAGGAAGCAATGTTTGCTGAGTCCCTGCATTTAAGACCTTTCATGTGATCTAGAGGGCTGGAAAGTCCTCCAGAACAGTGTGTGAGGTTGTGTTTGGTATGATGAGCAAAGTGAGGAATTGGTAAAAATCATGACCCCAGTCCCTTCAGAGGGCAATGTCTGCTGCATCCCAATAAAATGAGCAACTGTATTGTGTTGAGGCAACTCTGAATCTGGCCCATTGTTTTCTTAACATTTTTCTGCTTTTAATTTAAAGTGGCTATTTTTAAAGAATTGCCATGCAGAATAAAATTTAAATTCTGTCATATCCAGCAAGTAATTGTATTGGAAAACATACATCTGCCTACTATTTCAGGCATGCATACGTTTACAAATTTCTCTCATGTCTCCCCCTTCATTGCTTTTTCCCTTAAACCAAAACCCAAATGCTTTGACTTGACTTTACAGTAAAGGTGCTCCACTACTCTGATAATTTGTTTGTACTTTTATGCTCATTCTCAAGTTCTCTGTTCATTGTTTTTCAGATGCTTCAGTCCACAACTGTACACAGTATTCCAAATGCGGCTGCTCCATAGATTTATATAACGCTGGTTTTCTCAATCTGTTGTTCTCCAGACATGTTGAATTACTACTCCCACCTTTCTCAGAAAGCATAGCCACTGATTGAAGATACTGGGAGTTGCTATTGCAGCATGGTCTAAAAGCTGGTATATAGTGTTCTAATACTAGAGTGGGCCCTTGGTATCCATTGGGATTTGGTTCCAGACCATGAACCCTCCACTGATACCAAAGTGCATGGAGGTTCATTAAATTCATTACATACTAAGATGGCGTTCCTTATATAAAGGCAAAAATCAAGATTTTTTTGGATTTTTTAAACAATATTTTCAAGCTATGGATGGTTGAATTTATGGATATGGAGGGCCAACTGTACATTTTTTATTTCTAACCCTTTCCTAAGAATCACCTAGAAGTAATTTGCCTTTTTATAGCAGCCACACACATTCTTACTGTGCTGTCCACCACAAAGTCAGTATCTCTGCCTTGATTAGACACTGCCTGTTAAGTTATCATAAATCTATACATGAGGTCAGAAAGGTTTTGGTTCAAACCCTTTTTGCCATTTTGTTGCCTATTCAACCTGAGGTCCTTTTAGTTCTCTGGTATCATTGAGGATTTGTTGAATAATTCTGTATCATCAGTAAACTTAACTGTTTCTCTTGTCAGTCCTAAGTCTATATTATTTATTAACATATTAAAAGCATCACTCCCAACAGAAATATCAATCCTTGAGGAACCCTGCATTTTCCTTCCCTCCACTGTGAAATCTATCCACTGCTTCAAGTTGTTTTACCAGTAATGACTCTACAAGAAGATTTGTTCTTTTTTAGAAGTAAACATCTAGGTTTACCAGGATGTCTTAATAGACATTGCTTACCAGATTGTGCTTTTCTACATGCTTGTTGACTCTCATAAGAAATTCTAGGAGGTGCTACACTAAAACATTTCAGAAGCCATTATGTCAGCAATACTTTCTCTTGGTTTTTAAAATTTTATAATAATTATTTCCATTGTTTACCTAGATATTATGCAAAGTAGTTAATAAGGCAAAGGCAAATCCCGTTCTAAACAAACAATGACTAATCTCAACTAGTGTTGTGCCATTTTGGATCACTGGAACTTGCTTAAATGATGACTTCTCAAATTCCCATTGATTCAGTTAGTCTAGTCTAATTGGATTTAGGTCACTGCGCTTTTCAATATGGTCTGCACTTTTCTTTGGTTTACTTCATCAACTTTATATTCATTTTGTCACAGTTGGTATTTCCCCATCGTTCCTTATATGTTAAGTGACCCTTTCACATTACAGAATGATAGCACTATTATTCCACTTTAACTGCCTTGATTCCATCCTATCAAATCCTGGGATTGGCAGTTTATGGAGAAACATTTACAATTCTAAGCCAGAGTGTTCCAGTGCCCCACCAAGCTTCCAAGACCAGGATTTCATAGGGTGGCATAGGGTTAATTAAAGTGGAATAATAGCACTATAATTCTGTAGTGTGAATGGGCCGCTGGTCTTGCAAAAGGAAATTGCCTTGCCTTTTATGATTTCCTTGATAATGGTTGTTAACCCTGCTGAAATCTTTAGATTTCATATTCTGCTACTCTGATTTTAAATAAGCTCCAAACATATGGAGCAGGGGTTTCTTCTTAAGTATTCCCATTTTGCACACATTTTCAAATTTGAAATAGAATTTGAATTGCTCTCTATTTAGTAGTCCGCATTCACTTACATTGCATCTGGGGGCCCTTGTGCATATTAAAGATATTGTGGCCATAATAGCAAACAACCTTTATCTGTACTTCTTAAGAGTGTAATAGGACATAAAAGCACATGATACAGATACAACTCCCCTCACCTACCCCTGGTTGGGAACAAGGTAAGTAAATGTATGAACTCATGTTAATTAGTGCTCTTATCTTATGTGGACTTATTGATGTACTAAATGCCACATGGAAATACATACCACGGAAAAGCATTAGTCAAGCAGGTGCATTCTTAAAGGAAAAAGAAAGCATATCTCTAATCATGTATTAAAAATCTTCACTATTTTGAAGCATTTCTGTTTCTCAATATAGTAAACTTTCAACCAAAGTATCAGTTTTTTCTCGGTACAAATTACATGAATCCCCTTTTTGTATATTTAGAACATACATTTCATACATAATATGGTATATGTCTGCCAAGGCCACAAATACTCCATTTACCTACATTATGTGTGCAGAGAAATGAAGTACTGTAGTGTTTGCACTTTTTGCAATTCGTTGCTATATAGCTGAATGAAGAAAAGCTGCATTTTGGCCTGTAACACTGCATGTCAGATTACTTAGTAAGGTCTATCCTTGAGGGCAAGAAGGAAATGCACAGCAAAGGAAATTGGCTTTTATATCCTGGGATTCTCAGGGTTTTTGCCAAGAACGTGTTCTATTCATCTGGGTTAAGATATGTGGCCCAGTATGGCATATTAATGTCCACACTAGGATTATAACTGTACTCTATCCCTGTGCACTACTTTTCTACCATGCATTTCCAGAATATTCACAAGCAAAATGGCCTGTGAGAACTAGAATTAATGGTGCAAAATTATGGTAGAAAAGTAGTCACCATTGAAATTGGGAAAACATTGAAATTGTGGCATTACTGTGGAAAGTACAGAATAGATTATTTGTATAAATTAGGTCCACTTTGAACCCCCCTTATTCAAACTTCATGACCAACAGAGAATAATTTTGTAGATGTGTATGCTAATATAATTTAGTAAATAATTTAGTAAATTCAGTAATTAAGTTTTAAAATGTATAAACTTATCTGAAGTTACATTGGGCCCCTCTTCATAAATAAAGTCCCATTACTACACATATCTGATCACATGTTTCTGTACAAGGCAAACTGTTTCTTGGTTACCAAGAGTTTGACATCTGATCTTTACACAAGAGCATTTGTTTTAGCTGTAGGACAGAGTACTGTACATGGCCTTTCACACACAATCCAGACCAACAAAATCTATGGATAATCTGAAAATAACTGAGGATGTGTTCCAGTAGCCCTGAGCCATTCCATCCCATAACAGTCCATAGCCTTTACTAGGGTGAGAGTGTGTGTGTGTATATGCGCACATGCACACACACAGCCTTTACTACATAGTCTTTACTAGGGTGTGTGTGTGTGTACACACACACACATAGCCTTTACTAGGATACACACACACACACACATATATATGGCAGGGGGTTGGACTGGATGGCCCCTGTAGTCTCTTCAAACTCTATGATTCTATATATATATATATATATACACACACACACACACACACACACACACACACACATAGCCTTTACTATGTAGCCTTTATTAGGGTGTGTGTGTATACACATACACACACATCCATAGCCTTTCCTAGGGTCTATATAAGTCTGTCCCTGGCTTCCCACGCACTCCACCAAATGCATAGCATCACAGAGCCATAGAGTTTGGAAGCCACAAGATCTCTGGGCCCTGATCCTCCAGAGTCCAGGGCTAGTGCTCAGCTGCAGTCAGTGTTGGGGGACCAGGGAGCAGACTGGCGCTGCAATGCCCGGAGCCGCCAGTGGGGGTCGCTCTCCGCCGGGAGGAAGCGAGAGGAGGAGAGGAGAGGCGGACGGGGCCATTTCCCTCGGAGGCGGGGGGGGGGGGGGGAAAAGCGGGGGCGCGGGTTCTTCGCAGGGGAGCGGGGGGGGGGGGGCGGGGGGCCTTCCCGGCGGGACTAGGCCGGGGCTTGGGGTGGGAGCCGGCGAGGAGGCCGCGGCTGTTACGACGAGGCTGGTTGGCGGAGGGGAGAGGAGGGGGGCTTGGCAGATGGTTGAGGCCGGTGGAGGCAGCGGGCGGCGGGGTCAGTTCCTCCTCCTCTCAGTGTTTGCCGATGTGAGAGGCGCCTGCAAAGTGTCCCTCGGAAGCAGGTAACCGAGGCTCGGGAGGGGGGGAGCCGGACAGGCCCCCAGGGGCACCGGGAGGGAGAGGAGGGAGGGGGTGAAGCCAGGCGACCCTCCAGCATGAAGGCAGCTGGGAGACGCCTCCTTCTCCGGCTCTCCTTCCTGCCTTGCTTTTGCTGGAAGGAAGGGGGAAAGAAGGAGGGAGAGTTGGGCTGTGAGCCCCTTCCTGGCCCTGTGCCCCCTCTTGCCCCCCAAAACCACCACTTTGAGGGGGCGAGCGAGTGGGGTGGCCGCCCCCTTGGAAGAAGAAGAATAACTAACAACAACAATAATAATATCAGCAGTAGTAATGATGATGATGGCGATGATAACTCTGCAGACCAGAGTTAGAATCCCCTTGGAATAATACTGTAATGAAGTTGATAATAATGAAAACTACAACAACAATAACAGTGATGATGATGATGATGACAACTCTGGAGACCAGAGTTCAAATCCTGACTCAGCTGTAAGTAACTGACATCTAATTGAGAAACACAGATAATCCTTCTGGACCATTCAGAGATCTAGGTAGCTAAGTGTTAGTCTGTGGAATCAGTACACAGAGAGGTCTTGCAGCACCTTTTGAGACTAAAAGGTCCAAAACAAGCACTGCAGAAATAACCCGTCTTGAGACCGCAGCCCTGACTCAATGCTGGGGAATCCTGGGAGCTGTAGTTTTGTGAGGCGTTCAACCTTGGCTGTCAGAGAGCTCTGGTACCACAACAAACTACAGCCTCGTTCCCACTTACAAAAGAAAAGGCGCTTTGCGATCCGAATTGATGGATCGATTCGACAGTGGAGCATAGTTCACGCTACATTTGTCCCGATCACATTTTTTCCCCTGTAAAATAGCCCACGTTCACAAATGAATCAGTTCAAAATGGACCCACTCCAGCCAGATGAAGGGCAAATTTAAATAAGTTCTAATCCACGTCTGGTTTGCGCTTGCTTGCGCAGAATTGATTTATCCAAAAAGTCACAGAAAACATCAGCGTCAAAAAGACAGGGGCTAAATGGGTGTAGCGCACGGCCCCCCTCTCCAAATCCCTTCAGCAATTCGATTCAAGTGGGATCCAGGGTCATTTGAGCATTGGATTATGACTTTGGAGACCAGGATTCGATTCCCAGCTCAGCCATGAAACCCATTGGGTGATCTTGAGCAAGTTACACTCAGCCTCAGAGGAGGGGAATAGCAGACCCCCTTTGAAGAAAACTTGCCAAGAAAATTCCATGATAGCGTTACTTTAGGATTGCCATATGTTGGAAATTACTTGAAGGCATACAACAAATATTTCAACTGAGCCGCCATGGTGTGGCGGTTTGCATGTTGGACTACAACTGTAGACCAGGGTTCAATTCCCAGTTCTGCCACGAAACCAACTGCATGACCTTGGGCAAGTCTCCTTTGCTAGCATCCCTTCACTGGCTCCCTCTCCCTTTCCGCATTCAGTATAAGCTCTTACTGTTGATGTTTAAAGCCCTCCATGGACTAGCCCCTCCCTACTTATCAGACCTTCTTTCTCCTCACCTTTCCACTCGGGCCCTCCGTTCTGGTAGTCAAGGTCTGCTGTCCCAGCCCAGGATTTCCTCTGCCCCATCCCAGATTTGCCCCTTTTCACTCGCTGCCCCTCACTCCTGGAACCTTCTTCCCCCGCGAGCAAGGGCCATCACTTCCTTAACCAGCTTCAAAACGGAGTTGAAGAGAAGCGTTCCCAGGCCTTGCATAATTGTCGCTTGCCTCCCTGGAAGAAGATTAACCATCCATTATGAAGCCAAGCCCTCCTTCCAGTCCATCTGCCTTGGTCCAGGCCTTGGAGGTAGAGAGGAACTGCTGGACCTCATCCCCTTCCCCACCACTGCTCCCTTCTCCTTTTGTGTGGTGTCTTTTTAGATTGTCAGGGAACCGTCTAATTAAATAGACTGTATGTACAGCGCTGTGTAAATTTACAGCGCTTTATAAATAAAGGTTAATAATAATAATAACAACAACAACAACATACTCTCAGCATCTGAAGAAGGACATGGCAACTCCCATCTGAACAAATCTTGCCAAGAAAACACCGTGTTAGCTTCACCTTAGGGTCACTATAAGTCGGCAACAACAACATTTTAACTTAACGAATTGGAGCTGGGGTGAACAGAGAACTGTTTAGTGCCCAGAGTTAGTGATAGTACAAAAACAGAGAGGACATAGCTCCAGAAGGACCTAACAAAGCTCAGGAAATTGACATTGGAGTAGTTCCTGTGGATGAATGAAGACAAGTGTAAATCATTGCATTTTTTGTTGTGGAGTGGCGCATCCCAGCATTACATCTATGCTGATGGAATCATATGGTGACTATTTAAGTGAGAAGGAGATCTTGGGATTGTGGTGGATAACTCAGTGAGAATGTGAAATCAATGCCTGGTTGCTATGAGGAGACATCTTTGGTGACAAGATTAAAAAAGGAGTATAAATTAAACTTCAAGAACCAGTGTGGTATAGTGGTTTGAATGTTGGACTATGACCCTGGAGATTAGGGTTCAAATCCCTGTTTGGCCAGGGAAACCAGCTTGGTCACCTTGGATGAAACACAGACTCTCAGCCACCGAAACCCCCCTGAGAGGATAGCCAGCCATAAGTCAGAATCAACTTGAAAGCAAACAAGAAAACCTTTCCAGGAAACCATTTTTGTTTTGGGAACTGTTTTCTCTAATGTGTAGGATGTTAGGACTGGGTTTTTAAATCCAAAATGTTACAGAAAACATTAAACCTTCGTGTTCAACCATAGTGTTCATACTATGGAACTGAGGAGAATATAACTGCATCTCCTTAAAGTGTTTTTTCAAATGTCAGCTTTAGAGGATGGCAATGGCAACCCCTCTCTGAAGAAACTTGCCAAGAAAGCCCCATGATAGGCTTGCCTTAACAGCAAATAAATTGCCAGCACAATATTGCAATGCCTTTATACAAATCTACGGTACAATCACATTTGGAATACTGTGTATAGTTCTGGTAATTGTAACTCATAAAATCATTCTAGTGATGGAGAGGGTATGGGACAGGATAACCAAACTGATAAGGGAGCATCTTCCTTATTATTATTACCAAAGATTACAATGCTGTATTTAATCTTTTTAGTTTGGTGTGGAGACAAGGAACCAGGATATATAATTAGACATGGTGTGGAGAAAATGAACAAGAATTTCATCTCTCATTGTTGGAATCTGAATTCATTCAGTGGTAGACCCATAGATGTACAGAAACTAGCACTTAACACAGTGCATAGTTAATCTATGGAATTACTTAGAAGATGTAATGGTGGCTGCCAATTTAGGGCTAGTCTACACGTAAATGTATTGTGCAAATTGCTGTAGATTTTCACACATTTGCAATGATGCTAAATTGTCTTCACTTTCCTATCAAATTCATATCTATTCACCCTCTCTCTGCCAAAAATGCATATAAATCTATGAAAAATAGATGGACAGGTATATGTTCTAAAATGTGTGTATCGCAGATACTGCAGTTTAAAAAAAGCAAATCTTTTTTCAGTAGAATTTATGGAGTTTCTCACCCCCACAGAAAGTCCAAATTCCTCTGAATCATGTGTGACCCGATCACAGGATATTCACGTAGAAGGAGGAGTATTTAAATCATGTAGGTAAGCCCATAGATAGCTTTTATAGGGGATTAAACAAATTCATGGAGAGTGAGTCTGTCAAAGGCTACAGTTCTTGTTATTATCTGCTACAGGCAAAATGGCACTTGCTGGAGAACAAGTGGGAGGTTGCTGTTGTGTCTGTTTACTGTTAGTGTGCTTCATATTGGCTTATGCTTGACCACTGTCAGAACTGATTGTTGGTTTGATCTAACAGGGTTTTCTGTTTCCATTTAAGTCCTGCTCTAGTTATTGAACATGGTTGCTGGCCTTATTGTTTGTGAGAAAGCTGGTTTCCTTGCTATTTCCCTCTCTCCTTCGTGGCTGTATTTGAATGGGGGTTGTTTTTTATTCAGATGAGCAGCATGTGTGGAGGCTTCACAGCCTGTGCATTGTTCAGCCACAATGTTGAATAATGGAAATATTGATGTTTTCACATGATTTCTAAAGCTGAAGTATCCAGACTTTTGAATAAGTTCCATGATGTGGGGTCTTAGTTCCAAGTAAGCATGAGCGAATTGCATGTTCAATTAACTTATTAAGTCTAATTGTTTAGCTGGCAGAAGGCTTAATACTGAAGAAACATTAATGAAATCTTAAATTGCTGAGATTATACCAGTCTGAATAAAACTTTTAACATCTGAAATACATGCTCTTTCCCCCCTCCAATTCAGTAACCATAGTGTGTTGTTTATGTCTTGAGTTACCATGTTATAATATAAAATAATAATAATAAAATTTATTCGATACTGCTTTCCCAGTGATCAAAGCGGTGCAACAAGTAAAATTATTAAAACAACATAAAATTAAAACCAACATTACATAATTACAAATATACAATAAAAATCCAATTCATAAGTTATGCAAGAGAGGGGGAAAGGAGGATCGAGCATACTTCAGTGTGTACATGGGGGAATGCTGGTTAAAGAGAAAGGTTTTAAGTCTCTTTTTAAACAGTTCAAGGAGGTAAGAGACGAGAAGAGTTTCCTCGGGAAGACTATTCCAATGCTGGGCCGTTACGAAAAGGCCTCTGAGAAGTAGTAACATATCTCGAAGTAGGACTCGAGCAAGTTCTTCCCGGTTGTTCTGAGAGTGCGAGACGGATTATATAGGGAGATGTAATGAAATGAAATGAAATGAAATGTATTTATATCCCGCCCTCCAAAAGATCGGGGCGACAAAATACAAAACACAAGACAATCAAAGACAAAAGAAAAAACATAAATAAATACAGCATTAAAAAAACAAGAAAAAATGCCCCCAATAGCCCATCATCATGGCCACGGAAGAGGAGGAGGCCCACAGATCTTTAATCGGGGAATGCCTGCTGGAATAGGAAGGTTTGAGGTCCTCCTAAATGGCCAGGGTGGTAGATGAGCGGAGCTCAATGGGCAGCGATATTCCAAAGGGCTGGGGGCAGCTGTATAATCCTGCATATACTTACTGGGAAATCTCATTAACTCAATTACTTGATTAGGATCAATGGAAAGTTCTCACGATGGTGTACCAGAGAGGTCTGAAAGGAAAACCAGTTCAAGGTCTATTAAAGCATAAAACCACTGGCAGCCTTAGGTCTGTCACCATTTTCAGCCTAATCATATAACAGAGTTCTGGGAAGATAGAGTAAAGGGAATGTGGTCCTTCAAGTAACTCAGGCCTTTCCATTGAAGCTAGGACAATGTACATGGCCATTCCCTTTACTCTATCTTCCCAGGAACTCTGTTATACTGATTAGGCTGAAAAGTGGTGACAGACCTAAGGCTGCCCAGTGAGTTTTATGCTTAATAAGAGACCTTGAACCTGGTTTCCTTGTCAGACCATATCTGGTACACCATCGTGAAAACTTTCCCATATGAATCCTAATCAGTACATTGAGTTAAATGAGATTATTCCAGTAAGTATATGAGGATTTATCTTAAGAATGTTTAAAATATGATGCATTTATTATTTTAGAGATCTTCTAACAGTTACATAAGGTTAGTGTTGTCCGTCCCCTTGTGGTAGGTGTGTGACTGAAGAGTCACAGTGTACCAGGTCACACTGATATCCCTAAAACCATTTAGTGAAATTCACAGCTGCAGCAAGAGTGGATTTGGGATTTTATAGTTTACAACATTTCTATAGATAGTGCACAGCTAACATGTCATTCCATTTGTAAAGTGGACCAAATTTTAAAAGAGTGGGATATAATTTTTGACACTTTAAATTCATGTGCTTAAAAACTGGGCTCAATACACTAAAGTGAATTCAATAAATGTTATCTACTCAGTATGCAAGATGCAGCACTTGCATGCACACCTCAATTGACAAAGCTCTGATAAAGATGTTACTTTTTACAAAGTTTTTTATGCCTGCCTCTCAGCCTCCTTTTCCTTCTTTTTCTCTGACTGGTACAAGTTTTTAAGGAGCACTAGCATTGGGAGAAGGCAGAAGAAGGGGTGAGAAAAGTCTTGATGTCAGGTTGCAGCAGCATTTCTGCTGTAAGCAGTGTAATAAAACTTGAGCTAAGAAGAGAAATGAAGGAATGGGATTTTACTCAGCAAGATTTATGCTGTGTGTGCCTGCCTACAACAGACAAGTAAACGTAGATGACTCCAAGAATCCCTTCTTAGCATACTTGAACAGCCAAACACAAAGGAAAGCTTGTCTCAAACTACCAATCAGCATATATAAAACAAAAAACAAGCACATAGATTTCAAGTTTGGCCACTCAAAACAGAAATCAAAAGACTAGTCAAGGCTGGCAAAAGAAAAAAAAAATCACCCTGGATATTTTGGAGTGTCTCTAGAAAGTTCAGAAGTTTTTAGTATAAGTATACAATAATGCCTGACTTGTTGTTTCATTTCACATGTGTATATTGTTAGTTTTTAATAAAATGTTTGCTGAAACATGTCAAAACTGTTTTTGTTTGTGGCAGAAGCACCTTTCCCTGTTTTTTCTATGTTATTTCTACCTCAATTCTATTGAAGAATGGCAGGATCTATTACTTGACGAGTACCTGTATCAACTTTCATCAATGTCATTTCTTATTGAAATTGAAGGCTTTCAGCTGCATCCATGGTTTTTTGTGGTTTTTTTGGGTATGTGGCCATGTTCAGAAGATTTTATTCCTGACGTTTCACCAGCATCTGTGGCTGACATCTCAGAGAATGCTTGCCTGGAAAAAGTGGGTTATATATACTGTGTGAGCCTGGGAATGTAAGAGTGATTTGCATGTGGCCTGAGGCCTGCCATCACACACAAACAATATGCATGTGCAAATCACTCCGCCTTTCCAGGTCACACAATAATAATATAGCAAGTCCTCTCTGACCATGAAAACTGTCGACTTCACAAAGAAGAGAGTGTGCTGTTTCCTTATGAAATCCACATCTTGAATTAGGCCTTTGTACTGAGGTATAGCGTGGTATACCACAGGACATTTTCCATAATTGCCAGTTGACAACAAACATTTGTTTTCTTCGTAGTATGCTCCGATGTTACATGTCTTTTGCTTAAGAAGCAACAGCTATGCAAGTTTTCCCTGTTAATTCTCAGGCATAGATGTTAATATGTGTTAAAGAATGATCACATGATGTAGCCATGCTACAGAAATAAAAACAGTTTGACATCACTTTAACTTCCTGACTCTATCCTGTGGAATCCTAAGGTTTTAGTAGAATTTGTAGACCAGACTGAATAAGTCACCAAACTATAAAACCCATGATTCCACGGGGTAGAGTCATGACAGTTGAAGTGGTGCCAAACTGCTTCCATTTTGCAGCGTGGAAACCAGCCTGTTACATGAAGCCAGTTCTTAAGCTTACATGTCCATCCACGATAAACATTTCAAGAAGCAAGTCCAAGGATTAACACATTAGGACTAAAACTTTAAAGTATATTCAATTCAATTTCTGTATTAAACTGGTGTAAGATTGGGCTGCAAGTTGATATATGCCTAAAACGTCTTAGTTTTGATACCTGGCTTACAGTTTTTTGGGGTGTGAACTCCAGTACTGGACTGCCTATCCACGCTACCAACAACAGTATCTGCACAGTTTAATGAACATTCATCTAAGTGACCTATTTAAAGCAAAGCTGTACAAAAGAAAAAGTATGCTAGCTTTAAAGGTCCCTTGGCTATCTACTCTTAACAACAAACTTTTGTACAACAAAGCTGTCAGTTTGTACTGTCTGCATTGTTACCCATTGAGAGTTGGTGTTGCTGACAGGCATGAAAATAGCAATGCTCTTTTACATTGACAAGTGTCAATATTGAATCAAAAATATATCATCAAAGTGGGCCAGTGTTGGAACATTCTGTAGATCAGACTTGGCAGTTAGCTCTGTTACAGCTGCTTAGATCAGACTTGAATATTTCCAAATAAATGGTCTTAGAACTGTTATGGTTTCCTTTTTCCATTGGACGACCAGGAGGGTTAATTATATACCTGTGCTGAACAAGTAAACATCTAGTTCAAGTTCTTTGAATGAAAATAGTTCAAAAATATACCTTAAGTTTCATTGCTACTCATTAACATTTCTTCTTATTTTAAATAATCAGCTAAAGGTTTAATTGACAAATTAGTGATCAACATTATAATGCATTATATATACATATAAAGGGTGTCTAATGTTGCCACCATTAGAAAAGTGTGGCTGGTAAATTTTAAAGAGTAAACTTTTAGAGGAGCCCATATTAGTCATTATATTAAAATTTTACATTGTAGTAGCTTGCTACCTTGTTGTTTAGTGCTTAATTACATAGAATATGTTTTAGCAAACAAAAATGACCACAGTAATGTTTTAGGAGTAGTGAGTAAAGTTAGATACTCTTCAATAAAGATTCAATGATATAACTAGTATTACATTACTTTTAAAAGTAATGTTATTGATAAGGCTGTACTCATAAAACATTACGTTACATATAAAAGTTACTTGGAACATGCTTCTCAAGTTCTGAACAGGACAAATATGCCAATTTAATACATCAAATTATGATCACAAGCCATTGGAAACTTTTGTTAATGCTGTCAAGTTGACTCTGACTTATGGCAGCCTTTATGATGAGAGACCTCTGAGTTACAGTCTGCTAAATCTTGCAAGCTCAGGATGTGGTTTTCTTAATGGTTTACCCATGTGAAATGTGGTCTTCTTCCTTTCCTATGGTTTTAACTAGCATTAGCGGTTTTTTTCTAAGGGTTGTTTCATCTCATGCGTGCAATCGAGATCGGTTTGATTTGCTTTCGGACTACAGTGGTGCCTCGGGATACGAAATGATCGGGTTACGAAATTTCCAGGATACGAAAAGTTGGATGGCAAAAAACTGTTTCGGGTTACGAAATATTTTCGGGTTACGAAATTCATTTCGGCGCGAAATTCCAATGCTCAAAGTTCAGCTATAGGCTTTCCAGTGCTAACGGAAAGTTTTTCGGGTTACGAATTTCGGGTTACGAAAGGAATGGCGGAACGAATTATTTCGTAACCCGAGGCACCACTGTAATTCATTTGTCTTTTTGACAGCCATTGTAGCTGTAGAACTCTCCTCCATCAACATGTTTCCTACAAATTTATTCTCTTCTAGTAGCTTTCTTCAATGTCCAGCTTCCACAACCAAACATAGAAAACAGAAATACTATAGCTTGGGTTATCCCTTCTTTGATATGTATTAAATTATATATCTTTACATTGAAGATCTTATTTAGTTTCATCATAGGTGCCCTTCCACATTCCGTTCTCTTCTGATTTCTGACTATAGTAGCCATTTTGAAGTAGAGAAAATATTTCAACTATTTTGATAACTTCATCCCTCTTTAAAATTAGTGTAAGTCTTCTGTGTGAATTGTTTTTCTTAATGTTCACTTGAACCCTGCTTTGATTTTCTTCCTTGACTTTATTCAATAGTCTTTCAAAAATATGACTATTTTTGGTAGTAGTATGTTGTCATCTGTGTTTCCCAAGTTGTTGATGTTCTTTTTCCCAGTAGTCACACCCTCCTCCAGTCTAATTCGTGCTCTACATGTATGTTCTGCATAGAAAAGGCAATAAAAGCCCCTCGGCTGATTCTCCCTCCTTCTTCTCAATGGAAACCATGCTGTTTCTCCATATCTGTTCCTGACAGTGGTTTCTTGTCAAGAGTCTAGATCATGAGGCAGTCTCGTGCAGCGGTTCCCAACCTTTGTTGGGCCGCGACCCCCATGCGGGCAAAAGTCCCACCCGTGACCTCCCTCATAGGTTGGGAGACCATGTAGGAGCGGGACTTCGACCGCCTACAAGCCCCAGTGGCCTTTGCAGCCGGAAGTCCCGCCCCTACCTGGCCGCCCAACCAATCATGGAGGCCACCAGTGAAGAAGGGGCTGGACTTTCGGCCACCAAGGCTGCTGGGGCTTGCAGTCCTGTCCTTGTCTCCTTCTACCTGCGGGTGCCTTCAGTGGCACCTGCGGAGAAGAAGCAGAGAGAAGACGAAGCAGCAGCCCCGGCCTTTTTCTCTTCTCGGGGTGCTTCGATGGCACCTGCGGGGAGGAGAAGGAAGAGGAGGAGTGGCCCCGTCCCTTTCCCCTTTCTTGCGGGTGGCTTTGATGGCACCCACGGGGAGAAGGAAGAGGATGATGTGGGCCGGCCCTTCTCCTCCCGGTTGCCGTGTTAGCGCAGCACCCGCAGGGAAAAATGAGGAGGGGGACAGGGGGAAATCCCAACCTGGGACCCCCAAAGGGGTGGTGACCCCCAGGTTGGCAATCCTGGTCTAGTGTTGTGGCCATCCTTTTCTTCTAAACTGATTTAGAATATAGGTATGGCATAACTAAACAAACATAACAAAAAAATGTGCCGAGAAGTAGGCACTTGAAGCCTATAAGTCAGGGATTCCAACCTTTTGACTCGTGGAGCCTTATTTTTTGGCAGAGCCCCTAAGGCCTACAAATTAATGGTGTTAGGAGTATATATAAAAATATATATTTTTAATTTCATTCAATTATTATTTCTTTCATTTTTTCTGGAGGTATGGAGCACCTGGAAAGTGCATGCAGAGCCCTAAGGGCTCCTCGGAGCACAGGTGGGAACCCCTGAGGAAATGTTCAACCTCATATGTCTTTTTGGAGCACAAAGGGGTGTGGTGTTAAATGAAAAATGGCCTTGTGGTCTTTCCAGTTTTGGCAACCAGGGAATAAACCTGCCCTCCTTGAGCCCTATGAGGAAGAATTTGTCTCCAGATCCATGAATTTGTCAACTCTTAAAAACTAACACATTTTATTTAGCATAAGCTTCTACAGACAAAATATTTTTTCATTTTGTGCCATATCTTTTTTAGATAGTCAGCCTACAGGGAAGCAGTTTGTCTTCCAGTTGTATTCAGAGCCTTTTGGGTGAAAAATCAGATGAATGCTGTAAATAATTGTTGCCAGAGACTACTAGTTTAAGCTTGCCCAGGTGGAGGTGAGGAGAATACGTGCTGGGTGGTATTTTTTGACACTGAACTCTTTAATGCCATTTTGAACAGAAAAAAAAACCCTGTAATTTTGAAAACCATGGAACTGTAAAATATCTGGAATTTTGAAATCATTTTTCAGGAATAAAAAATTGGTTACATTTTAGAATCCGTATTAGCATACTTGACAGCTCAGATTACTGTATTAATTTAGAAGTATAAAATGCATTATGTATAATTGGTTTGGCATAAAGTATCATGTTTGATATTATAAGATGCAGTTTATTGACAAAATAATTGCAAATTGAATTTACTTTTTGAAATGTCACAGTTAGAGCTACAAGAACCCTGACCATAAGGAACCTTTGTTTCTGTCAGTTTATAGGAGAAAGCAACAAAACAATAGCAATAAAAACCAGAAGCTACCCACATTAATAAACAAAAGAATTATTTTTTCTTCTTAGTCTTCCATGGGCCAAGTGGAAATAAAACACTTACCAGTATTCCCATACGAAAGAACTGAGAAAAAGAAATCAAAACCAAAGATTGCATCATGTGAGATATTGAATATAATGTTACAGCAAATTCTTCTTGCTACATAATTTTTAGAAATAATGTAAGGGGACTAAATACACACCTTGTCTTAAACATTTATTCATTGTTGTGGAAAAAAAAGTATTCCATATCAATTTTTCCAGTTTTTTTGGGGAGAGCATCAAGGGGAAAAAGGGAGAAATGCATTTTCCTGCTTTTTCTGGTTGCCCCTACCAGGCTATCAGTCTCTACTTTTGAAATTATTTTATTTCCAAAATACGTAATTCATCTTGTTCCTGTGTGAGAAAGTTGCTGTTCAAGTTAAGACAAGTTCAGGTCTCCTTGATCACACAGACCTACCTGTGTACTCTTTGGATCTGGCCAGATATGTATAAGTTCTACAAACACAACTAGTTTCTCTCTTTCCATACACTGCTTTTAGAACAAGAGGGAGGTAACATAGGTTGACATATGTTTATTCGCATACTTTCTATAAAAATTGAAATATATATTTGAATTGTGTTTGACCTTTCATAAATGGTGACACACGGTGAACTGTCATTGTCTTCATCTTCATCTTTATTATTTATGTTACCTAGTCCCTAGACCTGGGATGTGGTAGCTTACAGAAGTTAAGAGAACATAGATAAAAAAATAAAAATATTATTCAAATATAATTAAACTGTGGCACTATTTAAAAAACATACCGGTGGCTCTCCATATCCATGGATTCAACCATCCATGGCTTGAAATATTCCAAAATATTAGTTATTATTATTATTATTAACCTTTATTTATAAAGCGCTGTAAGTTTACACAGCGCTGTACATAGTTTTTTTTTTTTTTAGTCAGACGGTTCCCTGTCCTCAGGCTTACAATCTAAAAGACACGACACAAAAGGAGAAGGGAGTGGTGGTGGGGAATAGGATCAGGTCCAGCAGATCTTTTCCACCTCCGAGCCTGGACCAAGGCGATTGACTGGGGGCTTGGCTTCTTGATGGTGGTTGAAGGAGGCTTCCTGGGTCGGGAGAGGGCTCACCTCTGGGATGCTTCTCTAAACCATTAGTCTTTAATTTAGTTTTGAAACTGGGCAGAGAAGTGATGAGGTGTGCATGTGGGGGAAGAAGGTTCCAGAGTAAGGGGCAGCAAGCGAAGGGACGAATTCGGGAGGGGCAGTGGTAGTCCTACATTGTGACAGGAGACCCTGACTACCAGAGCGGAGGGTGCGGTAGGAATGTAGGAGAAAGAAGTCAGATAAGTAGGGGGCCAACCCATGGAGGGCTTTGAAAGTCAGTAACAAAAGCTGTACCGGATGCAAAAGGGGAAGGGGAGCCATGAAGGGAGGATAAAAGAGGAGAAACATGGTCAAAGCGGCGAGCGGTATGACATACGGGCAGCTGATATTGAACAGATATTAAAGGATGGATGTGTGAAGAGAGCCTGTTAGAAGGAGGTTACAATAATCTAGTCGCGAAACCACTAGGGCATGGACTAGAGTCTTGGCAGTAGGGCTGAGAGGAATGGAAGGATCTTGGCAATGTGTGGAGAAAGAATCTACCGGCCTTGGCGGTGGCCTGGATCTGGTGGGAATAAATGACAGAGAAGGTAAAAAATGAAGCCAAGATGCGGGCTTGATGAACGGTTGAATAGAAGTGTCGTCGACAGGAAACAGAAAAGGATAATGAGGTGGGTGTAGTGGAAAGACGAGAAGCTCAGTCTTAGACATGTTGAGCTTCAAGCGCCGAAGCCGCATCCACTGAGAGATGTTTATGTTATGTTTCCTTTTGTTTGTTTGTTTGTTTCTTGTTTGTTGGTTGTTACACTTAGTTTATCTTTTATTATGTGATAAAATAAAAATTAAAAAAGAAAAGAAAATATTTCAAAAAGATACAATACAAAAGAAAAGCTTGATTTTTTTTATTTATTTTATTTTATTTATTAAGGAACACCATTCCACTATGTCATTGTACTGAATGGACTTGAGCAGCAACAGATTTGGTATTCATGAGGGCCTCCTGGAACAACTCTGTTGATACCAGGGGCCCACTCTTTATTAAAAATAATGAAATAGTGGGACATTATTAAATGCCCTTGCAGTCAGCTTGCTTGCTGATGGATGGATAGCAAGGGGAGGAGCATAGGAATGTTGCAACTGATTTCTGGACATTGCTTAATGGCAGATGAGGGACCGGAAATGTGTTGGACTGCAACTCCTACCTTATTTCACAACATCATCCCATATAACTCTGCAGCTAAGTCTGATGTGCTTTCTAGTCAGCATCTGGTGAGGCACTGTTTCATGCACTTGGAATAGCCATGCAAATTTTCACTATACAGAGCTTGGTTTAGGCAAGAAAGTTGGCAACAAGGGCCCATTTTGCTATAGGCACCAACAGTGCAATCTATAGAATGTAAAATTAAATGAGATAACAAGGATCTGGGAGTCCAAGTAGACCACAAATTGAACATGAGTCAACAGTGTGATGCGGCTGCTAACAAGGCCAATGCGATTTTAGCTGCATCAATAAAAGTATAGTGTCTACATCAAGGGAAGTAATAGTGCCACTGTATTCTGCTTTGGTCAGGCCCCACCGGATACTGTGTCCAGTTCTGGCACCCAATTCAAAATGGACATTGAGAAACTGGAGCATGTCCAAAGGAGGGCGACACAAATGGTGGGGTCTGAAATCATTGCCCTATGAGGATCAACTTAGGGAGCTGGAAATGTTTAGCCTGAAGAAGAGAGGTTAAGAGGTGATATGATAGCCTTGTTTAAATACTTGAAGGGATGTCATATTGAATTTTTCCTGACAGTAAGGGCTGTCCAACAGTGGAAACACTCCCTCGGAGTGTGTGGGAATCTCCCTCCTTGGAGGTCTTTAAACAGAGGCTGGATGGACATCTGTTGGGGATGCTTTGATTGAATTCCCTGCATGGCAGGGGGTTGGACTGGATGGCCCTTGCGGTCTCTTCCAACTCTATGATTCTAAGGACCCAGAACTACTTTTAAGTCAGGGGACGGGACCTCCACATTGGTAAGTCATTAAGTTTGACTATGGTGGAAACAGATGGCCAACAGAAGTGGCCGATGATGCATGCTCCCGAAGCCACAGCAAAGGAGCAGCTAAAAACAGCTCCTGTGTATTTCTTTTCCTCACTGAGGTGGTTAAGGTGCATGATGTATCAGCACTGCTGACATTAAGCTAAGAAGGTCATAAGTCCAAAAATATGTGCAGAAGTAATCCAGTTTGAGACCACTTTAACTGCCCTGTCTCCAGTTCTAGAGAATCCTAGGCGGGGTACAGACCGCCGCTTTGCGGCGGTCCACCGCCGCCGCCATTTGCTCCGTGCGGGAGCCGCAGCAGCCAAACCGCGCGACTCCCGCGCGGAGCAAAAAAGAAGCTCCATTTCGGATCTTCTTTTTGCGGCGCCTCAATGACGTCGCGAGGCGCCTGGCGCGGATCGTCATAGGCGCCGCGACACGTCTGGACGCTGTGCGTCCAGTACGTAAAGATGGCGGCGCCCATGTAGAAGGGACGCCGCCATCTTGTACGTATAGAATACGTACTAGGGTTAGGGGGGTGCGGAAGCACCGCCCCTTCCTAACCCTAGTACGTATTGTATACGTACTATTTGGCGGTCTGTAAACCGCCCTAGTAATTGAAGTTCATTGTGGCACCAGAGCTCTCTGACACTCAAGGCTAAATGTCTCAAAGCTACAGTTCCCAGGATTCCCTAGCATTGAGCCAGGTCAGTTAAATCAGTATCACGATGGATTATTTATGTGGTGTGATTTGGACCTATGTTTGTTTAGTGCTCAGAGAATGATATTGAGCAGCATACATACGTCATAGTTTACTATAACTAAAGAAGAAGCCTGTTGGACATTTTAAGCAACATACAGGAGAAACTCTAGGACTCACCCCTATAACAGAAAAAAACACACAACCTTCAGTATGGAATGAGGATTATACTAAAAATGAATATATTTTTGTAAAGTATACAACAACATGTGATTGTACAATAATTGAAACTATTTATAGAGATTTTAAATATTATCTGTTGTTGGTATCACAAAGCAGACATGCAATATACAATATGGTATGTAATTGCAACCATAGGACAATTGATTCCACAATCACTAAATGTACTTATACATACAACAGTGGTGTCATTAGGGGGTATGGTGGTACATACTACACTAAGTGACTGTCATGCCCAGCTTGAAGGATGACTTGGAGGACTCAGGGGATGAGCCAGAGCCTCTGGGACCTGAGCCTGCAATTGAGGAGCCTGAGGCCAGCCCTAGTTCTGCTGTAGCAGAGTCTGTGGCCTCTCCAGAGGCTCAGCAGCCAAGTCTGCCTGGGGCTGAGTCTGTGGACATAGAGGAGGATCAAGGGACCTTCAGGGAGCGTCAAGCCGAAAGAGAAGGCCTTCAAAGGTCACGGAGGCTTTATCAGAAATGAGATGGCAATCACACACACCTGAATGCCTGTTGTCTGCCTATTGAGGCATCTGGAGCATGTGTGTCTGGCTGCCAGCAATTATCTGACCTGCTTGGAGGAAAGACTGTGTCTCTGGCTTCTGTGGATTTTTGGGGGGAAACCTTGCTTATATAGCCTTTAGACCATGTGCTCTCCCAAACTCAGTTACTTCCTGTGCCACAGTGTAAAGTGTCCCACTGTGCAATACAGACAGATGTTTCATCATTCAGGCACAAGTGCACACAGGCATCAGAGTGTTCTTGAGTCTATGAACATCAGCTGTGCTTGATCAGCCTTGTCCTTCCAGTGCTGGATGCTCATGGTCAGACACACACACATCCAAGCATTTCCCAGTGTGCTGACTTTAACCCCTGACAATTTCTTAGACTGCTGACCTGCCTTGATTATCTGGAACCCTTGACCTTGGGCTGCCTTATCAACCTGCCTGTCTGATACCTCGAATCTCTCACTGTTTGACAACTCTTTTGGTAATCCCTCTTCTGATTCTGTCTTTAAACTCAAGACTGTATTGCTTGCATTGACTCTGCTAGCTGAGAGTTTGTTTGGAAACTAGGCTGGCCTTATCAGCCATTTGGCTGCTTTCTTGGACAGTGACACCTCAGAGGAGGGGTGTCACTTGGTGGGGTAGTACACCCTGGGGGGGGAGTGGGCAGCTGTCTTCCGGGTCCCACAAAGCCATGGCCACACGGGACTTGGAAGGGTGGGGTGGTGGCAGCAGCTGCCTTCCAGGTTCTGCAAAGCAATGGCTACATGAGACTTGGAAGGCTCGGGAGGCTACTGAGAGGGCCCAGTGTGCCCCCCCCCCCATCTTGCTGCTGTGGCAGCATTCTATGAGGTGGCATTCAGTGAGGTGGAGGGAGTGCCCTTTTGGCCCTGCTCCAGAAGCTCCTTCCCCCCGTATCAGGTGACACCTTGGGCAAGAACTCTACTGACATAGAGTCCAGATGTGATGTACAGAAAGATCAGAGGACAATATTACATGAATAATATATGCAACTCAGACAAGATAGTAACTGGACCTCCATTGCCAGGACCTTGAACAGGACATTTTATATTTTTTGGTCATTTTCAGCATGTTTTCTTGAATGGATACTGTGATTTATTGTTGTTTTGTGCCTTCAAGTCATTCTCGACTTATGGTGACCCTATAGTGGACTTATCATGGGGTTTTCTTGGCAAGATTTCGTCAGAGGAGGTTTGCCTTTGCCATCCTCTGAGGCTGAGAGATTGTGACTTGCCAAAGGTCACCCAGTGGGTTTCTTGGCCAAGCTGGGATTTGAACCCTGTTCTCCAGAGTCGTAGTCCAATGCTCAAACTACTACACCAGTAGTCTTTCTTTTTCACTCACAAGGACTACATTTGTAAGTAACTGACATCTAGACTGATAAACACAAACAATCTAGTGGGTATATATTTTGGAACTGGAACTTAAACTGAAATTTAAACATTTTAAGCAACCATGACCTAAATCCATGGCACTTCTCTCAGTGTGACATAACCTCCTCTTCTTTTCACTCTACTTTGCAGTCCTCAGAGCTATTCTAAAAAGTTAAGGAAGGTTTTCCACTCCTCCTGCTCAGGTTTTGGGAGTGCATAGAGACCTGCAATGTTGGGAGGAAAGCACCCGGTCTCATTTTAACTGAGGTTTGCTGAGCATTTGATCCTGCTCTGTTGTTTATTGCAGTGCAGCCATATCCTGTTTCTGAAATATTCTGAGGCCTAGCATTTGTCAAAACTGTGTAGAAAACAAGTTGTAAAGCTGCGAACTACTGCAAGAAGGTCCCCCATGGAAACTACCTTCTGCAGTTTACTGTAAGATACTGTAAAGTGTCAGAGTTGAATGTAGAAAAGACACATTGAATACATGGACTCGGTACTGCAATTGGGTTGTTGATCATACAGTACATGTCATTTCTGTTAGTGCAAAATAATGCAAACATATTGGTGTTTTTTCTCTTCAGTAAAATCAGTGGCACAAGTTAAAATGCAAAGCACGCCCAACCACTCTGGACCTATCCTGTCCACAGCAATGCTAACCTCACCAATAACAGCAACATGTTCAGCAGTCCTTCAGCCATCCATGAATGGATCCATTCCAGAATCAGCTGTTGATTGCAATAATTCTGCAACTGGTCTAGTGGATTCTGTGCCTTCTAATGACTCACAGGGTAAGGAGGTGGCTGATTTATGTTAATATGATCATCTTAAGGCTTTTGGAATAAAACACTTCCCAAAGAGCGCACAATGAGAGTAGCAATCAAAATAGCTAAACCTATGTCAGCACAAGAGTGCTGTTTTCATTAAACTGAACTGTTGCTCAGATTTAGCTTTTGAAGGGTTGGAGTTTTTTATGTGTGTCTGTAGAATCACTGAAAAGAGCTCACCTCTCCCTTTTTGGGCCTGAAAAGTTTGAAACTGCAGGAAGGAATCCAAGTGCATTTCCTACCCGAGAACAAAATGTCTCAGACTTTTTATTTTGGCAGTAAGTGTTATTTCCTTTGTAACTCTGTAAATAAAATGTAGTTCCTGTCCTTCTTCATTGAAGCATTGGGCCCCAAAATAAACCTGCTCGGAATGAGTGCAAAGTGTATTGAAGTGAGGAATGACAAGAGGAATAAAATATTAGCAAATCCAATGCCAGGCACTTTAGGGAATAGAGATAAAACACTTGTAAATGAGGAAATACTAGAACTAGGAAACAATGGAGATAGACAATAATTATAAAAAAATATATAGTTGGCTCTAAAGATAGCTGGGCTTTAATTTGCAGAAGTGTTATAATTCAGGTTGGAGTAGCTAAATTACATTTATTAAATGATTTCTAAAACATATATTTATATGGTACTGTCTATGACTGAATTAAAAATAAAATACAATACCTTCATTTTGCAGAATGCCATAATCTGAATGGATTTCCCCCCCAATTTGTTAGCCAAAATAATTGAAAATAAATATTTTAGCCACAATCTCTCTTTTTCTTTCTCTTCTCTTAAAATGGTTATTATATCTGCAAAGTGGATTTAGAACTATGCTGGAAATTTAAGAAGTCAACTTTTTTACAGTTCTTCTGCAAGATAACATGGTAAACCCCAAAGAGAAAACTCCAATGTGTCTGGTAAATGAGTTAGCCCGTTTCAACAGAATACAACCTGTTTATAAGCTTCTGAATGAACAAGGACCTGCTCACGCAAAGGTATTATTTCACTGTTTTTAGAGGTATATTACTTCTTTTTTTGTTTTTAGCAGACTATTCACTGCCCAATACAGTATAATGATCCTGCAGGTATAGAGCCTTACTGTAGACCTGAAATGAAACATGGTTAATGGGTAGGCCTCTAAAGTTGGCTTGCAAATCACCTTTGGCTGAAGTTGTACTCCAACAGCATCTTGAAGGCTGCATGTGCCCTGCCTCTGCCATCAGTATATATTCTGTTTTTTGTTTATCATTTACGACTAAGACTGTGCCACAATCTGTTTTTGGAATTCTTCAAAACAAAATGGTTTAGTCAAGCGCTTCAGTATATGTATGATTGTGCTCTTCTTCTCTCTTTTTCTCTACTGAGACAAGGAAGCAAGGGAGGGAAGGGTTGAACAGGAAAGAAGAAAAGAGAGAGTAAAAATGTAGAATTCAGATCCATAGATAAGATAAATGGCCAGGTAGAGTGTGGGATAGACTGTGTAGGATGTATTTTCAAGGCTGAGATGAAATATGTGCTGTATGTGGTAAATCAACTAAGATACAATATTTTTGCCTTATTTCTGAATGATTTAAGCAAAATTAACATTAGAAAAATTAATGTAGTTAAAACAACAAACAATAAAATCCCTTCATCCTAATTTACCTACTGGCCATATAGTTATTTATATGCTGTAGAATATATAAAATACATAGGTACACCTTTACTTTTTGGACTCCAAATCCTGAGCCACTGAGAGTAGTTGTCCAAATAGTAACTTTTCCAATCTCTGTAGATACTCGATTTCAGTCCATATAGCGAGCATAACTACTAAACTGGTGAGGAAAATTACTTTTGCCAATTCTTCCTTTCCCTTGTAATTCCTTTTATCATCTGAAAAATTGCTCTAGAAGATTGTGGGACCCTAAAGTACACCATGGATGTTGTGAAGGGGCTGTAAGGGAGAATCACTGGTAATAATATCGCCCTTTCCTTTCTGCTATAGGAGTCTCAACTGGATTGTAGACCTTTCTGCAAATGAAGGAAGCCCTTCTGTTTGTGGAAGGTCAACTCAGATTCAGTCCTAACTATTCTAATAGATCCATGAAAGAGAAGAAATGCAGTTGGGAGTGACCCACATGCTTAAGGCAATGATTCATTAATGTACTAACTTGGAATACCTCTTTAAGTTCAGTGATATTCTTAATAAATATATATAGATTGTAAATTCTGGAAACAGGTAGATTTATGTACATAAAAGTTGAAAGAGAATAGTATTTACACTGGTGGCAGTAAAAGTACAGCAAATACCAATCAACTCTAGTACAGTGGTACCTCGGGTTACGAAATTAATTCGTTCCGCGGCTAATTTCGTAACCCGAAAAACCTTCGTAAGCCGAATTGCCATAGGCGCTAATGGAAAAATAGCTCTCTGCTGCCCTCCGGTGGCGGAAAATAGCGCCGCGGTTTTTTCGTAACCCGAAAAAACCTTCGTAAGCCGAAACAATAAATCCCTATGGGATTTTTTCGTAACCCGAAAAATTCGTAACCTGGGTAATTCGTATCCCGGGGTACCACTGTAGGCTTCTTTTCCCATTTAGGGATATCTACAAAAGGGTTGGAGAAAGCAGCATGGACAAAATATGCTTGTGTATATACTGCTAGTGAACTAAAGAAATCATCCTAATAATCATGATTTCTCCTGCTTCAAGAAAGAAATGTGGTACAGATGTGCACTGATATTTGGAGTAGAGAATCCAAGCCATGAAATTGTTCTGTAGCCAACATGTTTCACAAGTTTTGCTCTTAGTGGTGGTGTCCTTACCTGTCTTTTATGTCTTTAAAGATATTCACAGTGCAGCTGACTCTTGGAGATCAGATGTGGGAAGCTGAAGGAAGCAGCATTAAAAAGGCACATCATTCTGCTGCTAGCAGAGCCCTGAGTGAAAGTACCCTCCCCAAACCAACACCCAGGCCACCCAAAAACAATGTTAATAATAATCCAGGTAGGTCACAGTTCCTCTTGCTACAATGTGTTCAGCATAATCTAGCATAATTTCAGCTGTAGTTTATGGTAAACACTGATGAATTTTTAAAACCTAAATCAGCAGGGTGGAAAGATGGGGGTAGAAACCTGATATTCTGTAAATTTGAATCTTATGAAAATTCACAGCTGTTAATCTGATTTATGATAGGAGAAACAATTGGGACTTCTTCCTCTGCAGCATTTAGCACTGAGGTTTCAGTCTCTAAACTATATTAATTGACTAGGGGGGGAATTAGTGACCAGACACAATATCAGTAAAATTGTGCTGGTTATCTAAAAAAAAGGCAAGGAAATATTTTAATGAATTTTTGTGCAATAGAATCACATTCTTTCTTACCCTGTTCATCTACATACAACCTCCAGTGCCATGTCTGAGGTACTGGATGATATTATCTATTGACTGGATGTAACTGTGTCCTGGAAATACCTGACATTTGCTCTGTACATGCCATCTTATTTTAGAGGGGGAAAAATAGAGATTTGTGTTATCTTTATTTGATATCATGTGCAAGCAACATCATTGTGCACCTAATGTGGGTTTAATTTTTTAAACTATTTCAGCCATTTCTTTGGTTGTCCATTTGTAAATGTAATAATTTACATTTTTAAATCAAATTGTAAGCACATAAGAAATATAAATCTAGAATCTATGACAAATTTATCACAAGGTTTTTCTGGCAAGATTTCTTCAGAGGAGGTTTGCCATTGCTTTCATCTAAGCCTGAGAGAATGTGATTTGTCCAAGTGGGTTTCCATAGCTGAGCAAGGATTTGAACCCTTGTCTTCCAGATTCATAGTACAGTACTTAAACCACTACACCTCACTGGCTCTAAGAAAAATGTACATAAGTAGATATTTCTGTCTTTTACAAATTGTATATAGAGACAATGATCTTTTTTTAAAAGGCTATATGGACTTCATACTAGTGAGAAGGGTGGTAAAGTGGCATGTTTGGTTGGAGGTTGGAGGAGTCTATTCCCATTTTTATGGGCTGGGAAATTGAATCCCAAATGTATTCAAATGCCATATGAATATAGGAGGGTGAAAATGAAGGATACAGTCTTCCAGGCCACCCAACCCTTGGTAGTTGCCTTTCCCTGCATTCAACCATGGTTTACAGAGGCAAGCTTCAGTGCACTTCTTGCCTGCCCACAACCTCTCCTCTTCCTCCTCCACGTTTATTAATATACTGTAGTGCCATCAGTGTATATGGCAGTTTACATGAGTAGCTTACTAGTGTTGACAATTCCCTGCCCTCAGGCCAATTACAGGGAGCATATAACTCCCTTGTTAAAACAGGTCCACTGGCTACTCGTTTGTTTCCGGATACAATTCAAAGTGCTGGTCATGACCTATAAAACCCTACATGGCTTGGGTCCAGAGTATTTGAGAGACTGTGGCGCGTTACATACGCGCACAAAGTATGTCCCCAGGACATACTAGAGTTAGGAAGGGGCGTCACTTCCTGACGCCCCTAACCCTAGTACGGACTGGTTCCGTACAAAATGGCAGGGCCCGTTCCACACGGAGGCCACCATTGCTACGTCACGACCACGCTGCCTCCAAATGGGGTGGTGCGGAAGTGATGTACTGGGGCCGCGCGAGGCACCCTTTCTGCAGCCCCGGAAGGAGCTCCGTTTCGGAGCTCCTTCCACTTTTGCATCGCTGGGTGCAGCCTTTACATGACTGCGCCAGCGACGCAGAGCAAAAAGGGGCCAAGCGGCCCCTTTCTCCTCCTCCCCGCCACCACCAGGTATCCTTGGGGCTTGAATCCCCAAGGACACCCCTTTCCAGGCCGCGGGGAAGCAGCGGATTGGGGCCTCAGAGGCTGCCTTTGTGACAGCTGAGGCCCTGATCCGGCTGGGAAAGGGCCGGATACAGGCCTCCCCAAACGGGCGGTCTGTAACGTGCCTGTATCTCCCCATATGATCCTTCAGGAGCCATAAGATCTGCAGGAGAAGGCTTTCTCTCGTTCCCATCCAGATCACAGGCACACCTGGTGAGGACATGAGAGAGAGCCTTCTCAGTGGCTGTTCCCACCTTCTGGAATGCCCTTCCTTGGGAGGCTAGGTTGGCTCCCTCCCTGCTTGCCTTTCACCACCAGGTAAAAACATTTTTATGTCAGCAGGCTTTCTGTACATAGCAGGGTGGTTTTATGAAGCAGGTGGGTTTTTAGTCTGTTTTTAAATTAACTATATTTTATATGATTTTATAGTATATTTTATTGTATGTATTTTATGCAATTTTATATATAGATGTTTTAATTGTTTGAATTTTATAATAATTGTATGGATTTTATCTGAGCCACCTTGGGTCCTTTCGGGGAGAAAGGCAAGATATAAATGAAATAAATAATATAATATAATATAAAAAGACTGGACACATAAGGAAAGAGAGATGTCAGTGGAGCAGAGGATTAAGTTGACTAGATGCTTTCCTCCTCCAGAACAGCTATGGGGAGAACAAATGCTTCTGTTTGAGTTAACTACAGTTTAGTATTAGATTAACAGCAGTTTTAGACTAATTACAGCTTCATGATCCCCAGATCATGGTTAGTTTTAATGATGATAAGTAGAAACAGACCACCTTGATAAAATATGAATTGAAGATAGCATGTTTCTACTGACGCCAATTAGCAATGGCAAAGTTTGGGAACTCAGCAAACTATGACTAATTTAAAATGCAATTGAAAGATTCCAAATTCCTCCTTGTGGTTGTGGTGGAAGAAGAAATAGAAAGACATAAACGGAAAGCTGCTGTTCTAATTCAAAATAAATAGTGTTAGCATTTTCTCTGAACCGTAACAGCATAAGTGTCTAAGCATTTTATTTGAATCTTGTGTTTGTTGTGGTTTGGAAACTCTGTATAGAAGACTTATTTCACAAATAAAAGTGACATTGAACTTTGTGGACCCTTAAATTGCTGGGCAGTTTGAAAGTTTTGCCTAAATCCTTTTAAAAACCTACTTTAACAAGATTTTTTAAAAAAGAACAAGGTGCAATAACCAGCTATATTACTTTATAACAGATTGCCATGACATAGAAATGTCTTAATTATCAAGCTGTCTTATAATGATTTAGAGCAAGTGTTCATTCTAGACTGTTATTGTCAACTTAAATGTTGGTGGCTTTCCAAGGTCTCAGGCACAGGTTTTTCTGAGCTATAGGGGCGAAAGAGACCGCCCTGAAGGAGTGGCTTTTGGCCACCCTTTTGAATGCTAGATCGGGCTGTGGCAACCACATGCCGTGGCTCTGATCTGGCATTTTCCCGACATTGCATTGGGAAAAAGGTGGCTTTGCTGCTGATGTTTTTTCCGGGTTTCTGTGATGCAGCATGTGTAAACGCAGGAATGCCATGAAGCCACCGCATGTGCAGTCAGCCATGCAGCTTCCCGGCGGTGTGGGGGTGTGCTGCTGTCTAAATGCCACACTGCTGAGAAGCCGGCTCTTTTTGCCAGTCTGTACTGGCCGATAGTATCTGAGATCCCTCTCCATGTGAAGGATGGTTTTGCTTTGTTTTGTTTTGCCCGAGCTTGAAAATGTTACTTTTAATTCCCCAGTGACCATGCTGGCTAGTATACAGTGGAAGTTACAGTCTCCTGAAGAACATTTTCAAAGCTCTGGTTGTACTACTAAGTGACAACTTTTTAAGGTCACTGTATGTGTTTTGGAGAGTAGAGACGTGGGGTAGAGAAAGCAAGCTGGTTGGAAAAAGATTAACTACAGTGGCCTCCTCTAGTGCCACTGTTGCAATCAAATTTGCATTGCCACAAACTAATTTTTTTTTAAAAAAAACCCTCATGGATCTCGTAGTTTTGTATGTAGTTTTATCATTATATTCAAAGCTTACATTTGGTTGTACATATATTGTTTGACCAGCAGAGGGCTGTCGAATCTTTGGTTACTGATAAATTTAGAATCAGTGTTGCTATATTAAGAGAAGAATGATATTATTGTCTTCTGAATGCAAATGTTGACTTGTATTTCATTTTTTTGTGAAAATGGTCTCCAACTATTTTAACTTTTTAAAGATATTAATGTCATAGTATCTTTATTAGGACAATAATTATCTCAGCCCTCTCTTTCACCAGAGTTAAAAAGTATTTAGACTTGAGACCCATCTGCAAGATATCTTATTATATGTGTGTTAATACAGATATGCTTTTACAGGTATACCAAAATTCCCCCTGAAACCCCAAAATCCCAAACACTTCTAGTCCCAACCATTTCAAATAAGGGAGATTTGGCCTGTATATTAAAGTTTGGCAATTGAAGGCTTCGTGGAGTAGCTGCCTGTCCCCACTTCTACTACAACTGAGCCAGAGATTAAAGCAATGGCTAATCAGATGTTTGTGTATATCTGTGTGCATGTGTCTGTGATAGAGAGGTCTAGATTTACAGTGGTACCCCGGGTTACGAAATTAATTCGTTCCGCGGTTAATTTCGTAACCCGAAATACCTTCGTAAGCCGAATTCCCATAGGCGCTAATGGAAAAATAGCTCTCTGCTGCCCTCCGGTGGCGGAAAATAGCGCCGCGGTTTTTTCGTAACCCGAAGAAACCTTCGAAAGCCGAAGCAATAAATCCCTATGGGATTTTTTCGTATCCCGAAAAATTCGTAACCCGGCGCATTCGTATCCCGGGGTACCACTGTACGGTATTGAGTGGGCCACTATCTTATACTCTTCCCCCAAATCCATATTCCTACCCAAATTCCATATTTCTTTTTCTTCATCCCATAGCCCTTTCTCAAAGTGAGCATTTAGAAAAATTAATTGCTAACTGGTGTCATACACATTGGATTGGTTATGGTCCTATAATGCACATGTATTGAAAAACTGATCTAAGTTTGATTTTTCAGAACTCTTATTGGGGCCAAAATGTACCTAGCTAGTCTTATGTGACTTGCGCATTCTTCATACACACTTAGGAGTTTATCAAACGAGAGGATTTTTTCTTAAATTCAAATGAAAAGAAAATGGGGCCAGAATGCATTCACTTAAAGTCGCTAGTTTCACGCAATTACATGAATGCGCATTGCATTCGAACTGGCTCCCCAATGCCTGAAAATAGCATGCCATTGCCCGAATTTGCGTGTGGCAGTCTATCACGCAATAACGTGAAACCCCATGATTTCCCATTGCCCGAATTTGCATGTAGTGGGTTATTACGCAATAACGTTAAACCCCATGATTGCGTTCAGATTGCCATTGGATTATACTTCCAATTTCCCTTGTCTGATAAACTCCTTAGAAACCTCAATTTTGGGTGTGTCTTTTCTCATTCTTTGAGTCCCAGTTTTGCAACCTCTGTACTAAATTGAAAAGCAAATGTGTGGCATAATGCTCTGACTACTTATTATTTCTCTACATTATTCTCATTAAAGTCAATATGACTGTTTCCAGGTTTGAGAATTATAGCCTCTGTTAACTCTCATAGACAAATTGAGACTTAAGAGTTCATGCTGCTTTCTAGTCACTGATAGTTCAAGACAACAAAAGCTGAAACTAGAAGCAGTATTGATTTTTGCACTTCAGGTGCACTTGTTAAATGCTTGATACCTGTTCCTATTTTTGACAGGTAGTATTACCCCAACAGTGGAACTGAATGGTCTTGCTATGAAAAGAGGAGAGCCTGCCATCTATCGGCCACTAGATCAAAAGCCAGTCCCAAACTACAGAGCAAATTATAACTTCCGAGGCATATACAATCAGAGGTTTGTGCATTTTCCAGTGTTTCTGTAATTGCTCTCACTCCTGTGAAATGCCAAAACTGTCACAAGACAGATTTTAGCTTCTCATTTCTATGTGTTGCATTTCATTATTTGATATCTTATCTGTTTTAAGTGTGCTCTGGATTCTGGAATTTCCTTTTCCTTCTTGATGAGATTGAGAAGCTGCATCTGGAAAGTTAGCAGGAAACGGAACTATTCCTCCATCCCAGTAGATATTTATGGCATTCTTCAGTTTGCAGATGTTGTTACTTGATAGCATTTGGCTTATTAATAATAATAAAAAAATCATTCTACATTTTACAAACCTCCCATTTAAGACATTCCTAGGAATGGATGTGATCTCCCAACAGCTGTTGTGTGAGAGAATAGCAACACTTTTCTTTTCTTTTTCTAACTGGTCTTTGCTCTTTTTGAAGACTGAACCACTACAGGAGTTTCTGAAAGTGGTCTGTTGGGACAGCTTTGGCAACAGTGAATCCAAGAACATCCTTATTTCATTTGGGTTTCCCCTACCCATAAGAAGATAGCTTGTGTTGCCTTAACCAGTCAGAGGAAGCCAGACATTGTTAACATCAGTCTGGTTTTGTAATTTGGTCATCTAAGGGCAAATCATCTTCAGCCCATGCTGCCATCTTTTGTACCATAAAAACTTTATTGACACAGAAAACAAGGGTCATTCTCATACCATAACTGCAGTATAAATGACCCACAAAGTGATCCCTATGGCTATGTGGGAACCAATTTAAGAAAGTTTAGCTGACTGATCATCTGTCTTTTTTGACTGGATTCAGTCTATGTAAAGGATCATATGTCCCTATGTGAGCTGCTTAAGTTCTAAGATCTTGGGCAGGGGACTCCTCTCAGTCCCACAGCCTTCCTAGGCATGTCTGGTGGTAGAGAGCCCTCTTGGTGGTTATTTCTAGGCTGTATCACACTGCAGAAATAATCCAGTTTGACACCACTTCAATGCCATGGCTTAGTGCTATGGAATTCTGGGAACTGCTATAGAATTCTGGGAAGTTCTGGTGTCATAAAGTGTGTCATACTGGATTATTTCTGCAGTGTGGATGCAGCCCTGTACTTTAGAACTTTCTGCTTACAAAGGCTAGGATGGCTCCCTCCTTGCTCTCCTTCTGCCAGCAAATAAATATTTTCCTGTTCCAGCAGGCTTTCAGGAACTGACTGCAATGGTCATTTAGGAGGAGGGCGTATTGTTTTTTTTACAACCTATCTTTCAGCTTAGAATGCTTTTAATTTTATAGATTCCTTGCTTGCTTTAAAAATAACTTTCAAATATTCTTATTAATATTTTTAATAAAAAACCCTGTCTCTTCTGGCTTTAATATTCTGTAAGCTACTTTAAGGGCAAATACAGTTATTATTAAGCAATAAATTTGCACATTGCCCAGAATATCAGTATTGTTGTCTTTATGAAATATGGAAGGAAGTGTAATTTTAAGAAACAAAGATTGCCGTTTTATGTTGTATTTTCATTTGCATTCCTCATTACAGTACTACTCCAGAACCAAAATAGTAATTTTTAACAATACTGATAAATGTTTTCCCCAACTAATCACCTGATCTGCTGATTAAAAGTGTTTTAAATATAATAATGATGCAATGATAAATCTTGAAATGAGAGATCTTATAAAAAATAATCCTTATAGTCATTATTTCAAAGAAAATCCATACTCATGCTCACAAGTGATATATATTTTAATTCTCTGGTATTTATTTTTTATTATTCTCATGTAACCTTAGCTAACATCAGTAGCAAACATTCTGTCAGTAAGCTTTTGTCCAAACAGTTATCCTAGTTTTGCCTGTCCCCCTCCTTGTGCTATCCTGGTTTTCTAAAACAGTGTGGTTGCTTGGTTGCCATATTACTGAAGGATACAGGAGAAGTGTCTTGCTATGTATTTTGGTGTAGTAAAGATTTCAGCAATTGTCTCATAGTTTGGGCTGAAAGGTGAGGTATAAATACCATAAATAATAATCATCATCATAATAATAATAGTTCTCAGTGATCCATTTGTTTCTTTCATCCAGTTGCCAGGAAATTACTGCAAAGTACTTCCCTGTGGCCAAGTAGCAGTTCTGTGTGCAACAGGGAGATTTCACATACATGCCATTTCTTTTCCTATGAGTATGGGAGGATACCCATGATACAGATTGTATATAAAAATGCTGATCCAGAAAAACTTTTCCTGATGGGTTCTGTGCAGCTGGAGTAACATGAAACTCAGACTTGGGAAAGGCAGCAAGTTGCAGGGATCTTGAGTCAAGAGACTGTGGGCTTTGAAGTAGTATGGATTGTTGTTATACATCAGCCTTGAGATCTGAACTTTAGAAGAGCAATTGCTACTACAGGTATACATCTCAGGACTTAGAAAAATGGCTGCAACAATGGAACTTAGAATAATTCTCCTAGGCCATCAGATGGCAGTATGAATGTGTCATTTGTGTTCAGCTGTGTGTGCAGAGAGATTAACCAAAAGCATTTATTTTGGTATACTTATTTAGTGCCTATGTAATAGTCTCAGCAATAGTTTAGCCACAGTGTTTTTTCCGCATATTGGTTTTCATTAAGCACTTTTAATGATTATAATTGTATATAACTATGTAAAAGCTATAACACCTTAACAATCACAACATTTTTCTAACTTTGTCTTACTTTAAAACAAATCTGTATGTCTGATATATGTTATTGAAAGGTTCATAAAAGGTATTTTTCTGCTTCACCATTCTTCCTGAACTGTGGTTCTTTTTCTTTTCCTCCTCCTATTATCTTGATACATTTTCTTCTTCATATCTGGTTCATTGAAACCGAACCTTCCAAACAACATTGCACAGTGTCAGACTTGCCAGATTCCTTGCAGCATCATGGAGTCCACAAGGTGGAAGGTTGTGATGGGTTGCTTTTGGAGAGGAAATGCAAAGGGTTCTTGTAGCAGCTTTGAGACTAACTGAAAGAAAGAAGATGTAGCATAAGCTTTCACAGACTTAAGCCTGCTTTATCAGATGCATAGAGAGGAAGACGCTTTGATTCTGCAAGAAAAAGGCAGAATATAAATAAATCTTATTATTATTATTAAAACAAGTGGAGAATGAATCTAAGCACACAAGCTGTGGAACGAGGCATACAGTGATGATGAGCCTAAAGAGAGAGGTAGGGCTGACATCTAGGGTAGGCAGGATCAGAACCACATTTGCATCCATGGAGGCCAAGAACAGATATTGCAGAGAAAACAATATGGCACTAGGATTCAGTGGGGAGGGAAACTAGGAATAACAATCGGTACTTGATTGTGTAACCTGGCGGAATGTTACTCTGTTAAAGGGCTCAATCTGAAATTGATACCTTTATTTGCAGGATCACCATTATAGATTGGTCAGCGGATTCATGGGTTGAATTGATCTGGTTGCCTGTTATGTGAGCAAGTTCTGATGCCTTAGTCTAGTAAACCACTGGAGGCAAGGGAGCTGATTGAAGCCTTTTCATTCTTCCCCAAATTTCTTGGACTGATGTCAACTAAGACAAATTGTGATCAGAAAAGAAAGAAAAAGCGAGTTTCTTAAGCCTGATGGTGTCATCAGAACCCACCCATCTACACTGGGTCAGAATGTAAAGTGTGTTAATAGTGGTTAATTTATCTGCACAGGACTTTTTACTAGCCACCACCATATACCCCCTCCATGCTCATTCTCTCTCACACACACATTGTTTTAATGGAACTTTTGAGTACAGCTGTGCTAGTGCTTGTTTCTAGGAAAGGAAAAGGAGGAAAATCAGCCCATTTCCTGTGACTTTTAAAAAGCAGGAACATCTGTTTCAGAAAGCTGTCCCTGGAGCTCAGTGGCAAGGGAGCCTGCAGGTGATGTCTTGTGCCATTGCCAGTAGTTATCACTTCAGATGATGGTGATTAGCAACAGGACTCCAACACAAAACAACACAAAACATTTTTATACAAGTCTGTCAAGGAAGGACAGAATTTTTGTGCATGTAGTACATTTTTGACAAAGAAATGTATTTTCCTGCCGTATGATGACGAGTATATAGACTGGGGGAGGAAGATATAAAGTGCAGCCCAAAGGTTGCATGTGGCTCCAAAGCTGTTTTTGTGGCCCTTGACCTTGTAGACCCCAGATTTTTTCTGTACCCCTCTTCCTCCCCCCCCCCCCCTGAATTGCGTCTCTCCAGAAGAGACAATTCACCTTTCAAATACCCGTTGTCTGCAGCCCACCGCACAGTTTAACTTTAACCCTGTTTTTTGGAACAAGAAATTGGCTCCTGCCCGCTTCTGGGTTTTTGTTTCGGGTCTGTGTGTGTGATGTTTTTGGCAGTTTGAAAAAACACTTGAAGGGTACCAAAGGCAAAAAACTGATTCCCTGGGTCCACTTTGTTGTTTACCCTGGTACAGAGGATAGGATAAGTGAGTAAAAAGATACATTCATTATTGAAGAGCAGAGCTTTTTGGAAGGGAAGTTTCCCTCTCCCTACTCAATGGATCATAAATCATACCACCCCTCTGCCCTGCCTTTTAAATACCTCCTCAGAATACCTCTTCTTTTCCTGCTGTATATAACTGAAGATATGTCAAAATGCATTTGTGTATATTTATCTCCTTTTCCCAGTTTCTTCATCCTTGTTCCCTTCATCCTTCTTTCCTTTCCCTTCTGCTGTCAAAATGTAAATGGTAAACCCAGGGCAAAAACTTATCTCTCTTTTGCTTATTATGTGCTATTCAGTGCCACATCTATTGGTGGTGCTATAGTGTATATGCTGTTGGTAAAGTCAATTGTCTGACTAGTGGTCCTTAGGTAGCCAAAACAGCACCACTCACAAAAAAACCTAGAAATACAGTATAATGAGGCTTGGTGGCATCTTGTGGGTTTGCAAAAGTTAAAACGACTAGAGAAAAAGAGGCAGATACAGAGAGAAGACCCAAAGGAAAGGAACAACAATGACCATATATACTCGACTATAAGTCGACCTTATGTATAAGTCAAAGACAGATTTTGAAGTCAGAATTATGGCTTTTGATATGATAAGTCAAAGGTAAAACTTAGGGGCAAGTAACAAAGGATGTAAAGAACGAAGCAAAGGGAAATGCTGCCAAACAACTTACAAAATTCGAGCAGACATCATTGTTTGTGCTCACACTAATGGCTGGATAGATGAAAGAATAGAGGGGAAATAGTGCTTCCAGGACAGATTAAGCTCTTGCTTTTTATCAGAGGCTGGTTCCCTTTTTTGGTAAGAGTCAGAATAGGGCACTTACATTGACCTTTGGATAAGTCGATTCAGGTTTTTGGGGTCAATTTTTTGACTAAAATTTCTAGACTTATACGTGAGTATATACAGTAAGCATGCTTGCTGATAGCAGATGCTGACTGACTGTTGCAGTTAGGTAATCAAAAACTGAAGAAGGGGAAAATAAGGAGTGCCTAGAATCTTTCATAGAAGCCTACTACACTGCAACACTTTGTTCCAGATTCTACTTGTAAATAAATGATGCCAAACTGAAGCACAGAAAGTGAGTGGAATGCAGTTAGCTCAGAGCCAACTGATGAAATATCATTCATCAACACAAAAGAAAGGAGGGGGTGCTTCTCTCTATCTCCTGTAGTCCTCTTGATTGAAGGACTCCAGAACAGAAGGCATGCAGTGTGCAGGACTGTTTTCTCATGACCAGAGATCTATTTGCATGACACTGGATTCTATCCAGTGTAGATTTATCCGTGGCTAAAACTTACACAATTCTGTATGTTTAGAACACTTTGCCTTTTTGCTACATGCTGCTTTTTCTGGGTCATTAAGTAATATACAAATAATAAACCATCCTGAGAGTTTACCTTTCTGTACTGCCAAAAAAGATAATTTATGCCTACCTTCAGGGCACCCCAACTTTCAAGCAGTTTAATGAAATGGATGGTATTATATAATATTAAAATAATCTGGATAATTTGTTTGACTGATTTTATTTATAGTGGTAAATATAATACTGGATTAAATGATAGAGGCACTTCATTCCTTTTGTTTATCTAGCCCCTATGTTGGCAAATAGTGTTTTCAGTGTACGATGAATGCTCTACAATCAGAAATGCAACACTGCATATGTTCTTCTGATTTAATGAGTGTTTGGGAAATGTTCTTTCTGCTCAGTCTAGTGTTGTATTATTAAGTAATACAGTTTGTGGGAAAATTTATGAGCAGAAGCAGATCAGACACTTTGATGTTCTCTGTCATAGATACTGTCTTTCAACTTTGCATAGGGAAGTTCAGCATTCCTTGCATTTACCTAATTTGCTCAGTTTTTCCCTATTGACTACAGCATGTTGGCAGACATTTTCCCACTTAATGTGCATTTTAACTGTATATGTTGTCTTGTGCTCTTGGAAATGCCCTGCAGGCCTTGCAAATGTGTAAGTGCTACAGTTTAGAAATACTTTTTTCCCCCACAACAAAATTTGGCAGATGAAAAATGCCACATTTGTTGAGATTGTTGAATGCAACAGAATTTATTTCCATCTGAGAGGTAGTGTCCTATCTGTGGAATGCCCTACTTGGAGATCCTCCCCAGTATATACCATTATGCTGTGTTTTTGGCATCATAAATACATTTTAATTTCCCAGGCATTTCAGGAATTTTTCCACAGTGCTTTTAGATCTTAACATTGTTGTTGTTAAAGTTGTTGCTGCTCCTAACTGTAATGAGCTGGGCCTCTACCATTAGGCAGATGGGTTTTAGAGTCCTTGTTAGCATACTTGACAAAAGTTGGCAGCTGTCCAGTGGTGTAAAAGAGTTTCTTTGTATTAATGGTCTTTCTGGATACGTTTTACATTTGCTTTGCAGTTTGAGGCAAGGAAAAGATATGAAGGCAAGGACAGATGGGGAGAGTGAATTTTTCTCTTTTGCTAACCTGTTTGCACAGCTCTTTTAACTATTGAGGGGATATGGGTCATGCTTACACACTTTGATTTTCTTCTGCATGAAGCCAAGGGCTCCCCATACATCCAGCATTAGACATTTGAATTTCATCACCACCCAAGGCATAGGTCTGGGCAGAATTTGGTTGCATGCCCAATTCTACCATCTAAAAAGCTGCTCCTGAGAGCTGCAGGGCTTCCTGGAACAGAGGGTGATATGATACAGAAAGTCAGGAGGAGTGAGGCAGATTCAGGGAAAAAATGTTCATTCAGTATGGGAGAACAAAGAAAGAAGAGGGAGAGCAAAACAGGGGTTGGGCTTACCACATTTGAACAAATGGCTTGGAAAGCTAAATAAAACAGTATAGAATCATAGAATGATAGAGTTGGAGGAGACAAGGACCGTCCAGTCCAACCCCCTGCCATACAAGAAATCACAATCAAAGCATACCCAACAGATGGCCATCCAGCCTCTGTTTAAAGACCTCTAAGGAAGGAGATTCCACTACACTCTGAGGGAGTGTGTTCCACTATCAAACAGCTCTTACTGTCAGGAAGTCCCTCCTTTTGTTGACCTGGAATCTCTTTTCCTGTAGCTTGCATCCATTGCTCCGGTTCCTAGTCTCTGGAGCAGCAGAAAACAAGCTAGCTCCCTCCTCAATATGACATCCCTTCAAATATTTAAACAGGGCTATCATATCACCTCTTAACCTTCTCTTCTCCAGGCTAAACATCCCCAGCTCCCAGTGATATATGGCCAGTGATATAATAAGTTATCGTAAGACCAGTGATATAAACAAACGTTCAACAATAGTCTGTTTGCCACATTTTGCACTACCTGTAGATTCCAAAAACTTTTCAAAGTATAGTAGTCTTATCATGAGGTAGTTACGACATGAAACATTGACCAGGTCTGCCTTCTGTATGGAAGGACTCAGCTGGCTCACCAATGAAATACTACAGCTCCTAGAATGCTACAGCTAGCATGACTGCTGGCCATGCTTACTCTGATATTCTGAGAGTTATAGTCCATAACAATATGTTTTCCTGTTAGAAGCTCTATGTCTAACATAAAAACATAGACACACACACACACTCATGTTCCAAGCCAATGTATGGCATAAACAGCACAGCTGAATTAAGATATACATGATTCACAATTTTAACTTTATTACAGCTCGATACTTATAGCTGTAATACAAAATGAAAACAAATGGCTTTTCTAGGCAATCGGCTTTTGCTTGTTAAAAATAGGTTTGTTTTTATTTTTTTGGAACAGTTTTTGTGCCTTCTAGTTAACATGTGATTTAAAATGCAATTCAATACAATCATAAAATTAAACCAGATGAAAATATTAACAACAGACAAAGCTAAATGAGAAAAGCAAACAAAGCCTGTAACATCTCATGCAGTGACGATGGTTTGTTTGAAGAATACTGTAGAATGGCCATTGCATTGTTAAGGCACCCTGTGAGCATAAATGGGAAATTGTCTTAAAATTCAGAAGAATGGATGAAAAAGACTACTTCCATTCTTTGTTGTAGTATGATTCCACTGAAACTGACTGGGGCACTAAGAACAATTCTGTCTGTGGTGGTGCAGTCATCGGTAGAAAATAATTGTGTAAGCACTGGCATTAATTTAGATCTCCTGAATGTTATGATGGAGAAGATTAGCCTATGATTACATACCTGAATTTTAGGGAGGGAGAATGTAATCACTTCTGTTTCAGGAGTATCCCCTTGAAAGTGATGTCCTGGCAAAGCTGTATAAATCTAGTTTGTTGCTGGTCTGTCTTCATAAGTAAACAGTTGTAGCATTTTGTAGTGGACTGTGTAAAATGCAATTATTATTTTATTGTTGCCTTGTCACATGCAGTGGACCCTCTTCAAATTAACCAGGTGGAGCCAGATTCTGTCAAGCCTCAGTGATATGACTATGCCGCATTCACTATCCAAAGACAAGATACTAATTCTGATATTCAATTAGTGTCCAAAATGCATACATTTCATTTCTTGAAGCATAACATGAGTGAGGGGTTTTTGTTTTTTTTAAATGTTATTGCAGATTTAGGTCTGAAAGTTAGTGGATACCCTTAAAACTGATTCTCTGCATAGTTTTAAAAATAAGATATATTTATATCAGGATAGGCAACCTGGTACCTTCCAGATGTTTTAGAATACAACTCCCATTAGCTTCTGCCAGCACTACCAGTAGTAAGTGATTGAGGGAGTTGTAATCCAAAACATCTGGAAGGCACAGGGTTGCTCAAACCAGATATAAATCATAGGTTTATACTGACTAAGATTTCTGGGCTCTGAAAAGGATTTTTCTACTTTTCAAAAGTATGATGAGTTGGCTTTCTGGTTAATTTCAAAACCCTCTAAACTAAATTAAAGTGATCTTAAACTTCTAGCTTAGATGATTAAGCAAATGCAGCAATTCTCAGTATCCTTTTGTTCACAAGATCCTCATGTATGTGAGAACAGAAGATAAATCCCATAAACTGATTATGGCTACTACATGAAAACTAGAGCTGAAGAAGTTACTTTTTTTGGTCTACTACTCCCAGCCTGGCCGGGGGATTTGGGCAGTAGTAGTTTAAAAAATGATTTTTTTTCCCCCTGAGTAAACGTGATACTATCATAGGTGGGATAAAGATGGATGTTGATGCTGCAAGAAACTTCTGCTAATTGAAGAATTTCTTTTAAAGTAGATTACTAAATTGTATAGGCCAGTATTCTGTTTCAGTGTAATGGTACTGTTAATTAGCATTTTCTTCAGTGCTGAAAATGCTTCAGACATTTTGATTTGGGCAAGACATCATAATAAAGCCATGTTTTATTATGAGAACAAACCACTATGAGCTGTACACTCATGCACTCTTTTCTCCTCCATTATATTTGCAAGGGGTGGATTGGAATCTTTCTGTGTGTTTCTAATAACTACAGCTTTTTCTTTCATCAAAATCTGACAGACTCTGCTTGACTTTAACTAACTGTGTTATGAGGCTAGCTAGTTTCAACAAACCTTAATTATGCCTAGTGTAAGTTTAGGGTTCTGACACAATGTTAAGCTGTGGTCAGTCTGCAACATCCTTACCAAAAAAGTTAATAGGAAGTTGGGAAAACTGTTAAGGGACCAGTCAGTATGCCCAGTACAAGTTGCTCAGTATTGTAAACTGGGAAATTCAATTTGCACAGCAAAGAACAAATTTAATACACACAGTCCTTATCAATTTGAGATGCTGTCTGTTTTCTTAAGAGTTTTATAGTCATGACTGTTCTAGAAATGTATATGTCAGAAACATCAACAGAAATACAGAATAAGTGACATTATTAGCACATTAGTTGATACAATAATACTTCATTTGTTTGCTTATTTATTTGAAGGCCATATATGGAGAAGTCCTATGGGATTCATTGTATATAATTAATATTTTGGCTAGGAAGGAAGCAGATTGTTTCAGCATGCTTACATCTTATGACATCATATTCCAGTAAAATTATAATGAACAGAAATTTTGTTTGCCTCTGTGGCAAACCAAAATGAGTTTTGTAATTGTCAACAGACCATAGTGATTTATTTAATTACAATGGCGCCTGATCACACCAGCTTGAACGCTTGTTGTGAACCTCTGTTTTTAGATGTTAGGATCTTGCTGCAAACGCTTACTGCATTCTGAGTTTTAGTTTAAAAGCTTATTTCCAGTTCAATGGTCTTCATTCTAATGGCCTGCTAAAAATAGATGCTGGTTTTAAATACTGAATTTTAAGCATATTATACTGTATTTATAAACCTTATGTTAAACATGCTGGGTGCAGTCAGCCTGGCATTTTGCCGTTTTAGCACCATTAGATTAATCAAGACATCTCCTGTGAAACTCACAGTTGTATCAGTAGATTTTGTGCTGAAGCAGTGCCTGGTAAGTTGTTGTTTCTTTTACTAATGCCTTAAAAATTTCAAATTATTACGGCTGTGGTCCATGGTGGCACTCAGACTGGAATCACCTAGTGTCGTAATTCATGGTGTCACCACCTCTCAAAGGTTGATTTCCTCCCCACCACACCAAACAGAATTTTTAGTAATGTTTTATGTACTAATGTTGCTCATAAATCATAATTTCCACATATCACATAAAGTAATGGCAATAATTGTGACATGACCAACTAGCAAAATTATAATTATACCTTTAAATTACAATATCATATGCACAGCCTAAATATATGTACATATATGTAGTTTCATGTGGTCAAAGTGAAAATTTGTTAAGAGCATGGGTGGGTGAAGGAAGGGACAGATCATTTAGCAATCCCAGAGAGGAAGGTCACATGTTTCTTGCGTAGATGAGTGAGAGCAGCAAAAAAGTTTTCCAGGTGGGTGTGAAGGAAAGAGCATCAGAGTGGATATAGAACTAATGCATTTGTAACCCGTACCGAACTGGGTATTTTAAGCACATAGAAAATCAAGGATGACCTTCCAAATGCTGTGGAATTCCTGTCAGCCCCAGCTAGCATGATCAGAAAAGATGTCACAGTCTAAAAAGTTGTGGAATGGCACAGGTTTCCCATACCTAAACTAAAAAGATCTCAGATGGCAGGACTGGGGGAAAAGAGCTCAGTTTGGGAGCTTGGAAAGCAGTAAGCTAGGACTGAAAGCACTGTTTGGTGTAAGTGTAAGGCAGTTTAATTTGTCAACACAACCTTCACAAAATGGTGCACATGCCAGATATATTGCATCGTTGTGCCTAGGGATGATGACAGTTGTAGTCCAACATATCTGGGTGGCATCAGAGAAAGGCTGTGTTTAATTTTTAAGGGCTGCCTGTAGCTGGATGTCTCAGGAACATTTGGCTACAACTCTTCACTCAGCCATGAAATCTGCTTAGTAGGCTAGGGCAGTCACAATCCCCATAACGTTCTTTTGAGGACAGAATAAAGGAGTCCCGTATATGCTGTCCTGAATTCCTTAGAAGAATGGCAGGATAACAATTAGGATAAATAACTTGTTTGACAAGTCATTTTTGTTCTTTACAAGCCAACACTATCTGGTTGTTAAAATGAAATCCAACCAATTTTTTTTAAAATTGCAATCAGACAGTCCAGAAATCTTGTCATACACCGAGACATGCTGTTGAGAACAACAGTCACCTTTAATTTGTAGACCAACATGGAAAGGAGGATATATTTTACTCAGGGTAAGCTTTATTCCCCATGAAGTTATTCAGTGACTAGGTCTCAAGCTCTGCAACAGGAAGGGAAAACAAAGTGTTTATTTTGGCTTTGAACATTCTTCACTTGTCCTGACATGCCTTGGGTGACAGGAGCAGGCTGCTTCACTTTGTTAGCACATTTCCTATCCTTAAGTATCATTTTTAAGAGTAAGAGGTCTCACATATTACCAGGAAATAAAAAGCTGGGTGGATGAACAGATACTAGAGAAATATTGAGAGTGCGGGCCTAATCACATGTAGACATAAGTAACTGAACACAGTGAGACGTAATTATTTCAGTCCTACCCTGCCATACAATAAAATCAACTTGATTAATTTGAAAATGGGTGGGGTACTGAAGAAATATATTGTACAGCTAATGCAAGATATTTTTTTATGATCAAGAAATTAAAATTATCTTTCTTAAGGACTGTTAACCATTTAAACAAAATTGTGCCTATGTCTTTGGAATTTTAATTGGAAAAATCTGCATTTAGAAATCAGCTTTCTTAAAAAAATGTTATCATTATCATTATTATTAAGCTTTATTTATATAGCGCTGTAGATTTACACAGCACTGTACATAAAATGTTTTTTGTTTTGTTTTGTTTTTTGCTTTTATATGATGACCACATGTGCATACAGTGGACGACATCTTAGAGGAGGCATTTTATTCAGTAAGGAAGTGAAATACTCTTTCTAAGAGCAGAACTAGATGTTACATGGAAAGAAGAGAACACCCACTCTGGTACTCCCCTCAGTACTTTCGCAAGGAAGGGATACATAATCTCTCTCTACTTGCTGTTTCACACCACATCCTTCAGAGCGCATTCCACTACTGGGTTCCAAATGCATGTTTGTCAGGCCAGATACACTTTAGACCCAGTGTAAAGAAAAGCAGTTGCAGAACAATTTAGAGCAGAGAAATGGGAACTGTTTTTCAGCTTCACCTTATCATCTCTCAAAGTTGTGTTTTTATTGGCCAAATGTTAACATGTGCTTCCATAATACAAAGGAAGAAACACAAGAAGGGAAGATAGGATTAAGAAACCCACTGTGTATAAATTTTCTAAGTTAAAAAAATTATTGTATTTAAATTTAAACTGTATTTAACTTTTGCTGATGGCTTAATCAAAATGATTCATTCAGTGAATTAAAGCATCTTTAATCAACTTCCTTGACTGAAACATTGTGAGCCTTATCTTTATTGATATTGTATATTTTAAAGAGAATTTATGTATGGGCCCGAACAGACAGGCCAAAATAAAGCTGCTTTGGGTCACTTTGGAGGTATACTGTTTAAATGATGCATGATGGAGCACAGCTTTGGCGCAGCTTCTGGCTTCTTAAGATGTGTGTGTCATTTAAACAGCATACCTCCAAAGTGACCTGAAGCAGCTTTATTTTGGCCTGTCTGTTCTCAGGCCCTATAATGTTTATAAATTGTTTGGTATATTGATTTAGCTTGGGAGGAAGAATTAATTGACCCGTAACCTTTTCTTAGATATCACTGCCCAATGCCTAAGATTTTTTATGTCCAATTGACTGTGGGTGACCATGAGTTTTTTGGTGAAGGGAAGACTCGCCAAGCTGCTAGACACAATGCTGCAATGAAGGCACTTCAGATTCTTCAGAATGAACCAATCCCCCCCAAATTACCTCAGGTGAGTGAGCTCTCTCTTTCTCTTTTTTCTCTTAAGTGACATAGTAAGCAAATACTCTCAAATGCCAATGTCTAGATTTGGAATACATTGGATCAGTATTTGGAGGAAAGGTAGCATTTGTTTGTTTGGTCTTTAAAATTAACTTATTTTTAATTGGTTTAAGCTTCGCTGTTCAGCTTCATGAATAAATGTTATTTAGGTATGGCATGGGACTTCAAATAGGAATAGTTCTCAAATATGAACTTCTGCTTCTTAGAAAGTTTGATCCCATTTCATATTGCACCAAACCTGAAATGGGATTGCACCACACCTCCACCACTTCCCTTTCCCTCCCCTCCCAGCATCCCCTCAAGAGGGCTCATTCAGACAAGAGAGGCGTCACAAGGCCTACTGAAGGTATTATATACAGATTCTAAATACCATTCAGGAGGTTTGTGTATCACTAGTCTTGATCCAGTGATTCCTCAGCCTGGGTAGTGGTATACCTGCTTGTTGAGTTCCCCCCATTATGTGTCACAAAATTCCCCATGTGTACATGGAGTGTTTCCCTGTGAAGAAACTACTGAAAGGAGCTTTCTTTCCTCTGTAACTCTAGAAGAAATTAGAAGTACAGGCCTGGTGAATCAAAGATCTATCTTTATTTAGAGGAAGAACTGCATTCTGCCTCCCACTCTGAAAGACCAGAATCTGCAGAGAATGGGAGCCTTGAGTCACAAACTTTTACATCCTAAAATAGTGTCCCATGGTTGCCAAGTCACAACTGCAAAGTGCATGAACCTAATGAATTCGATGGAACTCAAAACTCCTAGGTGTCAGTTGCCTCTGAACAACCATTATCTAGTTCTTGCGTTGTTGTTGTTGTTGTTGTTGTTGTTGTTGTTGTATGCCTTGAAATCATTTCTGACTTATGGCAACCCTAATACTAACCTATTATGGGCTTTCCATCCCCTGAGACTGAGAGAGTGGGACTTGCCCAAGGTCACCCAAAGAGTTTCCATGGCCGAGCCAGGATTCACACTCTGCTCTCTACAGTCATAGTCCAACATTTAAACCACTACACTACTCTGGCTCCTTGTTAAATAACCTATTCCCTAGTTGATTCACATTGTAGGATATAGCAAAATATGCTATGTAACCTTCGGCTGCACGTATGGTGTTTGCTAGACATTGGAAGGGAAGGGAAATTCCAGAAATGTTTGAGTGGAAAATAAAGGAGTTAAAAGAAATGGATAAAATGACTATGTATAGTACAGGGAAAACAGAGCAAGAATATGAAAAGAAATGGGGAAGGCTTGCAGAAATATGGAATTAAAGGAAAGTGAGGAATCATACTGGGAAAATAGAGAATACTATTCTTTTTATTACAAAAAGATGTTTTCTAGTATTTGGCAAACTCTTGATAAACAATGAAGGGGAATATGAGGGGGGGAAGGGGTGGGGGACTCAAGGTGAATTTGGTTTATGTACTTACAGGTAGAAAATTTGTTAGTTTAGGTAAATTGCCCTTCTCTCTGTCCTCTGTCCACATATTATGATAGAACTGGAAATTGTTTTTGTTTGTTTGTCTGTTTGTTTGTTCACTTTTTTGTTTGTTTTTTCTTTTCTCTTTCTGGTTGTGAACATAACGACTTAATACAAAATCAGAGAGTAAGATACTTTTTTTTAATGTATATAAAAATTGCAATAAACATTATAAATTAAAAAAAAAAATGCTATGTAACCTTCATAGTCTCAGCTTGTTTCTTTGGATGAACTTCCCTAGTATCAAACTACACAAATCATATAGATGCAAGCATTTATTGGATTAGCACATGAAATGCCATTTTCATTTCTCCCTTCACAATCGTGATTAGGCCTTTTTTATATTTACCTTTCTTCATTAATTCTGAGCCTTGTTGTTGTGTATCTTCAAGTCACTTCTAATTTATGACAACCCTAAGGCAAACTCACAGTTTGGGTCCAGACTATTTGAGAGATCTCCCTATATGACCCCACAAGAGCCCTAAGATCTGCGGGAGAAGGCTTTCTCTTGGTCCCATCAAGATCACGAGAGAGAGCCTTCTCAGTGGCTGCTCATGCCCTCTGGAATACCCTTCCTCGGGAGGCTAGGCTGCCCCCTCCCTGCTGCTATTTCGCCACCAATTAAAAACATTTTATGCTGGCAGGCTTTCTGTACCTAATGTATAGCAGGGTGGTTTTATGGAGCAGGTGGGTTTTTCGTCTGTTTTGTGTATTTTTAAAGTGATTTTATATTATATTTTATATTGTGTATATTTTATGTGATATATAGATATTTTAAATGTTTGAATTATATAACAATAATAATAATAATAAAGTTTTATTTATATACCGCCTTTCAAATATCAAGGCGGTTTCCAACAAAATATAAGTACTGTACATACAAAAGTAAAAACAATAATACAATTAAAACATTCCATTAAAAACACTAAAAAAAACTCATGCCAGCTCACCGATGCTGGCGGAGGGGGGAGGAGGGCATTCAGGAGGGAGGGGTAGGCCTGCTCAAAAAAGAGTGTTTTCAACCCCTTCTTAAATTGGGCCAGGGAGGTAGCCGAGCGGAGCTCGACGGGCAGCGAGTTCCAGAGGGTGGGGGCCGAGGTGGAAAAGGCCCTCCTGGTGGTAGTGACTAATCTCGCCCCTGGAACTCTTAGCAGTTGCTGCCCTGTTGATCTGAGTGTGCGGGGCGGATTGTATGGAGAGAGGCGGTCCTCTAAGTACCCTGGGCCCAAGCCATTTAGGACTTTATAGGTAATAACCAACACCTTGCATTGCGCCCGGAAGCGAATAGGCAGCCAATGGAGGTCTTTTAAGACCGGTGTTATGTGACTGGCCCTAGATGTATTAGTGACCAGTCTTGCTGCCATATTCTGCACTAGTTGCAGCTTCCGGGTATGGTGCAAGGGTTGCCCCATGTAGAGCGCATTGCAGAAATCCAAACGAGAGGTTACCAGAGCGTGTACTACTGTTTCAAGGTCCCTCCGGCCCAGGTAGGGACGCAGCTGGCGTATCAGCCGAAGCTGATAACAGGTGCTCTTGACCATCGCATCCACCTGGGATGTGAGGTGGAGCGACGAGTCAAGAAGCACCCCCAGACTGCGTACTGAGTCCACAGGAAGCGTGATCCCGTTCAGGACAGGTGGAACCACCGCCGTCCCCAGGCCAGGAGAACCTATCACGAGCACTTCCGTTTTCTCTGGATTCAAACTGAGTCTGTTTTCCCTCATCCAGCCCATTACCGACTCCAGACAGGCCACAAGAGGAGAGATGCCGGTCACTGCATCAGTCGGAGACATAGAGAAGACTATTTGGGTGTCATCAGCGTACTGATAACCCCGCGTCCCATGTTTCCGGATGATCTCTCCCAGCGGTTTCATGTAAACGTTAAAGAGCATGGGAGACAGAATGGCTCCTTGAGGGACCCTAGATGTAAGGGCCCTCTTATCGGAACACACGTCTCCCAGCTGCACCATCTGGAACCTCCCAGAGAGCTAGGATCGGAACCACTGGAGCGCAGTGCCCCCGATTCCCACCTCTGCCAGGCGCTCCAGAAAGATACCATGGTCTATGGTATCGAAAGCCGCTGAGATGTCTAAGAGCACTAACAGGGACACGCTACCCCTGTCCATGCCCAGTCGGAGATCATTGACCAAGGCAACCATAGCAGTCTCAACCCCGTAACCCGCCCGAAAGCCGGTTTGAAATGGGTTTAGATAATCCGTTTCGTCCAAGATCGATTGAAGCTGGATTGCAACCGCCCTCTCGATCACCTTCCCCAAAAATGGCAATAGCGAAACTCGCCGGTAATTATTATGCATCAGAGGGTCAAGGGAGGGCTTTTTTAGCAAAGGTTTTATAGTGGCCAATTTTAAGCTAGATGGAAATTGCCCATCCCTCAAAGATGTATTGATAATCCGGTGCAACATTGAAGTCACTACCGGTCCCCCCTGAGCCGCTAGCCACGAGGGACAGGGATCGAGAGAGCAAGTTGTCTTCCTAACACTTCTAAGGATCTTGTCCACATGATTGGTACTCACAGACTCAAAGTGATCCAGTATAACTGAGTCCACGGAAGCTCTGGATACCTCTACTCTGGTTTCTACTCTAATACTGGCATCTAGACCTTCGCTTATCCGAGAGATTTTATCCGCGAAGAAGTTGTTAAATTGGTCACAGCAGGCCTTATGGTTCAAGATTAGGGTTCAGAGCAGGAGGGAGCTGAGTTAGCTCCCTCACAACCCTGAACAGCTCTGCCGGATGCGACTCCGCGGACGCGACACATGCACCATAGAACGAGTTCTTAGCTGCACGTATCGCCTCTCCGTAGTCCTCCAAAAGAAGGTCTAGGAGAGCCTGGTCGGTTAAGCGCTGGTATTTCCGCCAGGTGCGCTCTAGCCATCGCAGCACCCGCTTCCTTGCCCGGAGATCTTCCATATACCAGGGCTTCCTTTTGGAAGCGGGTCTGAGAGGGCACTTGGGAGCGATACTGTGTATAGCCCTGGAGAGATTAGTATCCCAGATGTTAGTCAGGGCATCAACAGAATCGCCGTCGTTTCCAACCGTATACCCCTCTAGGGTTTCCTGGAACCTTTTGGGTTCCATCAGCCTTCGAGGGTGGACCATTCTAATGGGTCCGCCACCCCCGGGAGGGATCTGGGTAGAAGCTTTGATTTTTGCCTCCACCAGGACATGACAAGGGGGAAATATTAGAAATTTCCGCCCACGGAATTTCCATGTCCGTACAAAAAACCATATCAAGAGTATTACCCGCAGAATGTGTAGGCCCCGAGACCAGTTGTGACAGGCCCATGGCTGTCATGGTATCCATGAATTCCCGAGCCGCACCGGATGGAATATAGTTGGTCGCGAAGGGGATGCTGAAGTCTCCCAGGACTAGAAGCCTGGGGGACTCCAGCATCAGCTCCGAGACCAATTGTGTCAGCTCATTAAGGGAGTCTGTTAGCGCACGGGGTGGCCGATAGACCAACAGAATCCCTAGACTGTCTCTGGCCTTCAGGGTCAGGTAGATACACTCGATGTAGGAAGTTTGACGACATGGTTCCTGGTTAGAGACAAGGTGTTTTTATGCACCAAGGCAACACCCCCCCCCCACCCACCTAACCTGGTCTGGTCCTTCACTGAGTACCCGGCAGCTAGGGCCTGAGCCCACACAGCTTCCCCCTCAGGCCCAAGCCAGGTCTCAGTAATGCAAGCCAGGTCACAGTTGTTATCCTCGAGCAGGTCATATATGATGTGGGATTTGTTCTTAATAGACCTGGCATTGCACAGGAGCAGAGACAGGGTTTGTGGTACGATTGGAGCGACCCTCAGATCTCTTTGGTTAGAAGAGAGACAGGAAGGTGGGATAGATATTAAGCATCGAGCTCGCCTTCCCCTGTAACGCTGGTCCACTCTCCTACCGCCATACCTCCCCTTGTCTCACACTACCTCAATAGGAGCCCCACTCGCATAAGAAGAGTTACCCTCTGCCTCCCCAGCCAAAACACTCCCCACATTCATATCCTCCCCCTCCCCCTGCAGTACAGTAAAGAGGGCAGGGAAGAGACACCCCAGTCATTCTCTGCCCAAAGCCGGCTGGGCCTCTCTGGCTACAGGTGGAAGGAAGGGTGGTCCGGGGAGGGCAGGCGCCGCTCCCAAGCCTCGCGCTGAGGAAGATGAAGGAGGGAAGGCCGGCTCCCTTTTAATGCCCCGGCTGGGTCCTCTCTGGCTGCAGGTGGGAGGAAGGGTGGTCCGGGGAGAGCAGGTGCCGCTCCCAAGCCTCGCGCCGAGGAAGATGGAGGAGGGAAGGCTGGCTCCCTTTTAATGCCCCGACTGTGGCCTCTTTTAAAGGTTTTTATCTGTGAGCTGCCTTTGGTCTCTCCGGGGAGAAAGGCGGGATATAAATGAAATACATAAATAAATAAAACTATCATGAGCTTTTTTGGAGAGATTTGTTAGAGGGGTTTTTCTTCTGAGACTGACAGTTTGACTTGCCCGAGGTCACATTGCGGGTTTCCATGGCTGAGCAGGAATTTGAACCCTGGTCTTCAGAGTTGTAGTTCAACCCCTGAACCACTACACCACACTGGCTCTCCCTTGAGCCCTTGTCCTTAAGAAAAACAGATGTAAGCCAAGTGAACTGGAGTTGTTGTTGATAATGATCTTCCTTCTAGAAAGACCCTATAATTTTTTATAGTGCATATGTAATAGTTATTAATGGCATTATTACTACATGGTAGATTATATTCCAAAATGGTTGTGGGGCACTGCTGTAGTAGAGGTTGCTTTGGAAAATCATAATAATAATAATAATAATAATAATAATAATAATAATAATAATAATAATCAGCAGCAGCAGCAGCAGCAGCAGCAGCAGCTTTATTTGTATACCACTTTTCCGTGGATGATCAAAGCGGTTTCCAATATCAGATTAACAATACATAACACATCATGACTCTGCTTCTCTCCCCTCTAGATGGTGGTCAGGAGGAGGGCTCTTCTTCTTGGCAGGCAGAGGCCTGTTGTTTCTTGCCTGCTTAAGACTTGGGCTGAAAGTAGATGGAGGGGAAAAGCCAGCTCACCCCCTGGCTTCACATGGAGTCCATACTGCTCCCTCCCACTATGAGAATGGATGTGCCATAACAGAGCAATCACAACTACAAGCCATGCTGCACCATTATTATTTTTCTGTTCCACTGCACATGCATGCACACAAGCACATGGATGCTCCGCTAGCAGCAGCCAATCCCTCCCTCATTCCACACAGTCACCAGCCTATTGGACAGCCCACAAAACCAACTACTTGATCACACAGTTGTTAGACTACACATACAGTATATTAGTCCACCCAGTGGACGCCTCCTTTTATCTTGTTTGCTCCCTGTAGTTCACTGACTGGAGCAGAAGTTTGCCACCATGGAGGGCCAGCTCAGGAAGATCCAAGGCAGCCTCCAAGACCTGAAACAACAAGTGTCTCTCCAGCCATGATATCTCCTCTTTCCTTTACATATCTCCTTTCTCTCCGCCCCCCCCCCCCATGGCCAATGTAGGGCTGACTAGTTTGTTAATGATTTTATTAAATCAGTGTTATTGTTGATAATATGGTGTCATCATTTTGTTTCACGGGGTGTGTGATGTGTCAGTAATGCTGCTGACCACTAATGTGATCTATTTGTAAGTGGCTACAAAAATAACTATGGCAAGTAATAGTGGTGATGCCTACCTGGCCCCTTCCACTGTCTCTGCACTGGCACACAGTCCACAAACCAATGTGATGGCTTGCTCTTTCCGTTTTGAATAGGCACAATCAGGGACTGATTGATTGCTTGCTTTTTTGCTCTGATGTTAAGCCCTAAAGTAGCTTGGGACCTTTTTCCTGCCATTTCAGCCATGTGTGTGATCTGCGCATGTGAGTTCTGAAACAGGTCAGGGCCATTTCAGCCTATGAAGCAAGATCTTGGTCTCTTTTACTTGTATGGAGCTAGAAGAGTGTTTGTATTATAGGCCAGAAAACTGCTCATGCCTGACAATTACAGTTGGCCCTCTATATTCACAGATTTTTTTATCCATGTATTCAACCACTTATGGTTTGAAAATATTCCAAAAAGGTGTAAATTCCAAAAAGCAAATCTTGATTTTTCTATATTATATAAGGTATACTATTTCACTATGCCGTTACGTTTAATGAGACTTGAGCATCCACTGATTTCAGTATCCATGGAGGGTTCTGGAACCAAACCCCAGCGGATGCCAAGGGCCTACTGTAATTACTCTATGCCAAATAATGCAGGTACTAGGTAGAAGTAAAATAATATTCAATGATGAACCTTCAATTGCAGTTAGGGTGCTGTGAAAATATCAGCTTTGGTGCAGTCAGTAGGAAACATCGATACTGTGTTATACTTAAGTTTCCTGTAACAAAAGAGTTAAGTATTCCCTCAAACTTAATAAAAATAAATAAGTAAAATAAACCACCCATACACAGTTTTAGATTAGCAAGTCCTGATTTGTACCCTGAGGAATTCCCCCCCCCACACACACACATTCATTCAAATCTTCCAAATGATGACATTTTGATATGAAATTTTGTGCATGTGAATGAGATCACACAGTCATTTTGACTCAGCTTCTGAACAGCTGTCAGATGGTTTTAGGCATTCAGTCGATTAGTCCCTTGGTGTATCATTAGTTTGTTCAGTCTTGCAGTTATGCAAGTCAACACTTTCGTTATTCCAGAAAGGAAATATTTTTAATATTGTGTAAAGGTAAATTAACAAATAAGGGCTGTTTCAAATCTAAATTGCAGATTAGAACACTTGGAACAATAGAAATGCTAAATCTAAAAGAGTTTGGGAGTGATGAAATGCAAGCGAATCAGGTATTCACTTTTTATAAAGGTTTAAACGTGTGTGTGTGTGTGTGTGTGTGAGAGAGAGAGAGAGAGAGAGAGAGAGAAATGGATCAAAGGCATGGCAGTGGCATAGGACAGTGATCCCCAAACTAGCTCCAGCTACCACCCCCTTTCTTCTTGAGTGACAACGCTAATGCCCCGCCATGTGTATTTCTTGATAATTAGGTCTACTATTCTACTGGAAATTCCAACAACCAGTCCTGGCCACTGATCGCTTGGGAGCAGCAACTGAGCAGCTGGCTAAGCAACAACTGAGAAGCTTCTTGCCTGTGCACTCAGATGCAGCTCAACAGTAACATAACCGAGTACAGACAAGAGGCTTTTTGTTCACTGCTTGATTAGCTGATCAATCACTGCTCCCTTTACAACCTGGGAGAAACACAGGAGAAGCTGGCTTTCGCTCATGCTGCCCTTCCAACAAAGGCCAGTGCATGCAAGAGGTTTCTTAGTTGCTGCTTATCCAGCTGCTTGGTTGCTGAACAGGTACAAAGGGAGAAGCTTCTCCCTGGTGAGGAAGGACTCTCAATTCTCCTTCATCAGGGCAAAGAGGGCGTAGCTGGTGTGTGTGTTAGAAAAAATATTCCTTTAAATAATTGTGAAAATGTGAAGTCAAAGGCTTTCATGGCCGGCATCCATAGTTTTTTTGTGGGTTTTTTGGGCTATGTGGCCATGTTCTAGAAGAGTTTCTTCCTGATGTTTTGCCAGCATTTGTGGCTGGCATCTTCAGAGAATGATTGCCTGGAAAGGAGTTGGGTATATATGTTGTGTGACCTGGAAAAGCATGAGTGATTTGCATGTGTACTTCTCAAATAGTGGGGCGGGGCCCCCAGGGGGGGCGCTAGGCTCCGTAAAGGGGGGCGCGAGGCTCTGTAAAGGTATGTTAGGCAGAGGTGTACGTATAACAATTTTATAGACAAATGATACTATTTACAGTCGCGCGGGGGGTGCGAAATGTTTTCTTCTTCCTAGGGGGGGCATGACAGAAAATAATTGAGAAGCACATGGCAGGCCTCAGGGTGGGAGTCTGCAAAAGAAGATTTGTGGCTGCTTGATAGTGCTCATTGTCTGCTGGGAGATTTCTCATTTGCATTTGTTGAGTCTTTATCTTGCTATTTTTCAGAACTGGTAGCCTAACCTTGTTTACTTTAAGGGTTTCTTCTTTCCTGTTGAAATTGTCCAGGTGTTTGTGGATTTCAATGGCTTCCCTGTGCATCCTGACATGGTAGTGGTTGGCATGGTCCAGAACTTCAGTGTTTTCAAACAATATTTTATGCCCAGGATGGTTTGTAGCATGTTTTGCTACTGCTGATTTTTCTGGCTGGCCCAGTCTGCAGTGTCTCTCATGTTCCTTGATTCTGGTTTGCACGCTGCGTTTGGTGGTCCCTATGTAGACTTGTCTGCAGCTGCATGGTATGCGGTAAACTCCTGAGGCTGTGAGAGGGTCTCTCTGGTCCTTGGCTGAGCAAAGCATTTGCTGGATTTTCTTCGACAGTTTGTAAACCATTTGAAGGTTGTGCTCCCAGATCCCAGATACTCCTCCCCATCCTTTCCCAGAGGCATGTCTTCCCCACAAAGTCTCCTCCCAACACATACACTGTTTCTTCTGCTACCTCTTGTCTCAACTTGTCTGATGAAAGAAAGCAGAAGCAGCAATGTGCTCCAACCTGCCAGCTAAGTCCTGGCAAAGGCCAAAAAGCTTAAGCAGAATATCAAATCTGAAAGAACCTTTTTTTTTACTGCCACATCTTCCCTGCTGGCAGATGTTTTAACTTCTTGCATGTCAATCAGTCCCAAAATGGCACTACTCTGGGTTACAGAAGCAATGCCCTATGCCCAGCCTCACAAGTTTCCCAACTACCATTACCACTACTAGCAAAAGATATAGCTAAGGGAAAGAGTTTGCACAGGCAGTTGAAGAGTGGCACCACCACACAAAGTGATCAGTGAAGCTGTGCAGTGGTTTTAAAGGATACTGAAAAGTTTCATGCAACCTTCATCCCCACCATGGTCCTAAAAGTTGATGGTTCCCTTTTTCTATCTTGCACACCAATACTTTGGCTGAAGTCTCCCTTGACACCCCCTTTTCCCTCTTACCACCCCCTTTCTGCCCTCATTTCTCCTCACCAACCCCTAGGGAGGCGTACTGCCCATGTTGGGAATCACTGGCACAGGAGAAAAATCCCCCCTATGCCATTTTCCAATTTCTCATTGCCTCTTGAAGCTGTTTTGTCATGAAGGGGGGAACATGCAAGCTCTAACAGACAGAGTGAGAGTTGGATTTAAAGCTGGGGTTAACTCTCTCTTTCCCAGGATTTCAATCACAATTGTATTGGCCCCAGCACCTGCTTTTTATTCAGAATAAAAAGCAAGAGATTATGGCCATTGATCTCACCAGTCATATCTAGTTTAATCCACACCCAGAAGGCAGAGGAACTATAATTCCATGAATAAATCTCAGTAGACAACAAACATTTTAAAAAAACTTTGCAGAGGGGTAGTATTAAACTTTCAATGTACAGAGCAAGATCCAGCAAAATTTAGCTATGGCTAACAATCCTCTGCACATTTACTATGCTGCAGTTCCCACTGAAACTTAAATCCAAGTTAGTATAGTATGTAGAAGTTTACATACCAGTGGACTGGAGCAAGCCATGGGATTCTTTAAAAACATGAATTTTAATGAAATTTGGAGATTTTCTTTGATTTCCCCCCTTCCCAATGGCATTCATATAATAATAATAATATATCTAAGTACCAAGGGTTCTAAAAGGTTTCATACAAAGCTATCATTTTTATTTTATTTTATTTAACCAGTGCTGGGTTAAATGGAGCTAGCTATCAAAGACTGGGAGAGTTAGAAATTTGGATTACAGCTGTGGTTGTGGGATTCTGGAATTTATAGTCCAAAGAAAGTAACTTAACCAAGCTCTGATCTCAGAAGGTGGCAGAAGATGATTTGTTTCCTCTTAATTATTGTTATTTTCAGTACTTAGCTGTGTATTTTAATAATACTTAGCATTTCCCTAGCACATCCTGGGTATTCAAAGTGCAACAGTAGTTAAACTCTCAGTAATGTTTTTTTATAAACCTACTTGACTAGTATTATTATTTCCATATTGCCCTCCCTTACCAGCAGAATCTTTGCAAAATCCATTCATTTTCAGAAGTCACATAACAGATAGCTCAACAATATCATGGCTCCTATTGATAGTGCCTCATATTTAACTACCATATATACGCAACTATAAATCGACCTCATGTATAAGTCAAGGGCAGGTTTGGGGGCCAAAATAATGGATTTTGATATGACTCATAGATAAGTCAAGACTAAAATTTAGGAGCACGTAATATCTAAAGGACCGAAGCAAAGGAAAACAATGCCAAAGATTACAAAATTCATAGTAAAGGCTATATGGATAAAAAAGTAAAGGGGAATCAGTGCTTCCAGGACAGATTATATTCTTGCCTTTAACCAGGGGGTGGTTCTTTTTAAAATAAGAGTCAAAGTGCAGTACTTACATTGATCTGTGGATAAGTCAGTTCAGTTTTTTGGGGTCTATTTTTTGATTAAAGTCTCTACACTTATACATGAGTATATACAGTAGCTTTGTGGCTGCCCAGAGCAATAATAAAACTTCCCAGCAAGAAACTGAGCAGCAGAAGGATCTGGTGCATGTACAGCTGAGCTTGAATTGGACTTGGAGATGTGGTGCACTTGACACAAACTCTGTACTGAACAAATAAGATTCTTCTAAGCATTTCCCCTTTGCTTAGTTTTGAGCACACAGTCTTCTAACGTACAGGACAGTGGGACTTTATGGGTCTGAATCTTTATTGTGACTGGGGAAAGCACAACACAAACAGCAGTGAGGAAAACAAGGTGCGCATGAGAACGCGAATCTGCCTTCATGAAAGAACTGCTGTACAGCTGCCAGTTTATTCCTGCCCAGGAGCCAAAGTGAGGCCTGAGAAGGGAGTATGTAGCCAAGAGCTTTCCTACTGTGATGAGAACCACACGTAAGCCATGGATCTTTTGGAACCACCAATCAACTGTCCATCCCCTTTCCTTTATTTTTCTTTTGGTGGTAAGAGAGCTTACATGAAAGGGTCTCAAGGGCTGTCACTGCTGAGTGCCAGTGACACCGAATAATGCAGCAGAACACTTGTGTCCCTGTTTAGCCTCTGCTCAGTCCCTACTGTCTGCTTTTATACTGTAATGATCTAGTGGTTTATCATTTGAATGACTGCGTGCTATAGATTTACATCTGACTGTTTAGTCAGGCGCAACCATAGCTTTCAAATACTGATCCACAGATAAACAACTGCTTTATTTCCTGATGCTAAAATTTTGTGCAGCAACACAGCCATGGTTTGTTTTGCTAACTAATGATTAAGGATTATAGGTAAGGTTGAGCAATACTGTGCCACTAAAACCATATTTAAAAAGCAAACTTTTGAGTTTTCCAGAGTGTGTTCTTTTTTGGTACAGTATCTTACCATGTTGTTCATTGACAGAAGGGTGGAACACAGTTGAATCAGGAAGGGGAAAATTCTCTTCCCTATTGCAGCCTCTTATGTTTGCCCCAAACTGGGTCTGGAGGGCTGGGAAATCCTGGTTTTCTAGCAATACAGAGGGCTGGAGTGGACAGAAAATAAAGTTATTCTGTGAACACCACTGGGAAGCAGGACTTATCCCAGATTGTGAATTGATAAATTACAGTTGTTCACTGGCCATGATTGGGATGGGAACCCATAGTTTGTGTTAACTATTGTTGAGTATTATGTCTGTGCTAAGCAAACTGTGGTTAAAACAGCTTTAGTTTGAAGGTATCTCTAGGTATGGGCTAAACTCATGAAGCTAAATTATAGTTGTCTCTTTACTTAGTCAATCCAAATCAGGATAAACACAGTGGCCATGACTGGAAAGAAACCACATATGTGTGGATAAGTGAAACTGGAAACTGTTTTCTTGCCTACTGGCACCAAATTCTATACAACAAGAAGTGATGGAACTGACTTGGTTATGCTTGAGTCAAAAATGAGAAAACAAAGTTCTTCCTTGTACTAGAATCAAGTCCTGTCTCCTTGGAAATACAGTGGGCCCTCCACATTTTCTGGGATTAGGAGCATAGGACCCTTGAGAAAATGGAAAAACTGCAAATAAAAAACCCACTCTTTTTTTTTTAACTGAGAGAATACCTCTCTAGGAATCTCTAGGTTCCCCAGTGCAACTCTGTGGTCAACATCTGATAGAAATTGACTGTAGACTCATGCTTAAGGACCTACAATTGCCTAGAGAAGTGTTTTCTCTAGGAATCTCTATGCCATCCAGTGTGACTCTATAGTCAACCTCCAGTAGAGTCGCACTGGAGAATCTAGAGATTCCTAGAGAGAACATAGTAATCAAATCTGTAAATAATCTGCCAGTTCTGTGGAAAAGGAGGGATATAAAATAATCCACTCTCTTTTTCGGTAGTTTGGAATGGCTGAGGCCAGTAAAACAACCTTGGGGTCCACATGGAGCCTCCTTGGGGTCCACATGGAGTCCCAGGCTACACTTTGCTCTCCCCAACTTTTGGACTTCCTAGTGGTCAGCTGGATATCAAGAGGATGGACTGGATCTAGATTTGGTCATCATTAGAAGACCCTAGCAATGACTTACCATAAGTTAGTTATGATCCAACACTGTGTGTTCCTTTTCCTCACTAGGTTGATTAAGGCACATGATGCATTAGAACTGCTGGCACTAATCTTAGGACCAAAACACACTGCAGAATTAATCCAGTTTGAGACTGCTTTAACTGTCCTTGCTCATTGCTAGGGAATCCTGGGAATGGTAGTTTATTGTGGCAGCAGAGCTCTCTGACAGAGATGGCTAAATGTCTCATAAAACTACAGTTCCCAGAATCCCCTTACACTGAGCCAGGGCACTTAAAGCAGTCTCAAACTGGATTATTTCTGCAGTGTGTTTTGGACCTTTGTCTTGTTTCTTCCTGAATGGTGTGTTGAAAAGGAAAGACATGAATGGCACCTAAGTGCCCGAAGGAAGAAGGGCAAGCCATAAATGTTACAAATATTTGGTGAAATTCCTCTTCCTTGGAGATCACTCTTCCAAAGTTGATTAACAAAGGAAGTGGCAAGATAGAATAGGGTATTATTTGATTAATCCATTTGGCAATTCTGGGTGCATAACTGAAATACTTAAAAATATTGCATATTATATATATTAATCAATTAAAATACACTCAATTTTTACTGTGATTTTTTTGTATCTGTAGTGTTTTTAAAAATAAATTTACTGCTTGTTCAAAATTCACTGAGATCATTTTAGAGATTAGTTAACAGATTTTTTTTTCATTTTTCTTGCCCAGAATGGAGAGTCATGTAATGAAACAGAAGAGGAAAAAGATTCAAACAAGTCAGAGATCAGCGTAGTGTTTGAAATTGCATTGAAGCGCAATATGCCTGTTAGCTTTGAGGTAAGTTTTACATGTCACTCTGTTGTAAACAAAATCCTCTTGCTCTGTCCAGACACACAATGAAAGAAAACATTATTAGGGATATGCTTTCCTGAACACACACACTGCCTCAAAAAGTAATGGTTGTTTATTTTGATTACTATTAATTGAAAATGTAATGGCTGCATTCCAGGATGCCCTTACTCTGGGTGTGTTTTTTCTACACACTGTTGCTCTAACAACCATAGATACATTACACCTGAGCAGATAAACTGTGCTTAATTTGAACCTTTATAGCTAGTGTATGAAGATGATATACATAATTTAAAAGTATATGATGATGACATTACAGTGGACCCTTCCCAAATGTGGGGGATCCATTGCCCCCTCCCATTGTAAAGGGGAAAACATGTATGCTCAAACCCCATATAAAACAATGGATGCACATTCCCGTGTGTGCAGCAAGGGCGCTAGTGTGGCAGTTGCGCATGCCATTATTTTAAATAGAGCTTCTTTTCCACGTAAGATTAAAGGCCATGTAAGATTAAAGTGTTGATGCACTGTACACTTATCCCTTGACATTCGTGGTCTTGCCATTCATGTCAATCAATTTTTTGTGAACGGCAAACGCAGAGGGACAAAATGGCGTATGCACCCAGGGCGTGTTTCAATTCAGGCTAATGGGGCTTGAATACTTGCCATTTTTTGTTTTTGTGGGAATGGTCGGGGGGGGGGGGCTCCGGAACAGATCCCCCACAAAAAATGGAGAGGCAACTGTAGTTCAAGATTCCCCATACCTTAGCTCAATAATTAACCAGCACAGAGATTTCAGACAGGAAATCAGACTAGGACTTGGAAGGGCAGCTATGAAGGAACTAGATATCCTGAAATGTAAAAATATATAAGTGAATGCTAAAATCAGGATGGCCCATGTTATACTATTACCAGTTTCTAAGTATGGTTGTGAAAGCTGGACAGTGAAGAAAGCTGACAGGAGGAAAATCAATTCATTTGAAATGTGGTGCTGTAGAAGAGCTCTACTGATACTGTGGACTAATAAAAGGAGAAATCTATGAGTACTATAGCAAATCAAACCTGAACTATCCCTAGAAGCCAAAATGTTTAAACTGAAACTGTCATACTTTGCACATTTCTTGAGAACACAGGACTCATTAGAAAAAACAATTATGCTTGGTAAGGTAGAAGGCAGTAGAAAAAGAGGAAGACTGCATTCCAGATGGCTAGACTCAACCAGGGAAGCCATGGGCTATGAGTCTGCAGCATCTGAGCACACCAGATGAAGATAGGGTGACTTGGAGGTCTCTCATTCATAGGGTTGTCAGGTTGAAATTGACTTGAAGGCAGTTAATAACAAAAAAAATAGTGTGTCTGTTTTTAGAGTTCTTTAAAATTGGGATCAGAAGAGAGAGATATTTTTTTTTCCTGAGGCAAAACTATAAACTGAAACATCTAAACTAAAACATGACACTCACACATGAACATGTACATATTTGTAGCTTATATTTACCATGTAAGTAGTATAGTGGGCCCTTGGTATCCACTGGGGTTTGGTTCCAAGACTCCCCATGGATACCAAAATCTGTTGATGCTTATGTCCCATTATATACAATACATACATAAAACATAAAATAGCAAAATCAAGGTTTGCTTTTTGAAATATATATATACGTGTGTGTGTGTGTGTAGAGAGAGAGAGAAAATTTTCAAGCCATGGATGTTTGAATCAGTGTAAAAGAATCCATGGATACAGAGGGCTGACTGTATTTTAATATACTTTACTCATGCCCACAACAACTGTGTGACACTAGTACTTTTTGTATGGATGAAAACAGGCTTATTTTTCAAACTTGGCAGGTGCCCTTTCTCCAACTGAAACACTATGTTCAGTGAACCAGAGTGCCTGTCGTGCTCATTTCTCAGAGAACGGTGAATGTAATGTAAAGAAACTGGGTAATACGTGGTTATCAATTTAATCTGTATTTCTATGTTTAATGTGATTTTTTCTAGAAGAAAATCATAGAATCGTAGAGTTGGAAGAGACTACAAGGGGGTCATCCAGTCCAACCCCCTGCCATGCAGGAAATCTCAATCAAAGCATCCCTGACAGATGGCCATCCAGCCTCTGTTTAAAGACCTCCAAGGAGGGAGACTCCACTACACTCCAAGGGAGTGTGTTCCACTGTTGAACTGCCCTTACTGTCAGGAAGTTCCTCCTAATGTTGAGGTGGAATCTCTTTTCCTGCAGTTTGCATCCATTGTTCCAGGTCCTGTTCTCTGGAGCAGCAGGAAACAAGCTAGCTCCCTCCTCAATATGACATCCCTTCAAATATTTAAACAGGGCTATCATATCACCTCTTAACCTTCTCTTCTCCAGGCTAAACATCCCCAGTTCCTTAAGTCGTTCCTCGTAGGACATGGTTTCCAGACCCTTCATCAATTTAGTCGCCCTCCTTTGGACACGCTCCAGTTTCTCAATGTCCTTTTTGAATTGTGGTGCCCAGAACTGGACACAATATTCCAGGTGGGGCCTGACCAAAGCAGAATACAATGACACTATTACTTCTCTTGATCTAAACACTATACTTTTATTGATGCAGCCTAAAATTGCATTGGCCTTTTTAGCTGTTGCATCACACTCATGTCCAACTTGTGGTCTACTTGGACTCCTAGATCCCTTTCACATGTAGTATCGTTCAGCCAGGTGTCCCCCATCCTGTATTTGTGCATTTCATTTTTCTGCCCTAAATGTGGAGGCATTATCTGAGCCACAAGCCCAGGCCTACTTAGCTTTCTAGTCTGTTCAGGTCATTTTGAATTTTGATCCTGTTCTCTGTTATTTGGATCCAGATTAATTCGGTTTCAATTAGTTCTCATTGAAATCAGTAAGACAAGTGGTTCACAATTCACTTACCAACCTGAAATAAGCCATTTCTGCATTTTACTTTATTTATGTATTTATTTTTACAGAAAGGCTTAGATAATAACTGGTTGACTTTAGGTTTAATCTAAACAGCGTTGGAAGCCCTTTCTTATTTTCCTCCAGTGACTCATCATTTTGTAACAGACCACAGGATTTGGTGTTTGTAATAGGATTTTAATTTAAGAACTGTTGGTATTATTTTGTGTCAGGCATGCATTAAAACTACATGATAATTTGCAAAGCAGCCTGCATCTTTGTACTATGAAAACCACAGACTTTATTACATCATTGCGTGTTATATAAGTTAGCAAACAGTTACGATATTTCAAATTTCGTGTAAACAGCTTTTCAGAATTTCACAATATCTGGAGAATGGGTGGGGTATAATGTAACTTGGAGCCAAGTTCTGCCCAGTGATGTCAGCAGCACTGGCTGAGGTTAAAATCTTGCCCTAAATATTTAGCCCAGTGGGATCCTACTATTGTCTGATCCCATTTTCCCTTAGTGTAGGGAGTCAATCCTTATGCTGAGTCTTGCTCCTCCCATGAATTTTTGAGGCAGGGCTTCAAGAACTGTCAATCAAACTTCACCACCTTAAGTGGGAGAGCTAGACCCCCCTTCAAACAGGACAAAACTTTGCTTCTTTTGGCGCTTCAGATTCTCAGATTTTGTGGAAGAGGATGACACACTCTGTTGTTCTGTTGTATTTAAATAATATTCCTCTTTCTTTAAAACTCTGCAACCCTAGTGGGGACAGATAGTTTGTTTGGGGGGGTGGATAGAGCTCACAGCCCTGATTTCTCCTCTGACAAGGAGGCAAAGGGTGGATGGGCTGAGGCAAAGATGCCCACCAGACAAGCATCCAGGGCCAAGGGGTTTCCCCACAGACAATGGATTGCTAGTTAAATAGACACACTTCCTCCTGTATATCCTCCCTCCCTGAGGGCATGCTATTCAACAACAGACCAACACACAGGTTAACATGTAAATCACTTCCTCCCAACCAATGGGGTGGGTGGGTGGGTGGGTACGTGTGCACCCACCCCACACATGTCCATGCCACCAACCTCTCAAGATGCCAGCCACAGATGTAGGTGTAATGTCAGGAATAAACCTTTCTGGAACGTGGTCATATAGCCCAGAAAACCCACAGAAACCTAATGTAAGCCACTTACTTCCCATCCTTATATACAGAGTTGTTTGAGAGGGGTCTACTTGATTTACCCAGAAATGGTGTATCCTTTTCCTTCTTGGAATCTGCATATTGTCTTAAGAGCTTTGATGGAGGATCTCTTTGAATCCTTGAGGTCAGTAGATTTGAAATTCCTTACTTAGAATGTATTGTTTTTGGTGGCTGTTACATTTGTCTGAAGGATCTCTGAGCTGAGAGCTTTGTTGGTGTGTAAGGATCTGAAGATTTTTCATAAAGATTCTGTTATTCTCTGTTTAGATTCTTCATTTATCTCTAGGGTGAATTGAACTTCTCACCATGCTCAGGAGATTGTACTGCCCTCTTTTTGCCCTGATCCTTGGGCTCCACAGGAGAAAGTATGACACAAGTTGGAGGTGTGTCTCAGGTTCTCTTTGGAGAGAACTAAGGATTTACAAAAGTTGGATTATCTCTTTGTTTCTTTACAGGAGTCTACTAAAGGACAGTGGTTTTCTTCTACTTGATCTCATTTGTTGAGGCTCTGCATCAAGTTAGCTTATGTTCACAGCTCCTTGCTGATTCCTAAGGGGATTCAGGCACATTCCATGGGTAGTGCTGCCACTTTGGTGCTGTTGGGTACAGTAACATCTTTGGTGGAGATTTATGGGGTAGCTATTTAGGGGTCTCCCTTGTTTTTCACCAGGCCTTATAAAACTGGCAGGTTTGCTTCTACAGATGTGTTCTTTGGCAAGCGTGTCTTGCAGCAGATTCTGTCCTTATAACTGTGGGTATAAAAATTACCCATCCTATGGGTTGACCACTTGTGTAGATCCCAGCATAAGAATTGCAGTCCACACTTCATATCCAGATCCTCTCTCCTCCCCCCCCCCCCCGCGCGCAGATGCCAAATGCTGCGGGAACTCAAGTCCTGTTGGTTTTCATGATGGGGATAAATGGAGCAAGATCATCTGTGGATACTCAAGTCCCTGGATGGCAAGCTCACTGTTGGGGCAGGCCGACTGTATTTCCCCACATTGCAGAAAAATACCGTGTTAAATACCGTGAAGGTTCCGTTTCTGCAGTAGTGGAGAGAATCCTTTTTGCACCTTGTTAGTGGGAAATAGTATTTTGTTTGTCATTGGCATTGTTTTGCTTATGTCTGGAGCCTGTTATTCAATCTCTGGGATGGGGGATCTAGTCCTTCCACTTATAGTGGTGAAGTTTGACAGTTTCTTGAAGCCCTGTCTCAAAGTTGTATGGTAGGAGCAAGACCCAGGATAAGGATTCCCTCCTCACTACTGCAGAAAATGAATCTTCATGGTAAGTACCAATGTTCCAGTCACCCTTCTTGCTAAAGTGGAGCATCTTATCTAATATCTTTTAGAAACAAAACACCATAAAAGTATTTAGTAAATTGCTTGGTTTTAGAATTAAATGCTTAAAGATCAATGTTTCTTATTAGTCAGAAAATACTTTTATTCAGATGTTGCTGCTGTTCATGTAAAAATGTAAGAAGGTTCCTGTGATATCAAATCAAATGTTCCTTCTAGCATCCGGTTTGCTCCAGTGGCAAACCATTTACAAAGTCGGAAGGTAGTAGCCCTGTCCTGTTATGGCTGTCCAGCAGCTGCCATTCACTGGTAAACTGACTTTCATTCTGGAGGTAGATATTGACTGTTTTGATTATTAGCCAGTGCTAGAGCTGTCCTCCATGAATCTGCCTAAATTCTGTTGTGACAGTTTTACTATGTGCTATTGTTTATGTTTACAGTTTCACTCAAAAGGAAAAGACACTACAGTAATTTTACAGCTTTATGATGGAGTACATATTTTGCATGCAAGATCCTTAGTTCTGTCCTTGGCATCTGCTAGTCAGCATCAGTAGTATTGGGCTACATGGGGAAGTGGTCCAACAGTGTACAACAACATCTTACGTTTAGTATTTCAGTGTTAAACCAGAAAGGAAAAATTTGGTGTCGAACAGGGCTGAGTGAAGTTCAGCCCATGGGTAAAAAGAACTGGAAAAATGAAGATATGGGAGGGGGGCTCCAGAATGCCCATACATGCCATCTAGGGGACATGTCCACCACATTTGGAGATCCCCTGCCCCCCCCGAACAAAAACAATTTTTACCTTTTTTTGCCCGCCAAATTATTTACTAGAAAATGCCCCCTAGGGGATATAGGGCACATTTCCATCATATTGTGCAGCCCATGGGCCAGTTTAGCCTTTTTCAAAAAGGAAATGAAAGTAGTGAACAGGAAATTACTTCAGCTCACTTCCTGTGTTTTTTTTAAACTTCTCCTGAGATAAAATGGCCCAGGACGTTTCTAAAATATGGTGAAAATGACCCATACTCGCTAACCTAGAGGGTATTCGGTAACACAATTTTTTTTTTATTTTTTATTTTTATTTTTTTTGCTTTTGCTTTTGTTTTTCTTTTGGGAAGCAGGTGTGGTGGAGTGATGTGGCCCTCCAAGGTCTCCTGAGTCTTGTACAGTTTCCCATCCCCTACATACAAGATACACCACATATGAGTGCTTTGTGCAACATAGTCACACAGTTCAGAATGGGTCCACCTACACTACTCTAGCAGGTTTGTTTAGGTATTTATTTCTTTGGAGCATCAGCATGATGTCAGCGCTTGCCCTGTGCTTGTATCAATGGTTTGATAATGTTACAAATATTGCTAAGAGCTACTGATACAAGCACACAGATGCATAGGTTACTTTCTTTGGACTACAGTTTCCAGAATCCCCAGCCAGTCTTACTGGCTGGGGATCCTGGGACTTGTGGTACAAAAAAAGTAATTTTACGAAGTTGTGTACAAAAGTAACATTAGCTGTGGCAATAGTGGAGGGTGAGTCCCATAAGGAGTAAAACAGTGGCACAGGGGATGTGTGTGTTCTAATGCCAAGAGGGAGTGTTCACGTTTATCAAGGAAAATAGATTTAAAAAATAAGGAAGGATTATTGAAGAAGTGGGTCACCTTGCATATGTTTTTTTTAAATGACTAAATGAACATCATGTGATATAGTAGGTATTCATTTATTCCTTTATCATACAGAAAAAATCTCCAAAATGGCACCCAGCCAGATAGGAATGGTGGATGAAGGAATGTGCCATTTGTTACTGTTAGCTATTGGTTTTTCTACATAACAAACATAATTGCCCATGACAATTGCACAACAGCTCTAGGCACATCATCAACAGTGCAGAACATGCTTATGGCTGAAATTGTAGTTCTAGTTTCTGGCAATGATAACTCTATTCAGAGTTTCATCCGTCATTGGGAAATGCAAAGTGTTGACAAATTTCACACATTTAAGCATTAGTAACAGTGGTAGCTTTATTTTACAACTGAATTTTTAAAAGCCACTTCCAGTAATTGTCTTGTTTGTATATTCAGTTTTATTGTGGCATTGCTACTGCAGCATTCCCTTACCAATTGTGATATTTTGTCATTTATATAGGGGCCTAATATGGTGTGCTACATATCCAGTGGAACAACTCACTATCTTTACAGTGGAGTCTGGAATAGGGCCTAAAGGCCAGTAAAGTGAGCATACCTAGCTTCTTCTACCTTTTTTCCTATTAGCCATTAGGAGAGATGCTTCCCTTTGGCACTGCAAATTAGGAACACTACTGTTGTAATTCTGACATGTGGTGATATATGTTGTAAATAATTTTGATCTCTTTCTCTTTTTCCATATGCAACAATCATCTGGTTTTATTTTTGTAACCTACTGGTGACAGAGAAAAAGTACTATGAACAACTGGAGTACCCTTCCATTTATGAAAATGCCTACTGATAGGAGAAAGAACAAAAAGAAAAGAGAATCTGAGTCAAAGCCCTTGTCCTGTATCTGGCTTCTGTAGCCAGAATGTCTGAAGGGGCACAGTCTTAGATAGCCCATTGTTTCTTTGATTTATTTATGGCAAATATAACTGAAGAGAGAAATTCAGAAGACGGCTGCAGTGAACTCTTGAGCAAACCTCCTGCAGTATGTGTAGGTCTGTCTCTCAGGTGCATTAGCTTTGTGCAGCTGAGTTTGTTCTCTCTAAGTTCTAAAGAGCAAAGGTAAAATATCAACATTGCTCAGGTGATGAATGGAATTAAATTATACCTTACCTCAGTAATAATAAATTCTCAAACAGGTTTGCTCAGTTAATGTGAATGGTTGAAATCAATAGGAAGCCTACTGATTTGTCCTTGCAAATATATCCAGGCTTATTTTGGATTCAGAGCACAGCTGAGGAGAAATACTAAAGCTGTGTTGGAGACTCATTGCTTTACCATCAAAGAATATTCTTTGAATGCACTGCATGAGCAGTCTCTGGCTAGCACTCATTTTTTTCAGTAAACCTTTGAATCCAAGCCCTCTAATATCATGAGTTTCTCCCACCAAACACACTGGTTTTTAGATCTTTGGTTTTATGATATCTCTGTTGTATACTGTAGTCTCCTTTCAAGAAGTTGTCTTTGCAAAAAATAATTTAAAAAAAGCAAAAGGGAATACTATACTGTAAATCAGTGATGAACAATCTCGCTTTGCCTAATTTTAAAAACATTACTGAAGCTCTTTCCAACATGGCACCCACCATATGTTGGACTACAAACCCCATTATATTATTAAACTTGGCAAAGCCACGGCCTTTGGTGCCCAAAAATGATGGAAAATTTTCTGTCAACCTGATGGGTAGGAACAAAGGGAACAGGTGTAAAAGAGAGAAGGTATTATTAGATGGAGAAATGAGAAAGCTTGTGGCAGAAAAAAACAAGAAGGAAACATTGTACTTCCACTCACCTACAGCATGCAGCCATCAGCAGAAAACTCCCAAAGGAAAAGTAATCCTTGAAGGAGGGAGAGTTCCCCACCCTGATACATGTACTGGGAAATAAAATATTTGCAATAGCTGCAAGCTTATGATAATGGAGAGTACTATTTGCTTTTTATGCCATGGACATTTTTCTAACATCACTTAACAATTCTGCTTTTAAGATAAAAGGAAATTTAAATCTGGAACAGAATCTAATCTCTTGATTCTGTGCAGGATACAATCTACAGAATCCTAAGTATCCTTGAATACCTTTGCAATTCAGTTTGAAATACAAATTCAGGTATAATCTAGTCTAAGAACACTTATTGTGAAGAAAACCACATATATATGTACATACACATATACATAACAAATTTCTATAGCACTTTCAGGGCTTCAGTGTACAGTGTATCTATTTGTAATACTCAGATAAACGTGTAAATTTAGTTGGTATTATTGTCTTGCAGATTGAGGATAGAGAGGCAGACCAAAAATTGGAAAATGTTTGTTTTTTGGAGGGTTTTGCTTTAGCCTATGGCACCCAGAATCCACCAGACAGCATAGCCAGTGGCCGTGCTACAAGGAGAATTCTGTATTGTGGAAGAATGTTGTTTCCCAGCTTTGGGACAGATTGAAGCTGTGAAAGAATGGCTTGCCTAAGGCTCATGGTAGAAATGAGATTTAAACCAGGAACTTCCTGATTTGTATCTTAGGCCTGAAACAGATGGGCCAAATGAAGTGGCTTCCAGCCACTTTGGAGACGTGGCATTCAAATGATGCATGCCTCCAAAGCTGTCTGAAGCTGTGCCGAAGCCATGTTCCTTTGGACCAGAGCAAAAAGGAGCTGACTCTTGGTGATGCGGGTTGAGTCCTGTGGCAGCAGCCTCCTTTGGGAGGGGGCCATGTGGTCAGTGTGGTGCTGACCCTCTTGCGGTCAGAGCAGATTCAGGCTCCTCTTTTGCACCTGTCTGCTCCAGCCCTTAGTCTCTCAGTCAATACACTGGTATGTCTCTAAGTAGAAATTAGTGGTATTTCTTAGTAAGCATGACTAGGAACAGATTTTAAGGGTGTTCTTAAAAATAGTTATAATGTAATAGAGTGACTGTGTTGAAAACCACAATTAGTAAAATATTACTCTTTGCAACTTAAAATTCTTTATCAAGCCTATTTAATTACTCTGATTGTCAGTCTTCCCATGTATGGTGGCCACATATTCTTACAAATGTGTTTAAATGTATGTAGCAGAAGTGAATCTTTTAATTATTTTATTTGCTTATCTTTTCTTGGCTGATAGGTAGTAAAGGAAAGTGGGCCACCACACATGAAGAGTTTTGTTACTCATGTGTCAGTGGGAGAGTTCTCTGCTGAAGGTGAAGGAAACAGTAAAAAGCTTTCAAAGAAGCGTGCTGCAATAGCTGTCCTGGAAGAACTTCAAAAACTTCCACCTCTTCCTGTGATTGAAAAACCAAAACTTCATTTTAAAAAACGTCCCAGAACAATATTAAAGGTAAGGATCTTTGACGCACCCCAGTAGTACCATTCAGTATTATTTCAGTGTCAGACTTTCCCATCCTTTCATTATGTAGAGAGATCTTGTAGCACCTTTGAGACTAACTGAAAGAAAGAAGTTGGCAGCATGAGCTTTCATAGACTTCAATCTGAAAGCTCATGCTGCCAACGCCTTTCTTTTAATTAGTCTCAAAGGTGCTCCAAGATCTCTCTATATACTGATTCTACACACTATCTCAGCTATATCTTTAAATTCATCCTTTCATTGTTTTTTGTTTACAACACAATCAAAGTTTTTAAAGTAAGCTAATTTGAGGCATTTTTTAAAGATCTCAGGCCACAATGATTACAACTGATGTTCTTTTTCTGGGGTAACAAACCACTCTTCATAAAATTTCTCTGTGGCTGCCAGTTTTAAGAATAGCTTGACCACTGACATCAACTTTTCAACTTTTTATTTCAATACTGTACTTCTGATCATTTTAACTGGTACCTGAAAGATAAGAGCATGCATGACAGCCAAATCTCTGATGGAAGGTATCAAAACTCAGAAACCAAAAAGACCTGGTGGCCCATATGGTGAACCTGAGTGAAGCCTTCAGACTAGCCTGAGAGAGCCTGCTTCCTGCTAGCTAGACCACTTTCCTATTGGCTGCTTTTCCCACCACTGCAGCAAGCCTGTAAAAACTTCACAAGCTCATGAGAAAGAGCTGTTGGCTGAGTTGGAAAAAATGACACCAACTATCCACCCACACCCCACTCAGCTGCAGACCACAAGTAGAGCTGCAAATCTGAGGCCATTTCATTTCAGAACAACTATATTAGGGTCGCCTCTTGCTGTCTCTATGAAAACCTGGGCAGTAGCATTCTTCAGGAGCTGTAGCTCCTGAACCTACATGGGGAATTTATCAGAACTTGGATTACTTTGGCAAAGTCATCCAAATGACTGTAGTTGGCAGATGAATTTTAGGTGGCCATAAGAAATGCTTGTTGCCAAGGATACTAGATTCTGCAGTGAAAACTTTGAATCAAGGAGTACTCCGTGACTATGTACTGTTCCATCAGAGGAGAACTAGAAACAGGCCCTCTGCCTAATTGTAGGATTCAGGAACCACTTTTTCACGAGCCTCTTCCTTGTTGGGATTTAACTTCCATTTGAATCTCATCTCATCCAGCCCATTATTGCTTTCATGCAGCAGTCCAGTCTTTGCACAAACTTAAGAAGGTTCCATCTCATCCCACAGAGTAACTGCTATGGATTTAAACAGTAAGCTCCCAGTGCTATTACTGTCTGATAATCCTGAAGGAAGGAGTGGAACCACTGTAATAAATGCTCCTACACCCAACCCCTGAGACATTGCAGGAGGCACCCATGGTAAAATGTAGCAAGAGATCAAGGAAATCAACAGTATTACACTGACCCCATCTCTCCCCTTAGATATATAGTCAACCAGGCTGATTTCTGTACTGTGCTCAGGCCTAAAGCCAGATTGAAATGGGTTAAATAACTCATGTCATCCAGGAATGTCTTCCGCTGATCAAGAATGAATGCACGTGAGGCTGATCCGTCAACGCAGGCAGAAGCCACTCCCCTTCTTGGCCATGTGGGGCCTGGGAATAAAGGGCAGTAAACAACAGGAAATAACATTTCAAATCCATTAGCACCAGAAAAGTATTTTGATATGTTATCCAGTGGAACCAAAACAAAGACAGTACTGTAGTGTGTTTTGGGACTCAATATATCAACTTTTGGGGTGCCTTCAGATTTCTGTATTTGCCCCCTCTATTGCTCATGTTTATTAACCAATTTTGACCAAACTTGATATTTGCACTTAGATTGACATCCCATTGTCATATCAGTTTGGAACTAATTGTATGGGTTTGGGGTTTGGGATCTTCAGCTTTTTCAGCTTTATTGTCATATGGGTTTGGGATCTCCAGCTTTTTGTGAGGAGGGGAATTACTGGTTTTGGTTCATTTTAAATGGAACATGATATGAAATATATTTTAAAGATTATAGGTGCTACTACTCAAACTTTTGTTCCATTCAGATCATAAGCAAAATGATCAACATCAACCCAGGCAAGACCACGTAAATTTCCTAGTACTATATACAATAAAATAACAATTTTAAAAGTTGTACTGTAATTGCCTATAACATTAATGCAATGGTACCTTCAATGTTTCCCTGTGTCCTTTAGGCCTGTTACAGACAGCCAAAATAAAGCTGCTTCGAGTCACAGTGGAGGTATGGTATTTCAATGATGCATGCATCCTAAGAGTCCAAAAGCTGCACCAAAGCCACGCTCCGGTCCTAAGGACTGGAGTGCAGCTTTGGTGTGGCTTTTGGACTCTTAGGACTCATGCATCACTGAAATATCATACCTCCAAAGTGAGTCGAAGCAGCTTTATTTTGGCCTGTCTGTAACAGGCCTTAGAAGGAGTTGCCTTGCAACAGAAAGGGGCATATGAAAGGTGGTGCTTATTTATCTGCTACCAGCTGATTCCCCCCCCCCTTGAAACGTGTTGTTGTCTCTCTCTATTCCCTTCCATATCTGCCTATGGTAATGTTCTGGACTTCCCTTTGCTTTACCATGGGAAAGTTGAGGCAGTGTAGGGGAGGAGAGTTCCTGGGAGAAAACACATGATGGGGAAAAAGCTAAGCACTTAGTTCTGAATCTGTTGTTGACAAAGCTGTTTTATCCTAAAAAGCAGTGATTCTCTGACTTCTAATTGTAGATAATAACAATGCCATATGTTAAGTATAGCTAACAAATGTATGGCATGTACCCAGACATTATTATTAGGTGTTTTTTAAAATTGTATTTAATTAAGGATAAACATGATTAGAAATTGTAGTCTGTAATAAAATAACATAGAATCCCTTTTTCATGGATTGCATTTGCATTATGGGTCCTATTCACATTAAACATAGATAACAGATATAGAAGAGAGATAGTTACTCCAAACAATAGGTAGGTGTTATAAAGTGTGCTTGCTATAAACCCGTGATATGGAGTCTGTGGATCCTACTTTAGCCATTTTCTTCCCAAGAGATCCTGTGCCACCAGAATATTCTTATGAAAGGCAGCAGTCCTCACATAAAGTCTTTATGACTTTCATTTCATGAGGAGGTTTGTTTGTTCTATTTTTGCCATTACCATGTTTTGAAAGATGTCTTGTGCTGAGACAGAGTAGTCCAGCTGCATCCAGTTAGATTGTTATGGGCTCATAAAGTTCATAGACAAAGCTGAGCAATAGTCTGGGTCGCAGCAAAGCAAAGCTAGCTGCAGCCTTGTCATCTGCTCGACACTGATGCACCAATCTGGCTATGAAAACAGCACTTGAAAAAGCTAACTCTGAAGACTGAGCCAGATGTTCAGTGGCATATCCAGTCCAAAGAAGTCAGATCACCTCTGAACAGCTGTAAAGCAGCAGTACTGTGGCAGCTCTTAATTTGCAGTGGAGCAGTGGCAGATGGAAGAGGTGCTTACCCTTTTCCCTGCCTGCTGATTTCTTCTTGTAACCCTCCCCCCTCATTTTTTTTTCTTTAATAGGATCCTAATCACATATCTGTATATCTTGGGGGAAACTGTCATGGACAGCACATTGCAGGGGCACAGCAACAGCCAGGAATTCCCCCTCTGTCATCCATTGCGTCTGCTGTACATTTGGGGCTGTCTTATGCTTTGATTGTGTATTCCTGCATGGCAGGATGTTGGACTTGATGGCTCTTGAAGTCTCTTCCAACTCTATGATTCTATGATCTCGAAAGGTTTGTAGTTGTCTGGTGAGTGACAAACCAGTACATCTGTATTTCCAACCCTGTAACACAGAACAAATTGTCAGACCACCTTTGCCTATATTATTCAGAGTAGCAGCACCATCTCCCACATTTTTAATCAATATTACATCCTAGGTGCTCAGTAAAGCTGGAGAGCCAGTCTCGTGTAGTGGTTTGAGTATTGGACTAGGAGCCTAGGAGACCATGTTTCAAATCTCTGTTCAGCTATGAAAACCCACTGGGTGACCTTCAGCAAGTCACACTCAGCCTCAAATTGGGCAAGTCACACCTATCCCTGATAGGTTTGCTTCAGGGTCACCATAAATCAGAAATTACTGTACTTGAAGAAAAACAACAAACACCCTTGATGAGATGGATAGGCCTCTTTATCCTGTTTTCCTTTAACTCCTTTAAAATCAGATGAGTATGTGAGAACCAGTCAGCATGATATAGTGGTTTGAGTGTTGCACTACAACTCTTTAGAGCAGGGTTACATTCACTGCTTGGTCATGGAAACCCACTGGGTGACACTAGGCAAGTCACATTCTCTCAACTTCAGAGGCAGACATAGGCAAACCACCTCTAAATAAGTCTTACCAAGAAAACCTTATGATAGGTTCACTTTAGGGTTGCTATAAGTCAGAAATGACTTATACAGTGGGTTACCCCAGTCCTCAGGTCAAATAAGCAGAGAGACATTCCAAAATAACTGATTTGAAAATAAGATGAACAAATGAACTCTTCCCCAGTTAAATATACCAGTAACCTACACATACCTTGCTGAAGTAGTTTTTGGAGAAGGGGACACCTTGGATACTTAAGGTTGCCTTGCCTCTTTGTTATCCAGATGAAATAGAAAATAAAGGCTGGAAAGCTCCCAGAAAGGGAAATTCATATTGACAGATCAGTAGCCTGAGTAAAAGCATCAATATAAACTCACTTCTTCAAGAAAATGTACTTGTTCACATGCATTTCTGAAATGCAGTGGTGGTGGTTAGATTTTCCACACTACAACTGCAACTAAATGTCTAATTCAGCAACTAAAAACTTTTATATAAGGGCCACCAGTCTCAAGCTGAAGTGCTTCCTCCTCTCCTTTCCTGTGTTCACTTCCAGAAGAGCCTCCCTTGGAAAGTTTTAAACCACAATTTTCCTTGTGATATCCTGCAAGTCTATATGGGGCTATTCTGAAATAGCTGCTTAAACCTCCCCCTCCCCACCGCCCAAATCCAATTGTTAGTCCCTACTAGAATAGACTTGTTGAATCTATGAAATTTATGTCAGTGTTGATTTACCAAGTTCCCACTGGGAGAGTGTGACTGCTGTAATTGAGATTAAAAATTGAATTGAGGCCTCAGCCCCATCAGAGTAGTATGATTCATTCTGTGATTCTGAAATTGTTGATAGGAGGCCTGGGAAGCTGAAATAGCATATCCACAGTTAAAATGCTTGCTTGCTTGCTTTTTTATTATTGTTATTTTAGATCTCGCCATCCTCCCAACAGAGAAACCAAGGCTTCTTAAAACATAGATATAACAGAAAGTCCAGCTAAAAAGAGCTCTGCTTTCACATGTTAAAAAGCCAAGTCCCATCTAGCAGTCCCCTGCTACAATAAGGAAAAGTGGTCTGAACTGAAGGGCTGTACTTTACATCTAAGACATAAGAGTGGAGCTTAGGAAGACAAGTCATGGCCTGGAAGGATATGTCATTATCTAAAGTTTGAACAAAACAAATGATCTATCCATGGTCCTACAGGCATTGTTTATATTTTTCTTGCTTCTCATGAATTCTGGCCCATCGCTGGCTGCTTTCATGTTTGATTGTCTTCCTCCTTCTTTACCCTAATTCACATTGTCCCCTTGGCTGTTATTTGGACCTGCTGACTGCTGCCTCAAAACAAAATATTTTGGCTTATAGGAAATATTTGATGTACAGTATTGGTCCACTCAGCCTGGAGTCCTACTGATATTGTTGTTAACTGCCCTCAAGTCAAGCTCGACTCATGGTGACCCTGTGTATGAGACATCTCCAAGACCCTATATCCTCTGCCACTGTGCTCAGGCTCTTCAGGCTCCGCCCTGTGGTCTCTCTGATTAATAATAATAATAATAATAATAATAATAATAATAATAATAATTTATTTCTAGCCCGCCCAATCACAAAGAATCCGGGCGGGTTACAACAATAAAATACATCACATTACAATGGAGTTTAAAAAAAAATCAAACCCTAGACCTACCGCCCCCCTATTCCCAGTACTAAAACAGAATTAAACAGTAATAGTATAAAAACGTTAAAAACGTTAAAGACATTAAACAAAAAAAATTGGCAGAAAGATAGGCAGGGAAGAATAGACAGATGAGGGGACAAATATCTCTATATCTGGGGAGGGTAACTAAGTTGGAAAGGCCTGCCGGAAGAGATCCGTCTTAAGTGCTTTCTTAAAAGCTGTCAGAGTGGGCATGTGACGGATCTCCTCTGGCAGGTTGTTCTATAGTTTTGGAGCAGTAATAGAAAAGGCCCTCTGGGAGACTGATGTTAGCCTAGATTTTTTTGGCTGTAGTAGATTTCATCCAGAGGACCTTAGTGTGCGGGACGGACAATAGGGAAGAAGGCATTCCCTCAAGTACTCTGGGCCCAAGCCATGTAAGACTTTAAAGGTAATCACCAACACCTTGTACTTTGCCCGGAAACTAATAGGCAGCCAGTGCAGGGACTTCAAGACCGGTTTTAAATGGTCATTCCTAGAAGTTCCCGCGATCAATTGATTGAGGCTAACCATCTGGTGTTTTTTCTTCCCCTCTTCCTACTACCTCTCACCACTCCTTGCATCATTGTTTTTTCTAGGGAGTGCATTCTCATGATGTGGCCAAAATACAGCAGCCTCAGTTTAGTTATTGTTCCAGGCTTGATCTGTTCTAGGCCCCGTTTGTTTGTCTTTTTGGCTATCTACAGTATGCTTAGTCCACATTCTAGCTCACCTTTTCCAAGAGGAAAGCTGGTTTTCTCTCTCCATGTGCTTTGGTGAGATCTGACCTTTTAAACTTGGGATATTGTTGTGGATCTTGATGGGAGTGGACAGAAGCCTAATTCTCTTTAAGTGCTGGGTGCGGCGTGCGCCAAATTGTTTATTTTTATTTTTAAAAATTGTTATATAGTCAAGGAGGATTTGGAGTACATAGGATAAGCTGGCCTGGGAACATTGTTAGAGGGGGCCCTTTAATTTTCCACATTTTCTTTTCCCTTTTCCTTAAGGGGCTTATGGGTACTTCTGCTCAGAGGAAGTGAGTCAGAGACTTGCTCTGAAAGGAGCTAGTCTACATAACTATAAGGCCAGTGAACTGAACTCAAGGACAGAGTTTGGGGACAAAGGCCAAGCCATCAGGGGGTCTTTACACTTGTGCTTAGCAGGGGAAACCCACAGTTTTGTTCAGAGTTTCCTTAAAACTTCTCAATATGGACACTGAAGGGCCTGCTGCAGTCACCTGCAACACCTGTGGGATGTTTGTCTTCTTGCCTAGGGATATGGGGAACTTTACCTGACCCAAGTGCAAGTTGGTAGCCCTCTTAGAATAGAAAGTACAGCAGCTGGAGGTCCAGGTCACTACACTTCAGCATCATAGGGAGGAAGAGGTTTTCCTGACCAGAACGGACCAGATGGTCCTGGACAGGAAACACACAGAGGAAATTGCTGGGGAGGAGGAGGTCACTTCACACACAACAGAAGTAGATAGTTGGAGGAAGGTCACACACAGAAGTAGGGAAACCAGGGAACATTCTGTAAGCTTACAGCTACAGAATCGATTTCAGTCTCTCACTACTATCAAGGATGATGAGGAACAACAGCAGGGACAGACCTCAGGGACAGAGCAGGGGACCCAGAGAGCTCCACCAAAGGGAATGGCCGCTGCTAAGCCTCGGAGGAGGCATGTGGTGGTCATCGGGGACTCTTTGCTGAGAGGCACTGAACCAGTGGTTTGTGGGCCTGACAAGATGTCTCGGGAGGTGTGCTGTCTCCCTGGGGCAAAGATCTGTGATGTGACAGAGAGGCTGACAAGACTGGTCAAGCCTACTGACCATTACCCCTTTCTTTTGGTTCATGTGGGAACCAATGATACTGCAAGGCATAGCCTTCAGAAT
>NC_056525.1:208261144-208321853 GCF_019175285.1 Sceloporus undulatus | reverse complement strand
ACTTTGGAGGTATGCTGTTTCAATGATGCATGTGTCCTAAGAGGCCAGAAGTTGCACCAAAGCTGTGCTCTAGTCCTTAGGACTGCATCATTGAAACAGCATACCTCCAAAGTGACCCAAAGCAGCTTTATTTTGGCCTGTCTGTGCCGGCCCAAAGATTGAAAAGCATATGTAATCTACCATTAAGCTATGGTTCCTTCCTCCTCAGTCATTGAGATGAGGAAAGATCAATACCTGTCTCTACACTACAGAAGAGGAGAGCATAAATCTGCATTAATGAGGAGACAAAGTGGCTTTTTAATACTGATATTTATCAGATTTCCATACTTCATTCTGAAAGGTCACTTCCTTGTCTTGGAAATAAGGGTGTTTGAGCTTAAAAGTAATGTAAACTCACAAAATTCTTAATTGTATTAGCCATTGTTACTTGAGCAAATCTTAAGACCTACTCAAATTTCAATGAATTTCAGATGGATTTCTTTGCTCACACTTTAAAGGAATCACTATTTAGATGTTTTCTGCTGTAACCTTTTGATTTTGAAGAATCTACTGAAATGCCAGGTTCTGGTTGCCTTACAATTATCCTGTCTATAAGAGCTTTTGAATTGTAACCCACCCATCCATCAAAACTGGTTTTTTTTCTGTTACAGGATATTAGTTTGCTTTCCAGAACTTTAATGAAGCTTCTTTCTGAGCCTCCTAAATTCCTGTGAGCTCAGATTTCTTAAATGGAGTGTTTATTCCTGGTGGCAGTGGATTTATTGCTGCTTGTAGGATTCACGAGCTTCAGTCTTGAGGGCTGGTCCTCCTGATCTGTGTATTCATCTGAAATTCCTCCTAAAAGTTTGGGGGTGGGTAGGCTAGAGTTAGCTTATCTGCATTAAATCTGATCGAACTCAGGTGTTGTACAAGTCAGCCATATGCCAAGCCCTATATAATTTGTGAAACATTACCACTTAGGCTCAGCATCATAAAAAATCTCTTTAGTCTGTCATCTTTGCAATAGATTATGTAAGTGTCCTTCCTTTCTTTCATTTTATTTTATTGGAATTGGTAGGGGGTGGGTCAGGATGAAAATAATTATGTATTAAAGCAGTTAAAACTATTTGACCATGAGTGATATTTCCTCACACCTTCTTAAGTCACATTCATCAGGGCAACACAAACCTTGATCTTCCAGAACTCCAGCGTTTTTAGCAATGAATTACAATTTTTAAAAAAGCCCAATGTATTCACTTTAAGCTTATTTAGGTTTACTGAAGTTGATGGGATACATGAATCTTCAATTTACTGCACAAATCATTTATATGAGTAGATTATAATATATTGCTATGAAATAACCCATATTAATAAAATAATTGTTTGCACCATAAAGAAAGATTTTCAATGTTGACATCATTGTTATTCTTTTGTTTATATGTACTTTACCTATCATATTAATTGTATTCATGATTTACAGCATGATGTAGTGGTTTGAGTGTTGGACTATGACTCTTGAAATCAGGGGCTGAATCCCCATTCAGTCATTGGGTGACCTTGGGCAAGTCATAGTTTCTCAGCTTCAGAGGACAGCAAAGGCAAACCCCCTCTGAACAAAGTCTTTCCAACAAAATCCAATGATAGGTTTGCCTTAGAGTTGCCATAAGTCAGAAATGACTTGTTGGCCGACAACAATAACAAAGATAACCTATGTTACTGAAGAGAGAAATTGTGTGTGTGTTTGTGTCTGTGCACAGTTTTTACTGCTTTTTAATATTTTATAGCATAATGGCCTGTACCCAAACACAGTAAATTTAAATGATTAAGTGGTTTAAATTTAACAACTTTGGTTTAGTTGCTGTGCAGATCAGTGAATATGTCTCACTTTTTAATGCAAACTTTATGTATATTTCACTTATAAATTCTTCTTTACCATTGTAGCATAAGACCTAAATGCATAGTATGTTTCTTAATTTCCCTGCACATCTTACTCCCATCTTACATTTCTTTGCTATCAGTGTTGATAGCCATCTGCTCCAAGCAAGCATTTTCCTTACACTTAATTTGTCATGGGGGATACTTTATATAGACTCTCTAGGGGTGGAGGGATGGGTGTCAACCTATCTTTCAATCTTGTCTTATTGTGTAATGTTAGGAAATTTGATCTCTCTGACCTTTCTCCTTTCCCTTCTGTATAAATGGTCCAGTAAAATTGACTAAACCCACAGAATTGTTGCAATGATTTAAATGGATAAAGCATATCAGACCAAATGTATCCCAGACTGCATTCAAATGTAGATCAATTAAATGGGTTTAAATGTAGATCATTTTTTGAAAAGAAAAAAAAACACAGGAATCCAGGAACAAGAAAGTCCTTTTTCTTGGTGCAAAGCTAGGAAATTACACTAAGTATGGAAATCTGCTATGAGAAATAACTTGGAAAAGTGGTTCTGTAATTGTTTTGACCACGTTTTAGTGGACTTTGAAAAAGGAGTATGTGAACAAAGTACTATAAATCAGTTAACTCAGGACTTGCGCCTTGGGAGGGAGGCTGTTGCTTTAGCTACCATGCTGTGCCAAGTGAGTTACTCTGTATATTTCCTCCCCAAAAATTACATGAAGATCTGCAGTTGCCAAGTCAGTGATGGTGAGTACCGAGTACCAGTGGTGGATTCATTTAATTACATTTCCTCTCTAGCTTTTTAGTGAAGATCCTGGTGAGGCATGCCTTAGACACTATTTGCAGCTTAACTTCCCAGGAATCCATTTTTACCTAGATTCTCTAATGTCTTTCTTGTCTGATGTGTATGTTACTGAATTCTGTGATTGTTCCAATATAGTATGATAGTATTGCTCACAAAGAAATAAACAAGTCTGTAAGCGAGTTGTGCACTAGATGTCCCTTGTGGGACTGTGTTTTCTAGTTATGTCTTCTGTAGTAATTCTTTCAGGAGTCGCCACTTGGATGCAAACATTTAATGGCAGAAGTGGAACTAGTGAGAAACCTTGTTATTAAGGAGTTATATTTTATAAGTCTTCATGAGGCATGGCAACAAACATCCCTACTTCATTTCCAATTTACTTTAGACTGGACCAGAATATGGTCAAGGAATGAACCCCATCAGCCGTCTGGCTCAGATTCAGCAAGCCAAACGAGAAAAGGAACCAGAGTATCTTCTTCTTTCTGAAAAAGGAATGCCTCGTCGCCGGGAGTTTGTTATGCAGGTACCCCCAAGTTGTTATTTTCCAAATGAGTATTTTAATTTTTTTTCTGGGGCGGGTAAGGGGGGGGGGGGGTAGATAAATCCAAGGAGCATACTCATTTAATTACTTGTTCTTCCTATGCAAGCTTAAGAAGCAAATAGTAATAGGGTATGAATCTTTTTCGTTTTATGAAATTATGTTCAAATCACAAGAAGTAAAGGTATCAGGTTTTTCCCCGGCTGCAAATATTCAGCCAGTTGTAACAAACATATCACCCATCTTTTATGTGAAATTTGTTCCCTGTAGTTATGTAATTATGAAAGCCAGCATGGTATAATGATAGAATCTTGGACTAGGATTCTGGAGACCAGGTTTCAAATCCCCACTCAGCCATAGAAACCCACAGGGCAACCTTGGGCAAGTCTTTATCATTATTAATTATCAGTTGTCTCATGTATTTCATTTATTTGTTTGTACCTATTCAGCTACAGTATCCTTAAAAAGATGAATTGCAGAGACAAACCATAATGTAGTTAATATTGGTATAACAAATGTTATAGTTTTGGTATAAATAGTATAAACATCCAGAAATACAGTTGTTGTTGTTTTTCAAATATTTTAAACATTGCCTTATATTTACTCATCAATAAGTCTCACCTCAGTGGATATTCTAAATAAGATTAGAACTATAAGATAAATAAATAGGGCTAAAAACTGTGCATGTACAAACTTCCAACAATTATTTTTATTTTTGGTTTTGTGTCCGCACTGTATCAGCACACACTTTATATATATGAAGTATCTGGAAATATAGTAATATATAAGCATTTGTATAGCATTAGTGATTTTTGTTGATTTGTTCATGATGATGGGATGAGTTCTCTTCTTCATGTCTATGGAAAGGATCCTGAGACAGTGGAAGCCTGTCCTTGAGCAGCTCTTTCTTAAACCAGTGTCTCCTTTTGAAAAAATATTTTTAAAATCTCATGCCCCTGCTTAAACCTACCTTTGCCAACAATTTTATTTTGAATATTGGGACTAAAAACAAATTACTCAGCTTGTATATTTTAGAGAATAAATTTGATTTCTTCCCCTGTTTTTCCCATTAAGGTGCACTTCTGTTATGTATATATATCTATAAAAAGCAAAAGATAGGACTCCCCTCCCCCCACGTTTTCCAAATAAAAATTATTCTATAATGTTGACTGAGGGGATTTTTTAAAAAAAAAAATAGCAGATGTCTCTGCAATTCTGAAATGCACCACTAGTTAAGAATACTATTGGAGTTCCCCAAGTCCCTGGAACAGATTTTTAAGGGTACAGAGAACAAGAAGTTAGAAGATAAATCACTGGAAATTCTGTCTCCCTATTTTCCAACAGGCACTTCCTGTAAATAGAACTCCTGTCAATAGGACATCAGTTAGAATCCAGTCTTCATCTTCATCATCATCTCCCCCCTTTTCCTTCTTTTCATTCTAACAAAAAAGTGTTCTTTTATTCCAGCTGGTATCAGAAATATGTTTTTCATAAATAAGCCACATAGGAGTGATGTGAGGTGGGGCAATTTCCATTTCAGTCATGGTGGAGGACTGAAGTGATAAGCTTTCCCTCTGTTTGTGTTGCTTTCCCAGCAAGAATTGGTCAACTCCTGCACCAATAATTATTTAAATAAAAACAATTTACAAAGCTACATGTCATATTGAGAGAACCTTTTCTGTGGCTCTGAGGACATAATCCAGGCAAAGTTTAGCACTCTTGGGTTCTGTCAATTTCAATGGGGAAATTAAGCATATGTTTGAATTTCTCTCATTAAAATCTTCAAGACTTAAAATACTTCACTTACTTGAATGCTTTTGCTTTTAGTTCATTTATTTTAGTGGTTATAAATAAACTTTATAGCTAAGTCATATGATACTCTTTCCAAAATGTTCACACAAAAGATCATGTCACATTAGACAAAGACCCAGTAGATTTATTATGGCTGTCAAAAACTTATCAGAGTTAAATGTCTTTTGTATAAAGTTTTAAACCATGTTTTCATTTGTCTTAATTGAATGTGGAAGTAAAGTATCCAGAGATAATATGTTCATTTTTATCTGTCACAGAAAGAGCAAGTTTAGATGTGATGAAATGGATCCATTACTTATGCTGACCGTTAGATAAACAGAGGAAAATCTCTGATGACATTAGACGATGTTCTGTTCCCAAGTTAATTTTGGAAAGCCCTTTCTTTGTAGTCAGACGTTTAGTCCTTGATAGAGGTTACAATAATACCTAAAGCTTCTTTGCAGCCTGAGAAATAGCAGTTCATTCATCATGCAATGAATTTTCACCTCATTATAGTTTACCAAAAACATTTATGGTGCAATCTTATACATGTCTACTCATAGATACCTATATTGAGTTCTGTGGGACTTCCTCTTGGGTGGGTATGTATACAAGTGCAGTGTTCATTTCCTAGCAATTCATTTGCTGAAAAGCTCATGACTTGATATTCTGTTTGATTATATTTATGATTTCACAATGTTTCAATAATTTATGTAAAAATACACTATTTTCCTAAATTATGACATACAGTAGATTCTCAGTTTTAACAGAAAAAGGGTATTTTTGCTTATTTTTTAAAAAATAAATGAATGTGTTATTCACAGAAAACAACTGCATTTTCATCCACGCAAACTATACTTTTGAGAACATCCATCACATTAATACAAATTCTAGAATGGGACTTGATACTATTTTTTCTCTAATTTTCCTCCCATTTTTATCTACATAACTGCTGTGTAGTAAGTTGAGACAAGCCCTCTTCAGGCATTCTATTTCTTCACACAGAAGGAGGGGAAATATTGGAAAGTCATGCCTCCTTGGTACATCACCTTCCCCCATTTGTACACTGCTGTATACGGTGCAAAAGAAGTTGTCAAATAGGGATTCCCCCCCCCCCTACTCATTCTTACATGATTGAGAACTCTGATCTTCAAGGATTTTAATCAAATGGGAGGGGATTCCACAAGTGATGGAGACTTCTCACATCATATGTTTCCCCTTCAGCTAGTGGAGGACTGCAAAGGAAAGGTGATGCTGGACAGGTAGAGTTTGCCAGCATGCCCAGTGCCACTTCATATGATTTTTAAATGTATGCAGAAGGAACATCTGAACAGGGCTACAAACATCCTCACTTGAACAGATATTTGAACACATTTCTTTTGTCTGAGCCTAAAAGTTTATTTGCTATTCCACACTAGCTGAATTAAAAAAAAAATAGGATGAGAACTTCAAATATATGTTCTTAGCTCTGTGTCACTCAGAATCTTCAGATCTGTTTTCATACATATGTATATTATTATACTGTCTCTTCTCCCTAATCTCAGACTACCACCACAATTCCTTGACTTCTTTCTGATTTGAGAAGTGTAATTTGCTCTGGAATCACAATTAAGAAGCATACAGTCATATAACAAATAACTGCACATGCAAAACAAACAAATCTGCAGCTTTGTATTAGCTTGTGGCTAAACAAGCAAAAACTAAGTGGTCAATAGTATTACGTAGTGTATCCATGTTTGAACATTCATACTTTGTTTTCCATTTTGCTAGATTAAAGTAGGAAATGATATTACATCAGGAACAGGTCCAAACAAAAAAATAGCAAAAAGAAATGCAGCAGAAGCTATGTTGCTACAGCTTGGCTATAAAGCCTCTTCTCCACTTCAAGAGCAGCCAGAAAAGGTAAGAATTTAAATTACTACAGAAGAAAAAATGCACCAGACTCCCTTAATCCATTATTCTTTGGCAGTATAAGACCTTGATTATCTAATCTTATTGCTGCCAATAACACTGCTCCCTGTAAAAAAACCTTGTTGTTCCTATATTTAGCTGTCATTTTCGGTGACCTAAACGTGGTTGCATTAATTTGAGCAAAGGCAAAATGTAGTTACATGACCTCAGTTTCAGGCAAATACTTATTTTTTAATTCTCTGTGAACTCATCTGTATTTATTCCACTTTGGCACAATGTGTCCTATTTTAAGAGTAGGTTCTGTATGTTGTCCTCCAAGACAATTATTTGGGGTCCCTATAAAAGTACCCACACACCCTACATGAGTTTTGTAGAGGTGTAATATTTGCTTGGTACATGGTGGCTCAGTGGTTAAGACACTGACTCTGATGATTGCAAGATTGGCAGGTCAGCAGTTCAAGGCCCAAGTGCCATGGGACAGAATGAGCTCCTCTCCCAGCTTCTGCCAATCTAGCAGCTCGAAAGCATGTAAAAGTGCAAGTAGATAAATAGGTGCTACTTTGGTGGGAAGGTAACAGTTTTCCATGCAGTCATGCTGGCCACGTGAGTCGTTGTTTGACTGAGTAATGGACATGAGCACCACACCCTACTTGACTAGACTACGGTAAATGGACAGACATGACTAGACACTCTTGTCAAAGGGAAACCTTTACCTTTAAATATTTGCTTCCTAAGGGCCAAGCATCTGGGAAGTTCATAATTCTTCTGTATTTCATGCCATGGAGACATTCACCTTATTTTGGGTTCTGAGGGCCTTCCTTTAGCCTTCCTTCTGTTATTGTACAGCATTTTGCCAAAATCTTGTAAGAAAAGATAATAAAAGGAATCATCCAAAGTCTTGTGGAAGGTCAGATAGTGATAACTGTAGCCTGGAGAGCTTCTGAGAAGATTTTCTGTTGCAAATGCATAGATTTCTTTGAGTAGATATATCATGTAATTGTTCTGAAAGGAAAAACCATGCATTCTTTGTTTTCAGTGCTGAAAATGATGATAGGAGGCATAACCTTAGAAAAACTATGTGAGAGATGGTGATTGCCATCTGTAGTTTTCATTAGTAATTTTGCAAGAATAATGTATTTTTAAAAAAACATTTCTTCTGGTATTTCTAATCAGAGGCTCCTCTTTTGTAAATTAAAAAACTCTTCAATCAATCAATCTGGGATAAAACTACAAGAACAAGAGTCAGCTTGGTTAGTCACTGGATGCTCCAGGACTAGCCACATAACATTTATTCTTCTTCGTGGTCTCTGCAAATCATACAAATGGGTTTCACTGCGCCTGCGAAGTGCTGCTCGGAACCTACTGGAATCACTGGGCAGAGTTAACTCTGCAACATATTGAAACTTTTTGGCGGTAACTCCGCCCACCCGTTATAAGGCCCCTGCCTTCCCGCTCTTTCCCCAGTTCCTTTTTTCCGCCGCGCTAGCTGCTTCAGGGAACTTTCGCTTGCTTCGCTTGCTTGGAATCACTTCCGTTTTTTGACCTCGGACTGTACTCTTGACCATTCTTTGTCTCCCGCCCCTGGTAACTTCGGACTTTCGGACTGTTGACCTCGTTTTCGGATTCTCCTCTGGCTTTGACGACCTCGAAAATGCCTGCACCTTTCAAGAAGTGCGACATTTGCGGGGGCAAGGTGCCCGTTCAGGACCCGCACTCCTCCTGCTTGCTGTGCCTGGGCAAGAACCATGACACCAAGGCCTGCCTGCTCTGCAGATCCCTCTCGTCCCAGGCCCGGAAAAACCGTGAGTCCCGGCTCACTTCGGCGATTGCCCTGGGGAAGGTGCAAGAGGGAGGCTCGCGGTCATCTTCTGTCCCGCCTTCGGCGCCCCCCACCTCATCTTCTCGGGCCAGTGTGTCCAGCGTCGGATCTGGGAGAGCCGCCGTCCCCAGCGTGGTGTGTGTCCCGTCCGGGACCCCTTCCACCACCTCCGATGTGGCCCGTGGCTCCAAACCGCCCAGTGCCACTGACAAACCCTCCAAGCGCCCCCACAAGTCGTCGGGGACTGAGGGTACCGAGCCAACCTCCAAACCGGCGGGAAAATCGGAGGGCTCGCGTCCGAAGAAGGCCACCGAGCCGGAGGTCCACCTAGCTTCGCCTTCATCCTCCAAGGCATCCAAGGCATCGCGCCATGCCCCAAAGCCTAAGGAGCTGGCTGAGCCTGTGGAAGGGGAAAAGTCCCCAAGGCCTTCGTCGTCGGCAGCGGCCGCTGTCCTCCTCGACCTCCCGGACAATCCATTCTTCCCAGCGGAGGAGCTTCCCAGGCCTGGGAAGAAGAGGCACCACGACAAACCCGGTCGTGACCCTGCCCCGAAGAAGTCCAAACCCTCCAAGGATCGGACCGCCACCGATCCACCGAAGGCAAAGGACAAGAAGCGCTCTCCGTCCAAACAGGCCCGCGCTTCCGCTTCGGCAGCTCCCCGCGACCCGGAGCCGACGCCGGTACACCGGGGGACCCCGGTACCGGACACTCCACTGCCTCTGCCCACCATGGACTTTGTCCACGGGACGGACGACACCGCTCTCCCTCGCTCCCCAGAGCACCGGTCGCCCTCCCACCCGGCAACTGATGATGAGGAAGATCAACCCCGTGGGCATGACATTCCCGACCTCTTCTTTGACACGCAGTCGCGCCGGTACTATGTGTCTGTGTCGGAGGACAGAGCTTTGAGGGAGTTCACCAGGCTGAACCCCCATCCCGTAGACGGGGCCACCCCGTCCAGATCGGTCCCGACCGTGTCGGTCTACGAGAGGTCGCCGTCTTCACCCCGCAGGCGCTCCCGGTCTTCAGCCGACCTCGCTCCAACCCGACCGAGATCCCAGGTCAGAGTGACGGACCCTCTCTCCTCCGACCTGGACTCCGAAGACGAGCCGCTGCTTCCTTCTGAGGCACCCTCGGACGAGGATGTCCTCTCGGACCCGGCCTCCCCCCAGAGGATGTACAACCCAGAGCCGTCTTCCCCATCGGACGACGTCCGGTCCTTTACCGAGCACGTCGTCAAAATGGCGAGGGCCCTCGACATCGAGCTCGCTTCCGCGGAGGACGACGCCGAGGACCCGGTAGAGCGTTGGGTGCACGGACGAGTGCCTACTCCGCCTTGCCTGCCTCTCCTTCCCTCGCTCCAGACCATCGTGAAGAGGTCCTGGGACTCCCCGGCCACCCTGTCGGCGCCCTCCCGCAAGGTGGAGTCGCTCTATAGAGTCTCCCCGGCGAGTTGCCCTTGGTTGGCCGACCACCCCAGGCCGAACTCTGCCATCGTAGAAGGAGCCCAACACAGCTTCGTCCCGAAGCAGGCCACCTCCCCTGTCGACCGGGAGGCGAAGAAGGTGGACGGACTGGCCAAGAAGGCGTACTCGGCATCGGCTCTTGGGGTCAAGGCTGCCAACTACACCGCCTGCATGGGGGCCTACATCCAGACCCTCATGGAACGGATCTCCCCCCTTGTCCCGGACGTCCCAGATGACATCCAGAGGCAGCTGGTGGAGATCAGGGACGAGGCCCATTCCATTGGAAGTTGGCTCATCACCACTTCCAGGAATATGGCGGACTGTTCGGGGAGGGCCATGTCGGCATCCATGGCACTTCGACGCCACGCCTGGTTGAGGGCCTCCGACCTCAACCCCACGGTCAGGGCGGCCATCGAGGACATGCCGCTCGACGGTACCGGGCTCTTCCACGCCGAGACTGACGACCGCCTGAACCGCAAGTTCAGGATGAAGGCGGCGGCGAAGAAGCACGGCATGTCCTCGGCACCGGCTTCTCCATTCCGGAAGCGTCAGCGCCCGTGGCAGCCGCAAGGTCAGTCACAGGGGACCTTCCCCCGGGATCGGCAGTCCCAGCAGCAGGGCTCCCAGAGACACCGCTTCCCCTCGCAGTCTTCCTCCTCCTCTGGCCGCCGCAACTTCCCGCCTCGGTACCGCAAGTCCCGCTGGCAGGACACCGACCAGGGGAAGAAGAGAGCCTGAAGGGACGCAGCACGCTTCGTCTCTCCTTCACCCCTCTTCTTTTTGGACATTCTGAGGCCCTTTGTTAACATCTGGGCCTCCATAACATCGGACTCGTGGGTTCTCAGCATCGTCCGTAGGGGTTATGCCCTCGAGTTCCAAGAGCTCCCGCCAACTGGAGCCTTCATGTCCACTCCCCCCTCGGACACCCTTCTCGACGAAGTGCGCACCTTGCTTGGTAAAGGGGCAATCTCCCCTTTGCCGCCCGATCAATGCCCTCGGGCCTTTTTCTCCAGGTACTTCACGGTACCTAAAGCGGATGGGGGCATCAGGCCCATCCTGGACTTGAGACAATTGAACTTGTTCCTTGATTACTGTCGCTTTCGAATGGTAACCTTGGCTTCCATTCTGCCTCTGCTTCACCAGGGCCTGTGGTTCGCGACCGTCGACCTGAAGGACGCCTACTTCCACATCGGGATCCGAGAGTCCCATCGGAGATTCCTCGCCTTCGCTGTCGGCTCCACCGCGTACCACTACAACGTGCTTCCTTTCGGCTTGGCCACGGCTCCACGAGTCTTCACAAAGTGCATGGCACCGGTGGTGGCATACCTTCATCAGAAGCGCTTCATGGTCTTTCCCTACCTGGACGACTGGCTGTTTGCAGCCGAATCCCAAGGCAAGCTGCAGGAGCCAGTCTCCTTCGCCTTGCGCCTTTTGGACTCCCTCGGGCTGGTCGTCAACAGGGAAAAGTCCCACTTCACACCGACCAGACAGGTCAAGTTCATCGGGGCCATCCTCGACTCCGAAAACTGCCTAGCCTTCCTCCCTCCGGACCGGTTTCAGGCCCTGACAACGTCCCTCAGGCCGTGCATCTCCCACAGAAGGGTGAGAGCCAGAGACGTTCAAGTCGCCCTGGGCCACATGGCATCGACGACATTCGTCACCCCCTGGGCAAGGCTTCGTCTTCGACCTCTCCAATCCTGGTTCCTCTCCGTCTTCTCTCCGTTGGAGGACCCTCCTTCAAAGTGGCTCACGGTACCGAGACCGGTGGCCGCTTCCCTCAGATGGTGGCTAGACAGCTCCAACGTCTGCACCGGGATGCCCTTTCATCAGCCCCAGGCACAACTGACTCTGACAACAGATGCATCCCTGGAGGGATGGGGCGCCCACCTGCTCGACCTCGTCGTCAAGGACAGGTGGTCTGCACAAGACAAGCTCCTCCACATCAACGCTTTGGAGATGCTCGCAGTGGAGAAGGCTTTGAGGGCGTTCGAGTTTGCTGTCACAGGAAGAGTGGTCCTCCTGAGGACGGACAACACCACCGTGATGTACTACATCAACAAACAAGGTGGTACCAGATCCAGGACCCTGCTCGGCCTCACGCTCCGCATCTGGGACTGGTGCATCCAGAGGCGCGTCCTCCTCCAGGCGATTCACCTTCCCGGGGAGGACAACGAATTGGCAGACCGCCTCAGCAGATCTCCATCGGTGTGCCACGAGTGGAGGCTCCATCCCGAGACGGTCAGCGACCTCTTCGATCGGTGGGGAACCCCCCAGATCGACCTCTTCGCGACCAGGTGGAACAGCCACTGTCCCCAGTTCTGCTCCAGGAAGCGATCGGACGGATCCCTCGGAGACGCATTCGCTTTCCTCTGGACGGGGGAACTCCTCTACGCCTTCCCTCCGTTCCCTCTCATCATCAGGGTGGTGTCCAAGATGACAACGGACCGCTCGCATGCGATCCTGATCACCCCGTGGTGGCCGAGACAGCCGTGGTTCGCATCCCTTCTCCACCTCTCCAGGAGATTCTTCCTCCGTCTCGATCCTCGCCCGGACCTGCTGTCGATCCAGGACGGACGGATTCTCCACCCGGACATCGAGAGCCTGCCGTTGGTAGCCTGGAGGATTCGGCCCTGACTGCCTTGCCAGAGGCAGTGAGGACGGTGATCCTGGCTGCGAGGAAACCTTCCACCCAGCGCTCTTATGCCCTAAAATGGAGGAGATTTTGCCTCTTCCTTGACCAAAAGGGCTTGTCTCCTGCACAGGTGTCCACTCCAGTGGTGCTGGAGTTTTTGATGGCACTTTTGGATGGAGGGCTGTCCCTCACATCTATCAAATGCTATCTGACTGCCATCTGTGCCAAATACCAGTTCGGGGGGAGGGTTTCTTTCTTCAAAGACCCCTTGGTGAAGGGGTTACTGAAGGGTTGTGCCAACCTTTATCCTCCTGTGTCGGTACCAACGCCGGCTTGCAGCTTGGAGTCGGTACTGTCCGCCCTCCAATCCAAGCCCTTTGAACCGATGGCCACAGCGGACTTGAGACTATTGACTTGGAAAACCGCCTTTCTTGTGGCCATCACCTCTGCCCGCCGTGCGGGTGAACTCTGTGCTTTACGGAGGGACCAGCCATTCTTGAGGTTCCACAAGGACAAAGTGGTCCTCCGTACGGACATCACCTTCTTGCCGAAGGTTGTGTCTGCTTTCCACATGTGCCAGGACATAGTGTTGCCCACTCTCGCATCCAACCCGACGTCGGATGAGGAGCGACGCCTACACTCTCTTGATGTCAGGAGAGCACTGGCATTTTACCTGGACAGAACTGCTGCCTCCAGTCGGTCCGAGAGACTTTTCCAATGCTACTCGGAACCGAAGAAGGGATTGCCTGTGTCTGCGCAGAGGTTGTCCAAATGGGTGGCTGGTACCATCCACCTCTGCTATGAACTGTTAGGCAAGCCTCTCCCTGGCAGGGTTCGGTCCCATTCCACAAGGTCAATGGCAGCATCCTCTGCATTCCTGTCGGGGATTCCTTTGGAGGATGTCTGCAGGGCTGCCATCTGGTCCCAACCTTTAACTTTTATCAAACATTATAGGTTGGACACCAGGGCCATCCGAGACGCAGCTTTCGGGAGAGCTGTGTTTGTTTCAGGGTTGCATTGATTGCACTACTGATGTTTGTGTTATACAGTTGACACTGTTTACATTTGTTGAATGTTGGTTTGCACAAGTTCTAGGGGACCGGTCTTGCATGACCTCTGTTCCCTCCTCAGGTTTAGCAACGTTATTGCTATTTGATCTGTACATGAACAAAAAGGACTGACTCTTTTATGGTTCAAGGTGTTTTTATTGTAATAAATATACCCTTGGTTCACCATAGCTTTGGTCTCAGGACACTCCCTCCGCCGCATACCTTAGCTTGTCAGTCTAAACCCATTTGTATGATTCGCAGAGACCACGAAGAAGAAGGACAGGTTGCTTACCTGTAACAATATTTCTTCGAGTGGTCATCTGCGAATACATACAAATCCCACCCGTCCGTCCCCTCAGTGTCCTGCTCACATTGGCTCTTTCCATCGCCTGCTTGGCGGAAAAATTACGGAACTGGGGAAAGAGCGGGAAGGCAGGGGCCTTATAACGGGTGGGCGGAGTTACCACCAAAAAGTTTCAATATGTTGCAGAGTTAACTCTGCCCAGTGATTCCAGTAGGTTCCGAGCAGCACTGCGCAGGCGCAGTGAAACCCATTTGTATGTATTCGCAGATGACCACTCGAAGAAATACTGTTACAGGTAAGCAACCTGTCCTTTTGCAAGATCTTCATTGGCTGCCCATTCGCTTCCGAGCCCAATTATTACCTATAAAGCCCTAAATGGCTTGGACCCAGGGTACTTGGAGGACCGCCACTCCCCATATAATCCAACCCGCACTCTCTGATCGGCCGGGAAGCAATTGTTGAGGGTTCCTGATACGAAGTACACCGTGACTGCACAGAGGGTGTTTTCCAACTCGGCCCCGCAGCTTTGGAACTCTTTTCCCGGTGAGCTCCGCTCGGTTACCTCCCTTGACCTGTTCAGGAAGAAGCTGAAGACCTTCCTCTTCCAACAGGCTTTCCCCCAGACGCTGTGATTTCTACTCTCTCCCCGTTACACTAGCATTTTAAGCTAGTTATTGTTGTGGTTTTTAACCTTATCATTTTTATCTTGTTTTTAATACTCTGATGTATTGTCATCGATTTTTTATGTGGATGCTGTTTGTAAATTTGTACATTGTGTAGTATCTTTGTTGTAACCCGCTTTGATCTCTTTGGAAAAGCGGGCTATAAATAAACAGTATTATTATTCTATTTTAGAAAAAGGGGGAAGCATAAGGGAGTTTTATAACAAGCCATGGTTTTGAATAGGAAAGTAGAAGGAGGTTTTTCTCCCTCTTTAATGTTTATTTTCTTTGTATGCCAGTATTTTATAAAAACTACACAACAGTGTATAACTGATGAAATTTTAAAATACAACAGAATCATAAAAGAATGAAAAGCAACAATAAATGATCAAAACATTAAATTACAAGGGAGAGTCATCCAATGAAACTTATTGGCAGAAAACTCAGGAGAGCCAATATATAGTATTTCCTGCAGTACATAATAAATTGATTAAATGTGTTATCACACAGTGTAGTGATTATCATTATGTTACATGAGCATTAGGCTAGTTTATAGAAGGAAGGTCTGTTGTAATGATGGCTGCATATAGGACCTTCAGAGTGTTCTGAGTACCAGTCGCTGTGGAGAAATGACAGGAGTGTTGTGTCTTCAGGACCTGTTTGTGGAAAGGAATAAAATGCTAGACTAGACATACCTTTAGTATGATCATGCACGGCTGTTCTTACATTTTTGTATTCTGTCGGCTTATGTTTCATTTCCTCTAGTTCTTTATCCTTATGACCTAGAACCTCTGTGCTTTATTAGTACTTTATCTTTTCTGCCATGGGTTCATCTTGTTGATTAAATGTTACAACTTTACTGTACATATCTCCTGTGTACCTTTTAATATTTTTTCATAGCATTTCCATGTTTTACTAAGTCTCTTCTGTTTTTGTTTGTCAGTCAGGAGAGATCAAGAGTTGGAATGGCCAAAATGTTGGATATCCTGAACCAACAAGTAACAGTAAGTACTACTTCATTAATCTTTGTTTTTCTCTAACCTTCTGCTTAGCATTTTCTTGATCTAACACCATTATTTTAAAATGCTAGAGCATAATGTAAGTTTACTTACAGTGAGCTAGACCCCATTCAGCACAAGTTTAATTTAGTAATATATGTTGGGGATGTGTGTCAGGCTTTGGAGGAGTGATATATAGATAATAGATATAGATACACCATCTAGTGTAGAAAGCTGCAGCTTTGTTTTGCTTGTTAAATGATATCTTAGAACATTTTCTTTTCTCATTTAAAATACATTATGTACTGTGCCAAATGATCAATTATGTTTACTTTGATTAATGTATTTATTCTGCCTTCACTGTGGCTGACCTTGTTGCTGCTGCTGTTGTAATTGTTGTTCATTGCTACATCAGCTTCAACTAACAACTTTGCTGTTTGAAACCCATGAATGAGACTGCCAGGAGCCTCAATAATCAATAGCCCTTCTCAGATCTTGCAAAACATAGGAATTGAATCAATCCATCTGTAATAGAGTCTTCCTCTTTTCTTGTTGCCTTCTATTTTACTAAGCATTATCTTTTCCAATGAATCATGTTGCTCAAAATACAGTAGCTTCAATTTATTCATTTTGGCTTCTAATGAGAATTCAGACTTGAACTCTAAAATGACTGAAATAATGTCTGATGGATATAAAACAGGAAGAGGGTTTTAGACACTGAAGAAATACCACTGCACTTTCTTCTTGCCTTTGCACTTTCTTCCTTGACCATCCTTAGTAATTGTTCCAAGTCTGACACATTGTAAACTGCTGAGAGAGCGCTTAGTTCACTATGAAGCTGTATAGAAATGTAAAGTGCTATTTCCTTTGCAAGTCCATGATATTTTTAGTTCAGTTAGAACTAAGTATGGTGCCTTCCCACATAATTTAAATTGTTAATGTTCTTTCCTCCTATCTTTACTCTTACTCCTTTGAGACAAAACCTGCTCTTCATATGATATTTTCTGCATACAAATTGAACAAGTAGGGGGATCATATTCAGCCTTGCCTGACCCCTTTCCTAATTCGGAACCATTCTGTTTCTCCACATTGTATTCTATCAGTTGCCTCTTGTTCTAAGCACAGATTTCTCTTCAGGACTATCAAATGTACTGGCACTCCCATGTCATTTCCTATTAGAAGATTAATATTGTCAACATAAATGCTTAATATATTTATTTGGAATAGCCGATTTATACAAAATGAACATATAGCTGTAATATAGAAAGATGTATATATGTAAATTAATACACTGTGTTTTTTCTTTTAAACTAATAAAATTTAATTTTTTTAAAAAAGAATGTTCCATAGCTTTTCATGATCTGTGCAGCCAAAGGCTTTGCTATAATCTATAAAGCACATGCTGATTTTCTTTTGGAATGCCTTGATGCACTCCACTAGCCATTGTGTGTTCGCTGTATTATCCCTAGTGTCTCTACTTTCCTGAACCCCACTTGCACCTCTGGGATTTCTCTCTCCACATATGATTGGAGTCTATGATGCAGAATTTTAAGTATAATTTTACTTGCATGGGAAATTAATGCTATGTTCCTATAATTGCTGCAGTCTTTTATGTCTGGTATTTTGTGGATGGGGATGAATATTGAACATTTCCAGTCTGTTGGCCACCATTTTGTTTTCCATATTTGTTGGCATATTTTAGTTAACACTGAAGTTGATACTGTCTGTTAGGACTGTATCATTTCAATTGGAATATCATCTCTTCCTAGTGATTTATTTTTCCAAATTTCTCTTACTGCAGGTTCTGCCTCACTTTCTAGAATCTCATTGTTCAAATTGAACTAAAAAAGTTAGACAGTTCTTGTCTTTGATTTAGGAAAATGTCATCTGTCATATTTGTCAGTATTTGCATTTTATTGGCGGGTTACAGACGGGCAAAAAGGGATGTACTCATGACGTCATGAAGGTAGAGCCTTCAGTCGGGCTTTACCTGAATGCCATCATGAACACGCCCCCCGCACGCCCCAAGCGGGAAGAAGCGGCATTAAAAAGGTGCTGCTTTTTTCCGCTTCTTTTTGATTTGCGGCGTACCTGCGCAGCTCCGTCTGTAAGCTGCTGCACCGATACGTCAGAATTGCTATGCCGCAAATATAAGTTGCCGGTTTAAAAGCTCCGTGTCAGCTGCGTCCCATAATGGGTCGGGGTCCCGGGACATGCGTGGTTTGCAGCCAAGCTTTAATTGCAATGTCCGCTGCCATGGAGCTGTGGAAGCTGAGGCACAGCTGCGGCGCATTTTAAGCCTCATAACCCTAACCCTAGAGCCACTTGTGCGCATGCGTTGCTAGAACCGCGGGAAGTTGTAACTTTTGCCGGCGGATGTTTTGGTTGTAGAAAGTGAAAAGGGAAAGTTTGGGATTTAAAGTGACCCCCTACACACATTCCTGCGCCATTTTCACCTGGGAACGGGCACAGTTTGGCTGCTCCTGGCACAGCTGTGTGGCAGCTCCCCTTTGCCACCAGGCAGGATGGCTCAGCCATCCACCAGCACCCCGAAAAAGGCAGGGGGACGTCTTGGTCTCATACTGAGACAGCTGACATTATAGCTATATGGTCCCAAAAACTCGAGTAACTGCAGAAACTGGAGCAGTCCTACCTGAATGCTGACACATATCGAGAAGTGGAAGAAGCCATGAGAGCTGCTGCACCGGTACACCAGAATTGCTACGCCGCTACTTTAAGTTGCCCATTTAAAAGCTCCGTCACATAGTGAGTTGGGGTCTTGGAACATGCGCAGTTTGCAGCCACGCTTTAATTGCAACGTCCGCTGCCATGCAGCTGTGGAAGCTGAGGCACAGCTGCGGCGCATTTTAAGCCTCGTAACCCTAACCCTAACCCTAATCCTAGAGCAGCATGTACGCATGCGCTGCTTGGAAAGTTTGGACTTTAAAGTGCACCCCTACACACATTCCTCTGCCATTTTCACCTAACAATAAAAAACGCTAAAACTGTAAATATTGACATATGTACAAAGGAGGTGAGGGGAGATGGCAGGGGGACAGCAGTGGCAGCGGAGACAGCTGTGGCTGCGCATTGCAGATTCAGCAGGAGCGCGGGGACCAAAGGAGAGGAGGCATCTATGATGCTGCTGACACTGGCAAAGTGCAAGCGGACAAGGATGCCAACACCAGCTGATCACCAGCTGGCAGGAGACCACCATTGTTTTAAAGGGGCTTGGGCACTTTAAATGTGCCCATAGGCTTTCTGCCGCCGCTGCTTAGCCCTGCGCAGCTGCGCATTCGCCAGCCGGCAAAGGAAAAAAAAAAGAGACCCCGGAGCTTGAATGTGCCCAAGACCTTTTGATGCCCTCTAAACTTGCCCCCAAAGGCAAAGGGCAACTAGAGAGGGCCTGGGATCAAGGGGCAGGGAGCACTGACAAGGCACTAGGTCCCATGATGTCCCATAAAGACATCATTTCGCCTCCCAGGGTATGTGTTCCCTCCCAGCCCTATCTACTCTATTCTACCCTTCCTGTTCTCTCCTCCCACCATGCCTGGCTCACTGGTCCCCAAACCAGCAATCTCCAAACTCTGTCCTCCCAGGCGTTTGGACTTCATCTCCCAGAATCCCCAGCCACCTTGCCCTGTGGTCTGGGATTCTGGGAGATGAAGTCCAAACGCCTGGAAGGACAGAGTTTGGACATTGCTACCTCACACCACTCCTGCCTAGCTTTAAAGTCACAGGGAAAAAGTTTAAAGGGGCTTGGGTGCTTTAAATGCGCAGACAGGCTTTCTGCCGCCGCTGCTTAGCGCTGCAGCTGCGAAGCTGCGCACCTCTCATGCGGCAAAAGAAAAAAAAAGCCGCGGTTTGGGCCACCTGTGCGGAAGCTGCCTCTCTTTTTGCAGCGTCCTCCGAGGCGGCGGTATGGAAGCTACGGGTCCGAAACGGACCCAGGTGAGGCGTCTTCACTGCCCCCCGTGTGGAAGCTCCAACACCTGAAGCACGCCCCCGGGGCGGGCCGTCTGGAGGCTCCGCATTCAGCTAAATACACCTCCAAGACGTCCTGCCCTGCCCGTCTGTAACCCGCCATTGTTAACTGTAGATTAACTTTTAAATTGAGTTTTATTATTAAATAAAAGACTCTATCAACTTGTTGGAGTCTTTGGTGTGGATCTAGATTTAGTCATAGTAGAAATCAATTATAACCTAGGGGTTGTAAGCCATACTGGGAGGACGGTGGGATATAAATAAACATAATATCTAGATCAAGGGAAGTAATCGTGCCACTCTATTCTGCTTTGGTCAGGCCCCACCTTGAATATTGTGTCCAGTTCAGGGCACCACAATTTAAAAAGGATGTTAAGAAACTGGAGCGTGTCCAAAGGAGGGCGACTAAAATGGTGAATGGTCTGGAAACCATGTCCTATGAGGAACGACTTAAGGAACTGGGGATGTTTAGCCTGGAGAAGAGAAGGTTAAGGGGTGATCTGATAGCCCTGTTTAAATACTTGAAGGGATGTCATATTGAGGAGGGAGCTAGTGTGTTTTCTGCTGCTCTAGAGACTAGGACCTGGAACAATGGATGCAAGCTACAGGAAAAGAGATTCCACCTCAACATTAGGAGGAACTTCCTGACAGTAAGGGCTGTTCAACAGTGGAACAAACTCCCTTGGAGTGTAGTGGAGTCTCCTTCCTTAGAGGTCTTTAAACAGAGGCTGGATGACCATTTGTTGGGGATGCTTTGATTGAGATTTCCTGCATGGCAGGGGGGTTGGACTGGATGGCCCTTGCGGTCTCTTCCAACTCTATTATTATTATTATTATTATTATTATTATTATTATTATTATTATTATTGGGGAAGTCTGCATGAGCGATAAAACCTGGTTTTGCCCTTAAATGGTGCAAGTGGCCAACACAGGAGGTATCCAGAATGAAGCTGAACTTGAGAGATAAACACTGGAACAAAATAACCCCTGGCTTGTTCAAGTTCAAAACACAACCACCAAAGTGTTCTGGTAAATACTAAAAAAGAATAACAACGCCCTGGAGCAGAAAAACAATGTAATGTCTAAAAGGGTAAAAAATACCCCACTGAAAGATTTAAAATGCTAAGGGTGAATAAAATATCCAAAATACTTGGAAATTATATGCTAAATTATTTATAAAACAAAAGGCCAGACGCGTTTTAACCTACGTATTCCTCAGTGGCCTGTAAAAATATATAAAGTATAATAGCACCTTAGCAAACAATGTGACTTTGCTCAATTTAAAAGCTGCAATAAGCTTGAACTGCTCTCAGAGTGTCTTATATAACCAGCTGTGCTGGTAATGAGCTTAATCCTGCTAAAACTCAAGGACAATTCCTAGGGAAAAGCATAGGGTGTGGAGTAACAATAAAAATCTGAAAATCACCAACGCACATGAGGTCAACGTGGATTAGAATACCCACCACTGGATTCATTTGAGTTCCCGTATTTATTGTTGTATATCGGATATCCCATCTGAATACTAAATTATAAAGGAAATACTTCCCCTGTACCATCAACCCTTACAAATCCAATATAGGGAACCATCATGTCACAAGACAAAGCAAATAGGGCACAGATATAAAATTATTCAAATTAACCAATTCACATTTTCATTTAAACCCCCCAGGGATTCAGAATTCAAACGATGGATCCATTTGAGTTCTAATACTTGTAATTGTTTTATGTTTTTCATATTAGATATCCCATCTTTGCACCAGAATTTGAATGAATCAAAAGTGTGATGTTGCTCCACAAAGTGTTTAACCAATGGGGCTTCCAATTTTTGATTTTTGATACAACTTCTGTGTTCATTAATTCGGGTCCTTATCTCTCTGCTGGTCATACCCACATAGATCAGTTTACAGGGGCATTCAATTATGTATATGACATTTTTGCTCGCACATGTAAAGAATTTATACAATTCATAGCTTTTACCATCAGCAGTATTAACAAAACATTTCAAATTACTGCTGTGTTTACATACTGAGCAATGTCCACAGATGTAATGTCCCTTGACTTTCAGACTTTTTTTGTATAACTGGGCAATCAAAGTCTGCCCGTACTAATATATTCTTGATGTTTTGAATACGTCTGTACGCGAACATCGGTCTGTTTTTGTATCTGGGTATATTTTCCAGCAAATACCAATGCTTCATAATGCTTTCTTTAACCCTCTGTGAATGTGTATTAAAAGTGAGTGGTATGACCACTCTATCCGGTGTTCTCTTAGGTCTAGAATCAAACAGAAGTTTCCTTCGATCCAACCTCCGAACTTTATCTTGTGCCTCTTTTCTAACCTTCAAGGGATACCCTTTCTCCAAGAACTGGAGGCATGTGATGTTCGATTCCCTTTCAAAGCCTTCCAGCGTGTTGCAATTATGTCTATTACGTAAGAACTGTGAATAAGGAAGGTTATCTTTAAGAGGCTTGGGATGGTAGCTATCGTATCTTAAAAATGAATTCACATCCTTTGGTTTTCTATACAAGTTCATTACGAAAAAGCCCCTTCCTATATGAATATTAATATCTAGAAAATTCACTGTGCATGGATTGTATGTCATATCAAATTTGATACTTTCATGGATCCCATTAAGAAAAACCAAAAATTCCTTAAGTGAGGTCTCAGAACCCACCCATATACAAAAAATATCATCCAAGAATCTCTTCCACATCTTTATATGGGGGGAAAATAACTCATTACTTAGTATATAGGTACGTTCAAAATGATCCATGTAAAGGTTTGCCAACTCCGGGGCGAACCTACAGCCCGTAGCAACCCCAGAGGTTTGCCAATAGAATTGGTTACCAAATTTAAAATAGTTCTTGGTCAGAGTTATTTCTATAAGGTGTAACAAAAAGTGAGTAGGGGGAAGTCCCATAGGTCTACACAGCAAAACTGCTTCCAAGATCTCCAAGGCGTCTGGCCTTTTGTTTTATAAATAATTTAGCATATAATTTCCAAGTATTTTGGATATTTTATTCACCCTTAGCATTTTAAAATCTTTCAGTGGGGTATTTTTACCCTTTTAGAGATTACATTGTTTTTCTGCTCCAGGGTGTTGTTATTCTTTTTTAGTATTTACCAGAACCCTTTGGTGGTTGTGTTTTTTTATATCTTTGGGGGGTTTTTTGGTTACAGGGACTTTGGTTTGTTTTGTTCAAGTTCAAACTAGAAAGTGTGAACTGTTGTACCAATGTTCTTACTGTGCACTGGTGTAGGGATGGGGAAAAGGACCAGTACCATTGCTGCACATAATCTTTTTTATCACCTGCCTGTGAATCAGTTATATATGTGCAACACGTGGTGAGCTGCGCTATTACCCGTCTCACCATCAACCCATTGCATTCCTTGTGAAGCAAAATGATGATCAACATGGGGTGTCACCAACAACACAATGGATTTAATCATAATGTTAACAAACTGCCAAGTCCACCAGGAGCAATGGAGAAAGGAGGAGAAAGGGAGATTCATTATCATACTGTGGCAACATATCACAGGATACACCAATGTGCAGTATGGGCAGTTGATCACTTGTGCAATTGAGTGGATAGTTGCACTGCCAGTTGCACAGGGCTGGCATATGAGCAGGATGAAGGAGGCAACTGGTGGCTGCTGGTGCTGCATCTTTGCACATGTGCGCATGTGTTTTTGGGTGGAAGAGAATAATAATAATGATGTGGCACAATTTGTATCTGCGAATGTATTGTTTTGGCTAGTACATCTTGGCAGAAGAAGGGGAGTGTTGTGTACTTCCTGTAGCTGTTCAGCCCATTGTGGGAACTGGCATTGCAGGTGGTAGGTTCTCCCTATGGATTGGGAAAACCTGAATGTAAGTTGGCTTTTTTTCTCCATCTGCTCAAGCCCCTAGTCAACTGACCTGAGGATTTTTCACAGCTAAGTTATTCAGCATCTGGTTCTAAAAAAGAAAAAAGAAAAAAAAAGTCCCTGCTTCTTCTGAGAGACTTTCAAAATGTACCATCTTTACCTCTAAATCTCTTCCTGCTTCTGCCTAATTCCTATCTTCATAGTTTTATTTTCTGCTTGTCTTTCCTTGTTTCTGTGGTTATCTGTGGTCTTTAAGATTTAAAGGTTGGCATTTTTCATCCAGTTATCTTTCCTGACATCAAGCACTAGACAAACCATACTAACACAGATAAAGAAGTTACCCCACAATGCCTGTACCGCATGTGTGCCCATACATAGAGTTTAAAAGTAACTTTGAAATTGTGATTTCTGAACCAATTTGCTTTATGTTGTTAGTAGCTGAGAGGAGTATATTTACTTTGGTGCCTATGTAGGTACCAATTTATGGCTCATCCCATCTCGAAACAGCTAATCCTGTTGAAGCTGGTTTTATGAGTGCAGAAGAGGAGTTTTTATGCATCAGCTGAGGAGTGGCTATTAGTGTATGATTACCGAGATTAGTTAGGCATGTCCCTATGTGTCACAGCCATTTTTAGAAATGAAACCAATAGATATCAGCAGTTAATGTAAATATATTTATGTAAGAGCCAGTGTGGAGTAATGGCCATGGAAACCCACTGGGTATTCTTGAGCAAGTCACACTCTTTCAGCCTTAGGGAAGGGCAGCGGCCAAACCCCCTCTGAAAAAATCCTGCCAAGAACACCCCCTAATAGGTTTGTTTTAGGGTTTCCCTAAGTCAGAAATGACATGAAGGCACACAACAACTAAACATTATCTTCCAAATATACATTACCCAGTTAATAGATGGAAAGGGGGATTTTCAGGATGTATTTGTGAGCAGAAGGACAATATTTCCCCCCCGACTAGTTATTCTTTGTGGCAACTCCCTGATTGCTTTTTCTGTCTGGTTTCAGAGTCCAGCAGAAAGGGAAACAAAGTCAAAATGGCCATCTGTCGGGGATGCTTTGATTTGGATTTCCTGCATGGCATGGGGTTGGACTGGATGGCCCTTACGGTCTCTTCCAACTCTATGATTCTAAGTACTGTAGTGAATCATCCCCTGTCCATCCATAGAGCCAGACTTCCCCATATGTCTCCACAAATCTGCCTCTCTGCCTCAAGAACTCTGTATTGAGTCCTACAATGAGGGTTCTCAAGGAGCAAGTTGCCTACCATGCAACAGTTAACATTCCTAGTATTATCTCTGATCACTCCAAAAACACTTGATCAGATAGTACTTTGTGGATATTGACTTAACAGCAAATATTGAACAAAGTACTTTTTCACCTAGCAGATTCCTTAGTATTAGAAGCAGTATCCCTCTGAAGACTAATTGCTAGGGAACATGAGCATAAGGGTGATGTTGCATTCATGCCGTGCTTATGCTTTTTCCATAGACATCTGTTTGGCTACTGTGGGAACAGAATGATGGGCTAGCTAGACCTTTTGTCTGATCCTGCACAGCCCTTCTTATGATCTTGTGACTGGCTTGACAAACCAGTCTAGTCACTGTCTAGAACAGGTGTGCCTATGGTCACAATGACAGAAGCTTGGAGCTGTTCACTTATCTGTCAGTTCCTTACTGAATTCTAGTAGAAGCTTTGTCTGAGGGTTTTGACTGAAATGAATCCAAGTATAGTATCTTTCATATTTAGATAGAACCACTTTCCCCCCCTAGTCCTGTGCCCTCAACAACAGCGACAAAACTGGATGAAGCTCTTCTTGGCCTTTATATCTTTTTAGCATGATATGCTAAAATTTAGTGTGACAAACTATTAAAGGGCCCAGGACTGGAGATTAGGAAAGAATGCCAAAGGAAGTATTTTGTTTGTAAAACATATAGTTAAGTAATATAGCCCTCCGAATACTATAAAAGCTTGCTTGTTCCAGTAGTTTCTTTGAGCAGGTCATCCACTTCTTTTCTCTGAGAAAACACAATTAGAGTATAGTGGCACCTCAAAGACAAACACGTTTTATTTAACATGGGCTTTTGTGGACTCCAGCCTACTACATCAGATGCATATTATGTGTGTGTTTGTGTATGTGTGCCTTCAAGTTGTCTGCCAGCTTATGGCAATGTGCATTTCATAGGGTTTTCTTAGGCAAGGAGTAGACAATTTGGCTGGTTCTTTCATCGGAAATGTAGCCTATAGCATTTGGTATTTGGTGGTGGTTTACCATCGAAGGACTAGCCAGAACTGACCCTGCTTAGCTTTCAAGATCAGATGGGATCGCGTGCCTTTAGGCCCCTTATTGTAGCACACACACACACACACACACACGCATGCTGGGGAGAAGGGCAAGATATGAGAGGGCAAGATGAAGTTACAGAGGGTATCAGCAAGTGATAACATAAGTCATTTAACAATTTTAGAAAGGTGATAATGCCATCATAGCATAGGACATAAAGACATCCTGGCATAGATAAACACATTAATATATGTCTGGCAATTAATTTTTCTAGCCTACGTTATAGCTGGAGTGTCACACAAAACAGTCCATGTTTGAAATAGTCCTTATCCAAAGTCAGACAGCTCCTTTGTACATCAAAGGAGACAAGCTTTCAAAACAGCATTAGACTGCAGTTTCCCCTAAACCCACAGATTAAATATTTTTTTCTTTCTATACATCAGTCAGGGCTAAATTCTGTCTACATCCAAAATGTGCATGTGAAATCGAAAAACCACTGACAACCTTTTATTTGAAAACACTTGTTTTTCTTCCCTAACTCATTTATTACTTTGGACTTTTGCATGAAATCAGGAACTTTGTTCCTTAGGAGTCCATCTGCTCCTGCTGTTTGTTCACCATCTGAAATCATAATCATCTGTTTGTGACACACTAATCATTTTCACAGTAACTAATTGTGATGTCACAAACAGATGATTATGATTTCAGGTGGTGAATAACCAGCAGGAACTAATGAACTCCCAAAGAACAAAGTAAAATAAGCATAGCAAAAAACAGATATTCATGTCATAGGGTCCCCCCCCTCGCCTCAAATCCACATTTGTATGAATATAGCCTTTTCTGTTTATTAGACAGCACCAGGTAGGAAACCATTTTTTTAAAAAAAAAATCTTCTGCTTCCTTGGTCTCTTTGAAAATATTGCCAAAATACAGGTGGAAATAATGTATGTCTTTGTCAGACCACATTAATTTACTTCATTGTTGCTAATTTTTTTATTATAACAAAGTACACTAAGACAGATATTTATGAAATTGTATGTTCTGATAGGTTTTCCTTTTAAAATGAGAAACATATTTGTTTGACAGTTGTAGACCTTGTGTTGAATAATTTTGTGAATTCTCTTGGGGCATGTCTCCATATGCTTCTTTTGATCGAAGGGCAGGGAATGTTAGTGGAGCCCTCCTGTGGCTAATTTAACACTTGCAAATTTTCCATGGATGATAACTATAGTAATTTCAGCAATGAATAAAATATCTTCCTTATGTTTCCTGTATGCTAAAATTAGATATGGGAGGCAAAGAGGTATTATCCTTTCCCACTTTTGTGTACTTAAAGTTAAACCATACATAATAAGTTGTATGATGGTGTATTAACCTGTTTTTAAGTTTACTTTTTAAAGCAAAGATTGGGGAAGATTAGATGCATTTCTTCTTTGTGATCCCTGAAGCCTCACAGTTGTGAACTACACCTGTGATCAGTTTCCAGAAACTACAAGCTTCAGCTAAGGAATTGGCACACCCTTAAAATGGCATTAGAAGCCACCTCTGAGGGACAAGATGGTCGTATTCTCTTCTGAATGCCTTGAGAGAGGAATCTATAAGAATTTTTGCACCTTGGTTGAATGCCAGGTCTTATTTTTTCTTGCTTTTCTTCATCTAAGAGGCCTTATTCACCAGCAAAAACCAGATGCTGTAGGCTATATTTCTGAGGAAGGAACCAGCTAAACTGACTACTCCTTGCCTAAGAAAACCCTGTGACATGCATGCCATAAGTTGGCAGGCAACATGAAGACACCTTTTTACAAAGGTAACATGTTTAAGTGCATGTCTCTTCCTTGGCACATATGGTGCTGTGGGTCATCTTCATAAAATCCATCAAGGAGACACTTTTACCATCTGGCTTTGACACAGAGTCCTTCACTTCTCTTAGGAGGCCTTCCTTTGCCTTCTCATGATGCAGGATGTTCTTGTAGAACTAGAGTACTGTCCTAGATTGCAGTGTCTGATTCATCAGGTTAATAGCATAGAGAATGACTTCACTTCAAAAGTGTTCTTCACATTTACTTTTCGTTCTAGTGAGCTCATGTAAACTGGCAACTAGACTCCTGTGGTCTTCTTTGTTCCTACAAAACCATTTGGCCTCATCCCCCAGATTTTGGGAAATATACTATCCTTCAAACCAGGAGAACAGTCTTCTTTCTAACTCATGGTCAACCTCCTGCCAGTTTGTATACACCAACCAATGATCAATGCATAAGAATTTAGATTTTCTTCCCCCAAATGTTTGTGGAAGAAGCTAGTGATGCCACAACATGGAGATCTTTAATTTCATGCCATTCAGTGGACAAGTCCTTTATTTCTATAGCTACATTAATATAAGCCACCATCAATTTAGGATGAAATTCCTAGTTATATTCATGTCCATCAATGAGTTTAATAAATTTACTGGTCTGTATCACAATCCACTTTTCTGATGCTCTCATAGAGAAAACATCTCCCCACCCACCATACCTCACTTTTAGACCTAAAATTGGCATTAATTTCCCCTTGAACAAGTAAATTAACCTCCTTTCCCCAGAAATAATCATTATGAACATTTCCCATCAACTCTGGAAAATCTAATTACTCTTGATTTTTTTTTACATTAACACAAGATTGATGTCCTATCTTTATATTTCCATAAATTTGTATATGTAAACTTTCCCCATGGTTGCTTGGTAATTTCTTTCTTTTTCTCCCATACATTCTGAGGTAGTGTTAGATATGCTCTTTACCAGCAGAAACTGATTGTGAATATCCCTTTTTTTTATCTTACTGCACTGATATTGTTGGGTTTGTTCAGTTTTTGTGGTGTAATACTTCTCCAATAATGATGCAGAAATATTGTTAATGAAAGAACATAAGCAAATACAGTTGACAGTATCTGCTGTAAATACTGTTGTTATTACAGGCACTCTTAGAAGTTCCATATGAGAAACTAATTCCTTTGCCAATCACATTTTTGGCTCTGTTGTAGATACAATATATAATTTGGTGTCCATATTTTTTTTAAGGTAACAAGTTTACCATAGCAGATTTATTTCTCACCAGAAAACAACAGAACAACTATTAGAGCCAAACAGTATATTCATTTGTGATCTTTCTCCTTCCTTCTTCCTTAAAATCCACATATAAGGAAATGAAAATGTGGATCAGAGCCAATAGGTAAAGCACAATCTAGGTAAGGATAACGCCATATACTGTTCTTACTGGACAATTAACTGTAATCATACGTTAGGTTTGCATCTGAAAGTAAACCCAAGTATGAATACTACCTATTCACACGATTGTTGTTAGGTGCCTTCATATTGTTTTTGACTTAAGATTACCCTAAGGCGAACTTATCACAGGATTTTCTTTGCAAGATTTGTTCAGAAGGGGTTTGCCCAGGCATCAAGGCAGGCAACAGCAGCTGAGGAAAGAGGGGCGTGGTTTGGGTGAATACTTATACCCTCCCCCAAAAACACTCCTTCAGAAACACCAGCCCTGAAGCCAGAAGCCTGAAGCCAGAGCCAGGCCGCAGCAAGCTTCCCCACACCATTGGGGACTTAAGCAGAGGCAAGGGCACGGCAGAGGCAACAGCAGCTGAGGAAAGGGGCTGTGGCTTGGGTGAGATACTTATACCCTCCCCAAAACACTCCTTCAGGAACACCACTCCCCTGAGCCCGACGCGAAGCCCGAGGCCCGCAGCAGCAGCAGGCAACCGCGCTAGCTTCCCCCCATTGGACTCTCAAGCAGAGCTTGGCGGTTGTGGCGGAGGGAGGAGTGTGGCATGCATAGTGGGTTCCTTGAGGCCTAGGGGACACCACCACCCTCCCAATTCAGTGGGGTTTGACCCTCTCACCATGTACTGATGCCGGAATGTGGGCAGGGGCGGCCATTGAGTTGTGCTGGGGAATTGGCGGAGGTATGGTTGGGATAGAGGAACAGATGTTACAAAGAAGAGGGATCGCTGTTGAAAGCTATCCGTCTGCAGTCCCCTCTGTTTCTTCAGGATGGCTTGGAGAGCAGACCAACATTCCACAGCAACCTCACTCTGCTCCTTTGCAATGCCAGGTCGGTAAAAAACAGACCTCATATCTCCAGGACCTCCTCCTGCGGATTGAGATGCCGACCTGGCCTCTTGCCTTCACAGAGACCTGGCTGGGAGAGGTAGCACTGCCATTGGGCGCGGGCCCTCCAGCGGGTACTCTGTCGTGGCAGGTGAGGGAAGTGGGCGGGGGGGCGGAGCTGGCTCTAGTCTATAAGAACCATCTGACCTTGCCAGGATACCTGTCCTGCACAGTCATTCGAGTGTATGTACTTAGCCTGAAGACAGGGATGTTTTGGGGTGGCTTTTCGTAGTCTACGCCCCCCGTTGTCTGCGACTCCCTGACTGATGCTGACCCCCGTGGTCTCTTTGCGCTGTTGTTGGAGACCCCCAGACTCTTTAGTTTTGGGGGGGCCTTAACATTTCCGCTCGCGACCAGTTTAACAGGGCGGCTCGGGAAGTTCATGGAGGACCATGGACAAACATGGGCCTCTCCCATTGCCGTCATAGGGCCCAACATTGTGCAGGTCATCACTCGATGCGGTCTTCAGTACGAACAGGAATTCCGTGGGCGGAGGTGGTAAGTACCTCCGCCTTGTCCTTGGACGGTTCATTTCCTCGGTAAGATGAAACCTTTAGAGCCCAATATCTGCCCCACCGGTGGTCGGTGGCGGACCCATTAGCATGGTCCGCCCTCGAGGCTGATGGCGCCCATTGGTACAGACAGCCCCCTTAGAGGGTTTTAATGGTTGGTTGGGCATGCGGTTGGGGTGATCCGGTTCGCTGCTCTGGGTCAATACCTGGAACCACGATCTTACCAGGGCTATCGACATGTCGCTCCCAATCGCCCTTGCCATCCCGCTCCAAATCGGAGGCCTGGTTCACACCAGAGGAGGAAGATGAACGGTTTGGACGACGGCTTAGAGCGCAGGTGGCGGACGGACTCAACTCTTATCCGACAGAAACTCGCCATAGGGAACTTCCTTTGTTCCTATCGGGACAGGCAATACGGCGCGAAGAGAGCCTTCTCCTCTTCACGTATTGCGTCTGCAGGAGTTCCGTCGCCGCAGAGCTGTTTAAGGTGGTGAGGGAAATGACGGCAGGTGACCCTGCGCCAATCCCTTACTTAACCCGACGACAGCCTGCTGTGACCGCGTTAACAACTTCTTTTGCGACAAAATTTCTGCATAAGAAGCCGACTTAGATGCCACCATTGAAACAGAGTCGAAGGCGAGCGTTCCAGTGATCCGCGCTGTAGTTCATACTGGATCAGTCTCCAATCTGTGGTACTTAGACGGTGGCAAGCGCTTTGGTAAAGGTGAGGAGACAAACTTGCCCTCTTGACCCTTCGCCCATCATGGCTGGCCGTCCAGGGGGGGATGCATTGATGAGATCCTCACGGATATCATCGGTGTGCTCCTTCAGGAAGGACATGTTCCATCATTGTTTAAAGGACGAGCGGCGTTAGGCCCTCCTGAAAAAACCTTCCTGGACCCCCTGGATATGAGGAATTATGGCCAAGTGTCATTGCCTGCCATTTGAGCAAGGTGATCGAGCGGGCGGTTTGCCCTTCAGCTCCAAGTCTGCTTGGGATTAAGCCGATTATCTAGACCCATTTCCAAACTGGCTTTGGGACAGGCTTTGGGGTGGAGACTGCCATGGTGCCTTGTACCGACGATCTGCGTCGAGCATTGACAGGGGGAGTGTGACCCTGGTTGGTGCTCTTAGACCTCTCAGCGGCTTTTGATTACTATAGATCAGGCATCCTCTTGGACCGCCAGAAGGGGTTAGGTATTGGGGGCGCACTGCTTTGCAGTGGTTCCGGTCCTTCCTCTCGGGCAGTCTCAGAGGGTGCTACTCGGGACGTAGCCTCCCTCAGAGGTACCTCACTTGTGGGGTTTCTCCAGGGGGCTATTTTGTCCCCGATTTTTTTAACATCTATATTGAAGCCGCTGGGTGTGATAATACGGAGTAGTTATGGTGCTGGGTTGTATCAGTACGCTGATGCACCCAAATCTAATTCTCCGTATCGCGTTCGTCGCCTTGAATTCCGATGGCATCTCTTCTCTCAATGAATGTCTTCAGGCGGTAATGGGCTGGATGAGGAAAACAAACAGATTGAAACTGAATCCAGACAAGACGGAGGGCTTCATGGTAGCGGCCCCGCCCCAAACCAGAATTGGTTGCAACCTCAGTCCTGGATGGGCGTCACACTCTCCCCAGCGACTGTGTTCGCAGTCTGTGGGGGCTGCTCCTTGACTCCGTCGCTCTGATGACAAATCGGTAAAGCCGACGGTCAGGAGTGCCTTTATCAGCTTCAGCTGTACGCCAGCTGCGCCCTTTTCTGGAAGTAAGGGATCTTGAACGGTTGTGCACGCGCCTGGTAACCTCACGCCTTGACTTCTGTAATGCACTCTACATGGGGCTACCCCTGTGCTTGACTGGAAATTACAGCTGGTTTCAAAACATTGGCCGCCAGGCTGTGTCAGGTACCTCTAGGAGGGACCACATTACTCCTGTTTTGAGGTCCTCCCTGGCTGCCTATCAGCTTCCGGGGCCCAGTACAAGGTGTTGGTTATCACCTTTAAAGCCCTCACTGGCTTGGTCCAAAACTATCTTAGAGACCGCCTCCCTCCCGTAAATCCTCCCCGCACTCTCCGGTCCTCTGGGATGGAACTTACTGCAGCCTAAAATCTAGGTTGCGGCAAACCTCCCGAGGGCGTTCTCTGCGTGTCGCCCCAAACTCTGAACGACTGCCGGATGAGATCCGTCAGATAACCTCATTAGACAGCTTTAAAAAAAGCGGTCAGAACGGATCTCTTCGGCAGGCCTTTCAGATTAACCCTCCGGGCCAGGGTTCCCAGGTTCCCTGATTCCCTCATTCCTCCGTGGCCCCATCTTGTGATGGTTGAGGATCAACAGAGGGATATCAGGGTTTTAGTTTTAACTGCTGGTTTTTATGCTTATATTGTGTTTTTAATCTGTTATACTGAATACGTCTTTAAGGGGGGGGGGGGATAAGTGTTTTTAATTGTCATATTTTATATTTTACTGTTGTTAACCGCCCGGTTGTTTGCCAGAGGGCGGTATATCAATAAATATTTTATTATTATATTATTTGCCTTTGTCTTCCCCTTGGGCTGTAAGTGTCACTTGCCCAAGGACATCCAGTTGGTTTCCATGAGTGAGCGGGTTTTGAACCTGGTTTCCAAGTCATAGCCCAGCACTCAAACCGCTACACTATCGCTGACACTTATCTGCACTGTGCTGGTTTCAATATCCCCTGATTTCACTGTCTTTGAAAATATGGTAAAACTGGGAGGTGAAAGTGCTGAACTATGCTAAATAAAAAACCTCACAATAAATATGAATACAGTACGTTTCAAATACAAATATTCAAAATTTCAAAAGGTTCATGCTCTTCCATGTTTTGTTTGTAGCAATGATGCAGCTACCTAACTCAGTGTCCATTTTAAAATGACAGAACCTTGAGACTTAAAAAAAAAAATCAATTGGACAAAGGTTCAGAAACCACTTTTTCATTTTTTTCTGCTATCTGTTTTTTTTTGGGGGGAGGGGGAGGGGAAGTATATGTTAATAGTTCCCTGGGTTCCAGCTGTTCCAGAGTTATGGTGACCTGCTGTCTGTAGAAGATAACTGTTATGGCTCTCCACCAATAGTGGAAGGTCTCAACTTCGACTCATCATCTTTTATGTGTAGAGAATAAGTGTAGTATGTATTTAGAGTGATTGAATAGATCTTATAAGTTATGTAATGTGTTTCTATACCGATCTCCCAATTAGTTTAGGGTATTTTGCATTTAAGTCATGTATCAAGGGGAGAGAGAGAGAGTAGCATATGTTTGATGCACCCTCGTGGGTCACCGAGCCTGTGGAGCAATGGACTGCCCTAGCCCCAACTAGTAAGCAACATTAAACGGGACACAGGTAGGCAACTCTGGAAACACACCGATACCCAAAGTCAAGGGCACACAATAATCAATGGAGATATTCAGGCTACTTCACTAGGCAGCATGAGAACGAACCTTGATTTGGAAAGGGAAAAAACAACACCAAACCCACCACTTATTCTAGTTTCTTGGAAAACCATAATTTGCCATTGTCTCAGCAGTAAGCAAACTTAGTTGCATTTTAAACAAGCAAGGATAATAATAATTAAAATAATAATAATAGGATTTATTTATATGCCCGCCAACACTGGGAATCGGGCGGCTTGCAACAGAGGGATAATAATGGTTCCCTGCCCTCAAGCTTACAATCTAAAAAGAACACAACACAAAAGGAGAAGGGAATGGTGAGGGGGGGGAGGGGATCAAGTCCCAGCATTTTCTCTCCCTCTGAGCTTGGACCAAGGCACATGGACTGTAGGGGGGCTTTTCTTCTTTAGGCTAGCCCTGGTGGGCTGGGCCTGCCTGGTCAACTCCCTCCTAGGCCAGAGGTGACAGTTATGGGGGAGGAGTCTCTTCTTCCAGGCTAGCCCTGATGGAGCTGGGCAGTTTGGTCAACCCCTCATAGGCCGGAGGATGGCAGTTATGGTGGGAGGAGTCTCTTCTTCCAGGCTAGCCTGATGGAGCTGGGCCTGCCTGGTCAACTCCCTCATAGGCTAGAGGATGAGTTATGGGGGAGGAGTCCCTTCTTCCGGCTAGCCCTGATGGGTGGGTCTGCCTGGTCAACTCCCTCGCAGGCTGGAAGATGACAGTTATGAGGGAGGAGTCTCTCCTTCCAGGCTAGCCCTGATGGGCTGGGTCTGCCTGGTCAACTCCCTCATAGCCAGAAGATGAAAAGCATGTTTAACTGAGAAGGCCATGAAGACGGTAATAACTGTAATGTCTGAGAACATAAAAACATGTAAGAACTTAAGAGTCATGCTATATCAGAGGAATAGCCAACTTGGGGGCAAAACAGTCAGCAGGTAAGGGGCATCTTGAGTACCGTATTGGGGCCATGGCAACCACACACCACAGCTCCAATCCAGTGTTTTTCTGGGTCAAAAAGAAGTGGCAAAATGCCTGGCAAAAAGGGTGCCCTTGTCGCCATGGCAACACTTTTCAGCGCTCCTTTTGATGTGTGATGTGTGAATGCTGTGCCAGTGGAGCACCGCAACGCCACCCACCGTGCAGTCAGGTGGGCAGCATGATGCTGCCATCAAGGTGGTGTCGGGGTATGCATTGTCCAAACACCATGCCCCCACACCCCCACGATGCCGACACTTACTTACCATTCTGTACAGCTTCTTAGTCTGGTTGCCCATCAGGCTATGTGAAACCAACTAGTCAGATAGTGATGAAGTAACACCCTCTGCTTGCACTCCAGAGATGGGGTTCTAATACTGGAAATAGTTTATACTTACTGTAATTGATAGCTTTTCTGACCAATCATTTTAAGCAGAGACTATGCTCATGTAATATTGACTCATAAATACTACAGTAATCTGTGCTCTGATCTGATACATCATGTTAGGTCTCTTTTTTTGGTTGGTTCTAATTCACCCAGATGTAAGGCATGTCATCATGTCTTTTACACTGGAAACCTTTTCAAGAGAATTTATGGGCAAAAATATTTTAAGTAAGTAAAGATGTCAACACGTTGTATTTATCACTGTGGAAAAGATGTAGTAACAATATTCAAAATGTTTCCAGTTGTATAGAGAATCCGGCTGAATCGCTCACCAACTATAGATTTCTCTTTTTCTGTGTTTGATTTCTTAAAAACAAGCCCCCCAAAACCACACTTTTAATATAAAACTATGTAGGGGGTATTTTTTAAAACACACACACACAAAACCTTTCTTTAATGCTATAGGTTCATCAAATCCAGTGTCTTTTAGTTAATTCCACTATTAGGGAACATTTGACACAGTAATAAGTAGTCTCTGTATTTCCCACATAGTTTTTCTTGTCATTTGTGAGAAGTGAGGCACAGATCAGATGCAAAATTACTACTTTTGATTTTTATGATTTTATGATACTAAACAACTATTTCTTGCTCACAAACAGAAACTGATACAGTACAAAAAAAGAAATAACTACAGTATACAAAGGATTTTTTAAATAAACTATTTTAATTATATATTACCATTAAATTAATATTGAAAAGGTGGAAAGGTACTATAATCTGGTAGAAAATTAGAATCACTTGACATTGCTCTGCTAAAATGTTTCTGTGGTGATTCATTGGATATAAAAAGAGAGAGCTCAGAAGTAGATATCAGCAATTTAATTTTTGAAGTGAAATCCCCATTTAATTCCATTATAATAGTGGAAATATATTAAAAATGTGATTTTATTTGAACATGAGATTATTGTTATAAATATCTTAGTAGTTGATAGGAATGGCTGAAACCTCAAAGGAGTATTGTGTGACATAATTTGTTGATGTGCATAGAGCTTCCAAATCCTCAAAACAAAAGGTGTTACATAAGTGGAAAGTCCGTGTCATTATTACTAATTGAATGATGTTATTACAGTAATGTGGATACAAGTTTAAAAACATATGGTATATTATGCGAGAGAGCTTTTTATTCATCCTATGCTTCATATTAGTTGTTTTAACATTTTAAAAGATTAGTAATCTGGAAGAATTCCCAGCTATTGTTCCAGACAGCAGTTAGATATTTGGGTGGACCATGTAAAAACACTGAAAAGGCTGAGAGAGCATGTGAAATGTTTGTTTGAAGTGATATTACATCAGTGGACTAGACATCTGTACTTTTTGATGTGGTTTTAGAAGGTTTATAGTATTGTACAGGAATTTTAAATGAGGTTTCTTTCACCATATTAAATCTATTATTATTTTTGAATAAATGGATGTTTTAGCTATGCTGTTAAAGATATTTCATACACACATGTGCTCATGCATACACACACACACATATAGAAAGTGCTTTTATGAAAACTAGATTTGCGGGCCACATTCAGAGGAGATGTGAGCTCTTACAACTTCCCTATGCTGGTATCCTTCTTTGATTTTCTTTGCAAATATGCCAACATATATTATTATACTTCCCTAGTGTAAATCCACTGTTACAGAAGAGAACCTTAAGTAATTTCTGCAGAATGAAGTTGGGCATGACATCAATTACAGACATTTACATAATTGAGCTAATGAATTCACATTGTTTCCAAGTGCCCCATGCAAAATCCACCATTGACACCTAACCTGAGAAGAAAAGGAGAGAAATGCTGAATCAATGCAAAAGCCCATCTAGTCCAGCACCCTGTGTTTGTTCAATAACAAACTACTGTATATGGAATGCCAATAACCACATAAATACCCTGCTGCTTGTATTTCCCAGTAACTGGTATTTAAAGACCTATAGCCTCTGATACTGGATGCTCATAAAGATGAGCAGGCACTGCTAGCCCCATCATCCCCTATGAATTGGTTTGTTTCTCTTTTAAAGATCTTCCATGTCAGTGGCCCCTTACTCCATTTTGTGATAATAAAACAATATACATATTTGGTAAAATTATGTTTTCCAGTCTAGCTGCCATTTTAATTTCCCAGAGTGCTTCCTAGTGGAACCTTACTAACACTGGTCCTTCATGAGAAATTGAAATAGCACCCCAGCACTTTGCCTAAAAGCTGGAATTCTCCGTGCCTCCTGAACATAATTTGAAAAGAACTTGTTAGTGTGTGTCTTCAAGTTGTTTCTTCTTTATGGCGACACAAAGACAAACAAACCTATCACTGGGCTTTCTGGGGATGAGAGTGTGTGACTTGCTCAAAGACACGCAGTGGGTTTCCATGATCAAGTAGGGAATTAAATCCTGATCTCTAGCATTATAGTCCAATGTTCAAACCACTACACCCCTCCCCCTCGTTCTCCTTCATATTAAACAAACAAACAAAACCCAGTCTATGTGATAAAAAGATCACCTATCAAATTTATTCATTATTTTTGTAGGACTCTGACTATACTGTATATGAAGATATGAAGCTATCTGATAGACAGTTTGTCCTTTTCTGGACAGGAGGAATCCAGTCATGTGAGAGATGTTTCCTCATGCCAGTCCAGAAACAGAACTGGCATGGGAAACAGAAGCAGGAACAGATTTTGAAAACTGAGGAGGAAAGAGTCAATGGAAAAGAACTCTTGATCTTGTGTTCTTGGGTTCTTTTCCATGGAAACTGACTGAGTGACTTTGGGCAAGTCACACACTTTCATCCCCCGAAAACCCTGTGATAGGTCCGTTTCTCTCCTCAGTTTGCAAAATCTTGCCTCTGTTCTTAGTCTGCTTCATTCCATCTATATTTTCTCCCTCTGAACTTAGAGAGTTCTGTAGCTCTTTAAGACCTGCTCCTTAATGTCTACTAACTGGAAAGGGATGATTGGTTGGATTGAACTAACAAAGCATTTGCTGTGCTATTAAGCTATTATTTTTCAGTACTGGAATAAAAGGGAGGGAAGGAGACAAAAATAAGAAATGTGGCAGCAGCTTTAAGACTAGCTGGGTTTTATTTTAGCATGGGCTTTCATGGACAAAACCCCACTTCCTCAGCTGCAATACACTCTGTACTGCATCTATAGAAGCAGGTTTATATCAAAAATATAAAATAAAAACCAATTAGTCTTAAAAGGATGTGGTGGCTTAGTGGTTAAGACATCAATTCTGATAATGGGAAGGTTGGTAGTTCCAGACCCAAGTGCTGCATGATGGGCTGAGCTCCTGCCGCTAGTCCCAGCTTCTGCCAACCTAGCAGTTTGAAAGCATGCAAAAGCAAGTAGATAAACAGGTACTATTTTGGTGAGAAGGTAATAATAATTTAATAATTTGTTTTATTTATATACCGCTATTCCAAAGATCATAGCGGTGAACAGCAAGTAAGCTAAATAGCAAGTAAGCTAATTTGCCCCCAACAATCTGGGTACTCATTTTAGCGACCTCGGAAGGATGCAAGCCTGAGTCGAGCTTGGGCCCTTTTTCTGGTCTTGAACTCGCAACCTTGTGGTTTCGAGTGAATGGCTGCAGTACAGGCATTTAACCACTGCGCCACCAGGGCTCCAGGTAACAGCATTCGGTGCAGTCATGCAGGCCATATGGCCATTGGTGTCATCTTCAGACAACGCTCGCTCTTTGGCTTAGTAATGGAGATGGACGCCACCCCCTACAGTTGATTATGACTAGACATTCATGTCAAGGAACTACCTTTACCTTTTAGTCTGAAAGGTACTGCCACAATTTTTTTCCTCCCTCTCCTTTTTCTCCTTTTTGTGGTGTAAGAAATTGACACAGCTACTTCTTTGAAATTAGTACACGGAGGCACTCTGGCATATGGCTCTGCCACAAGCATTTGGGCCATTCAGTTGCCCAAACTTGGAGGAGATATGAATCGAAGCATATGGGGTCCAAATCTGACATTCTGACTTCTAAATAACACTGAAAATCAGATGATGGTATTCATCATCATCTTCATCATCAAATCCACAACATCATCCTATATATGTAAGAAACAGAATCTCCTACAGCAGAAAGAGGCTAAAAAAATAATGAGGATTATGAAGATAAAATTTGATTGGCTGAACACACCCCCCCCCCCCCCCCCAAGAAAAGTCTTATATAAAACTAGCAGTGTTGTGGTTCATATTATTTAAGCAATTGTAGGTATAATATGAATCATCTTTGCTTTTGTTTTCAGCACCAAAGGGAATTCTCCATCTCTCTCCTGATGTTTATCAAGAAATGGAAGCCAGCCGCAACAAAGCATCCCCTGGTACCCCTGTAAACTATTTGTCATCCAAGGAAATGAGCCAAACATCTAGTTGTTTCTTCAGCATGTCTCCTGCCACTAATAGTACAGCAGTGATTGCCAGAGAACTGCTCATGAATGGAACATCCCCAACTGCTGAAGCTATAGGTCTAAAAGGAATGTCACTCATTTCCCCTTGTTCAACAGTACAACCTTCAAAGCAGCTGGAATATCTGGCGAGGATCCAAGGCTTTCAGGTATGGATGGGTTGGAATAAAAGGTACTTATACAGTTAGAACTGTAGCATTACTGTCTTCTAGCTGAGGACTAAATGAGAGGGAACCATGCATATCATTTATTTAATTATGTAGGTTTTTAAGAAACATAGGGACTGCTGTGTCCTCAGTATAATTACTATATGTGGCCATCCAGAGTTGGATTTCAGTAGAGAGAGAAAACAACATATGAAGTGGACCTAAATAGTTAGGCATTCTAAAGACTGGAATAGTGGAGGCAGAGCTTGGAAGTTACTTTAATTAAACCTTTTAAAAGCAATGTGCCATTTGTCAGGCAGCACACTGACAAATATCTAGTTACCATTATAGTTACATTTTTGCAACTCTTTGTTGTTAGTCAAAACTTGAATACTACTTTTTAATTATTTTTTAAAAATGAGAATGCTACAAGGTTCTGTCCTTCACTATAAACCACATCTGGGTACTGAGATATGTAGTAAGGTTTTATCAGTCACTACAAACCAATACAAACATCTAGTGAGGCCATACACCCTGTAAAAGTTACTAAAACCAATTAAACTGCAAAAGTTAACTTTTATTAGATTACCCCATACTGTATCTCAACATTTCACCTATTTCAATAAAAGAAATAACTGCAATTAATTTGTTGTTTGTAGTTGGTTACTGCCAAGATACAAGAGAAGTATATAAGAAATTAAAATTATCATGTCTTATTCTAGAGATAACTGATATATTTTCAGAGTTAACTGAATTAGTTGGTAGTTGAATAATAAAATGGAAATTTAAAAGGAAGATATTAGGAAGGATATTACCGAGAAGAGGACATCTATCCTGCTTTTGTTCTGGTAAACAGTTTGTACAGACCTGGCTGGTATTGACTTGGGTCAATGGCAGCCTGCAAAACTGGAAGGCCATTTCAGTATAAAGAAAGATTCTGCTTTATTTCCCTATTGATTTCCCACATCTTGCTGCTGCCCGCTTTTGTCAGTGGGAGAAGAGAAAGCCAGGAAAGTGCTGGTTCTGTGAACTCATAGATGTTAGGAGCTAAGTCACTGGATGCATTCTTACAGCACAGTAAGGAACTCTGGCTTGTGGTCAGTGAGCAAGCATGCTGGTTCACACTGTTCAATCACCCCTGCATGCAACAGGAGCAGCTAAACCAACTCTGCTTTGCAGTTGGTTTGCTGTATCATCTGGTAGCAGGCAGCTTCCTGTCTTGATTTGTCCTTCCCAATAAACCAGAAAAAGAAGCCAAGAAAAATAAACTAGATTCATTATTTGGTTTCTTAGGAGGAACAAACTAGAGATGGGAAGCTGACCACTGCCAGACAACATGATAAACCAACCAGAGAGTAAAATCTGTTCAGCTGTTTAGCTGCTCCCACTACAGTTGAGATCAAGAAATTCCTTTTGTCATGTGAATGCTCATGTTTCAAAGCCTTCTACAGATTTCTGGGATAGGACACAAAAAAGAAGAAGCAGGAACATATCTCTCACTCAAACCACTTGCAGTGCTCTTCAAAATTGTCAGTTGCCTACAGTACATTAATCTAACTAGTAATGATTATTAGCCCAACAGTTATCACTTTCCATCAGCTCAAATCGTAGTTTTATAAAGGCAAGGGAAATTCTGTTTTCAGTAGGAGATTTAGTTAGTTAGCTCAATTAGATTTATATAATTTAGTTAGATGTTTAGTTGCTAGTTCTTTTCAATATTTATTTAAACAATTGTGAGCCAGTGTTTCTATATACGGTAAAACTTTTTAAGTTTTTTAGCCCACTGCACCTTAAGCTACTTTTTAAACTTTGAGATAATGGTACAAAGCAGCTTACTCTTAGGAAGAGGATTTGATGATGTTTGCAAAAATAAAATATCAGCCCCTTTCAAAACTGGAAGGAAGAACATCAGATACTACACTTGCTATATTCACATGATGGCTTCTATAAACATTTTTACATTATACACTTTCAGACTTTCTTGACTCTAGGAAAGATGAGTATTAAAAGCTGGCTACAGCAGAGTTATTCTGCCACATATCTTGTGTCTTTCAGTTCATCTGCATACAGTAAGATCAGACAAATCTCTATGAAAGGAAATTCAATCCTGAAAAGTTTTCTTTATATAGCACACCTTTCTTTCACCTCTCATTGAATTGCTTGCATCTTTAGCAATGTTTTATTCTCATAGAGCCAAGACACTGTTCATAGTAGTATTTTAATCAGCTTATTTTTGTTGTGTTCATAGCTCTAGTATGCAACTTAATTGGCAGGAATTGTGTGTGCTTTTCCCATCTTATCACCACCCCCACCTCTTCTAATACTTTACTGGGCTTAGGAAAAATAGGATTCTTGTTTCCCTCATGGCCAGGTTACTGCTGATCCTGCATCATTCTACATGAACTTCAGCAGATATTCTCTCTAATTCTCACTTTTTTCTTCAGTATCAAGAAGCTGGGGATTTTGGCTTCCTCCCCACATCTCTTTTGTTCAGTTCAGCTTAATACCTTGGCTGCCTGAGTTTTTGGAAGGAGTGAGAAGCTGTGTGCTGGATCACTGAGCACCAGGGATAGTGTTGAACAGAATCTCTGTGGGAAATGGCTTAGTGGGCTGGCAAGTGCCTATCACCAGTTGCTTCTCCATCTCACTACAGAAAGCGCCTTCTGTTTGAGATTTTATAAAAGGTTTTCCATTACAGGTTAACTTCATCATGTAGATTTCTCAATTAAGAAAATAGCAGATTTCTCAGCATGCCTCCTGTTTTATGTTTCTCACTTCAGATATAAATATATATTAGTTCCTGTTTTCTGAAAACAATAATCATTAACTTGTCTGTTTCTTAATTATAAAAATATTTTCTTTTCCACTGATGATCATATGTGCACAGCCAGTTCTCCTATGCTACATTTTTAAATTAAGAAACTAATCAAAAACTACTCCCAAGAGACATTATTATTGCACTAAGAAAACAAATTTATCTATATTAATTTCTACACCTTAATTGGAGAATCTCCAGTGACAAGACATTCCTTTTTCCCTTAAATACAGTGTTTAATTTAAACTTTTTGAATTCATTTTATACATAAAAGCAAACATGTGTTGCACACCATAAATATTTCAGGACCATTGGGACCATTATATGTTTATTTTTTTAAACATTTATTTTGCTGGGCAAGCATATTAAATTATTCATTACCTATTATTATGATCCTCTGTTATGAAATGAGCGATCCTATACTTTGATTTAGTTAAAATTAATGAAGCCAAGTATTTAATTATTTTGTTTCAGAATCTGAATAAAGCATTTTTATAGTTTAGGCTTATGTTTATTAAGTCACTTGCTTGGAGACTGACTGTTAAACAAAATCAGCTGCACATAAAAGCAATACTGCTATTTTTAATGCTTACATGCTGTTTTGTTCATTGCTTCACAAATTGTGTAGAAAAAATAAATAGAAAAAGTTAAAGAGTGTAAATAAAATATTTGGAATAACTTGTTTATACTTAAAACATCTAGTGGAATTAATTTGTATGTTTTATTTATTATTTTAAAATTGTACAGGCCATTTAGTCTGATCTCCGAATGAATGTGACTTATTTAATTAAGAATGATTTTTTTTTTTCATTTGGGAAAAGTTCCCTATGGAATTAACTGGAATTTATTTAAAGGGGTCAAACTTGTTGTAATAGGGCAACTGTGCACTTGGTAGTTTTGTACACATACGAAGCTGGATAAGCTAACCCCAGAAGTAAGCTGGGGAGGGAAATAAAAAAAATCTCTTTCTTTTATTACCTTTTTACAGGCTGCTGCTTAAGCCGCTTTCTCTATCCTGGCAGCCAGTGTACTTTTGGTCTGAATTCATGGTGCTGGCAGTAACATTTACGCCCTGAACAGCTTGTGACCTTGATATTCAAAGGAGCACATCTCCCTGTGTATGACTGCCTGGGGGTTGAGATCCATTGAAAGGGCCCACCTCTTGTACCATGGGTGGGAGTAATACATTGCAGGATGACACCAAAGAAGCCCTTCTCTGCTATGGAATGCTGGTTGTAGAATGCCCTCCTCTTATAGGTCCAAATGAAGCCAATTTTGGTTTCATTTCAGTACCAAGTTAAAACACGGGTTTTTATTAAAGCCTTTGGGGCCTAATGGTTTTATTCAGTCTGTCTCTTGTAAACATAGAATTTTAAAAGTTTGAAGGTAATTTGCAAAATCTGCATCATGGAACTTATTTCCCCAGCCCATGATATTCCAACATAATAAGCTTAGTTGTCAAGCTGATGTAGAGTCCATGTCATTATCAATATTCAAGAGTTCTGTTTGAGCTGGATCCTTTTGTTTGTTGGATGCTTCATGCAGAGAGGGTACAGTATTAACTCTCTTAGGTTCCAAAGGTTGTACTGGAATTATAGTTGTAAGGTCCTTTTTATTCATTGATAAGAGAGCATCAATAGAACTCATATCTAAAGCCCTCTCCACATCATGGACCTCAGCAGTAGTTATTGCATTCCATAGTGGTATGGCCAAATCCTTTGTAGTAAGCAGCATATTTTTAAGGTCGTCCACTCTGGATGTGATGTCATGTTGTTCTATATTAATTATTAAGTCGCTTGAATCTGTGGCCTGTTTCTCTGTGGGTTGCCTCTCTGCCATACTGTTAAAGGTTTTAACTGAATTGGGCTTCGGTGTGGTCTTACTCAAGGTCCTTTTAGGGATTCCTTTAGGAATTGTCAAGTGGGCGTTACTTTGATCTGCAAGCCCCCCACTGCCATGCTTTGATCACGAAAAACCTGTGCTGGAATTATTTGGAATTTGAATAAAAAGGGTTTCATTTTCAACAACATGAGAGGAATTGTAGATTGTTCAAAAGTTAACAAGATTCGCTTATGAGCTGATATATTAGGAAGCCATTCCACAGCAAGGATATCAATGTCATAGGAGGGCACCTGTAGAAGTTGGCTCAGCGAAGATCTAATGGTTCCAATGGACCTCCATCTGCCGTTGTTTATACTGTTATAAGCAATTTGCAACATAACTTGATTTACTTGTAGAACCCTGCTGTGGTTTCTTTCCCCCATCTCCTTAGAAGTTACTGATAGACTGCCTCTGGGGTTGTTGATAGTGGGAATCCTCACTTTACTGGATATTTCTCTATTGACATAATCTAAATTCTCTTTTGTCACTAATTGCTTCTGCATGAAAGTCTCAAAGGAATGTTTGAGAAGCTCTACCTGATTAACAATTTTCCCTAAGCGCTCATAAATTGAAATAACAGTATGAGCTGTTAAAGGCATTGTTTTGTCACAAAATCAGGAGGATTTAACTTGTTTTGCTTTGTGAGTTGTTCCTTCGCAGTATCTGGCAGTTTCTCCCATACAGACTCATTTAGTTCCAGGGACACCCCTTCATGAATGTTAGCCGGCTCACTCCCTGAAGATAGTAAAAGTTCAGATAAAGGCTCATTTTCTTTTCCCAACACAAGAAAGTTGTTAGCGGTTGGAATTGTAAATTCTAAGTTTGAGTTTGCCAATGTAGATGGAATACTCACAGTTTCCTCATTAACAAGTAAATCATCTATTTTAAGCTGTTTGGAAGCGTTATTCTGCTTGTTTGTGTCAGGGCTTGTTCTAGAGCGTTTTTTATTGCCCATATCAGTAATTTCACCAAACACTCTCTCCCTCGCTGCTGCTGCGCCGCCTCCTTATTCAGTCTGTAAATGTACATGATTTAACAACTATAATTTATTTTGGATTGTTATAGTACTTGACATGTTTTTACACTATCAGTTACATTTTTCTATTTTAAAATTCAGAGACATAGGCATGTTAGTCTGGAATATCAGTGTGCAAAGGGATCTTGTAGCACCTTTGAGATTAACTAAATGAAAGAAGTTGCAGCATAACCTTCTGTAGACTTAGAGCTGATACAGACCGGCACAATATAGCGGCTTCACAGCAGTATGGGGACATGGTGTTCAGACGGTGCATGCCCCTGCATTGCTGGGAAGCCACATGGCTGACTGCACATGCACCAGCATCACAGCAATGCAGTGGCACAGCATTTAGATGCTGCACAGTGCCACAGCATCTCAAAGTCCTAGTGGGGCAGGAAAAGCCATCACAAAAAAGGAGTGGCAATTTGCCGCTTCTTTTTTGTGGCGGCAAAACATCAGAGTTGGTGGTTGTTGCGGCACCCACCCAGCTCTTTCTTTGGGCCACTTTGTTTTGGCCCTATATCTACTTCCTCAAATGCATGGAGTGAATTGATGCCTAGGAAAGGCCTTTATAATCAGACTAGGAATAGCCTTGGAAAAGCAAAACCTCTGGGTATGGTGATGAGGTGACAAGTTCAGCTTTAGTGATGTTTATTGAGGGACAAAGGCAAGAGGAAAGATGTTGCATAAGGCTAGGGTGGATAAATGACCATATGAATGCTGGAGGGAGTTTTGTGGTGTGGTTTGTGCAGGCTGGGAACCAGAAAGGAGATGTGATAAACACACCAAGAGCATCCTCATGAGGCCAGGGTGTTAACCTGTGTTATAATATAGGCAGTGTGCCAGGAAGCCATCGTCTCAGTTCAACCCACTGTTGATGGTTTGGAGCTTAAGGATATTTTCCAGTTCACCTGTTTCTCTTTCCAGTCTTTTATTTATTTATTTATTTATTTATTTTGTCCTGGGGTCAGAGGTGGAATGTCCAGGAAGATTGAAGTGTTCTGCAACTAGTTTCTTGTATATTCCCATTCTTAATATCTTATTTATCCTCTGGTGCTGAAACTGGCCTGTTTGTAGAGTGCTGAATGGCATTATTGACAGAGGATGTCATATATCCCATTAGTGGATGACTAAATAATGATAAAGTGAAAGTGCCTGTAATATTGTGGGTATGAGATTAGGTCCTATGATGACATTTCCTGTATAGATGTGTAGGCAGGTAACTGTTTGTGAGTGGGAGGTCTGTAGGTAAGTAAAGGCCTGCCACCAAAAATCTTCAAGAGGACAGTGTTATTGGCGGGGTGCGCTCCCCGCCGCCGCCATTTGCTCCGCGCGGGAGCCGCAGCAGCCAAACCCCGCGCGGAGCAAAAAGAGCTCCATTTCGGAGTTCTTCTTGCGGCGCCTCTATGACGTCGCGAGCGCCTGGCCGGACTCGCGACGTCAAGGAGCCACGACACGTCTGGACGCTATTCTCCAACGTAAAGATGGCGGCGCCCATGTAGAAGGGGCGCCGCTATCTTGTACGTATAGGATACGTACTAGGGTTAGGGGGGTGCGGAAGCACCGCCCCTTCCTAACCCTAGTACGTATCCTATACGTACTATATGGCGGTTTGTATCCCGCCATTGTCAAAGGGCCGAACAGACTGGCATAAAAAGCTGGCTTCCAGCCGGCTTGGGGCTTGGCAAACACACGACACATGCCCCCAAGACACCCAGAAGCCAGCTTCATGCTGCCCGGCTGTTCACACATGGGCCAGGTGCCAGGCACTCTGGTGGTGCATTGTTTTGACACCGCCAGAGCACCTTAAAGCTGGCTTCTGGCTGTGGTGGGTATGAAAAGTTGGGTTTTGCTGGTACAAAAAGGAATGGTTATTTGCTGCTTCTTTTTCAGCCAGAAAAAAGGGGGATTAGGGCCATGGTGTGCAGTTCTCACAGCATCAATCCAGCTTTGTCAGGGGCAGCTTCAAGCCACCCCTTCAGGACGGTCTGTTTTGCCCCTGATTCTGTAATTTTCTATCTTCAGTCTGTTCTGCAATAGATTGGTCCTGCATACAATCTTGCCTTGTTGGTTTTTTTTAAGCTTCGTATGGTGGAAACTGTAGCTTGAGGAATAAATGTTCTAAGGCTGTGAGTTTAGTGTCCCTGTCTTGTGGGTCTGAGAAGATGCAATTGTAGCAGAGTCACTGATCACTGATCTCTGGTCACTGATTGTCAACAGACTAAACACAAGATGAAAATATGAAAAAGCTTGGTTTAGAACTTTCATTTTGTTTTGACAAGTTTCTTTAGAATCAGTTTGGGAATGATTCCTACCCCCCCCCCCCCCCGGTTAAATTATTTTTTAAAAACCTTACTCCTTTAGGAATCTCAGATTTTACATCTCCTTTGCTCTAAATTAACCTCTTAAATGGACTTTAAACACAACCTATCAAAAATTCCCCACTTCCTATCCTCCCTCCCTTGTGAATATCAGGAAGTATGACCTTCTGAGAGGTTAAGAATAGTGGTAATCTGTGAATTGTGAAGTAATTATTTACAGTTCTTCATCTACAGAGATTATTTTCATGTTTAATGTGTGCAGTGTACCTGGTAATGCAAATTCTAAATTTGCTGTTATTTGTGGACCATTGTTCATCAGAAAATGTAATATCCATATTAGGTGCACTTCAAAATAACTCGGTTGAAAATAGAATCAATCATTCAGCAATGACTGAAGCATAAAAACAAAGCTAATGTTTTAGACTAACATTCCACTTAGTAGGTACAGATTATACTAATTTGGAATCAACTATCCTGGTATGGGGCTGTGAGATCCAAGAGAATTTTAAAAATACCAGTAGCATGACAAACCAGTTATTCTGAGCATGGGTATGATAGGAATTAACCCCATTTATCAAATGCCTCTTAAAGAGGTACCTATGGTGTGGTATAATATAGTGTCTCTGAAACTACAACCCGAGGCCTTGGAAAAAGCCGTGAGTGATGCAACCTCAATTGATGGGCCTGAAGCTAGTAATGGAGTACCTTATGATGGCGGGTTGCTGGTCTCTCATGAGATGCATGATAATATAATCATAATAGGGTTCTTCGTGTATCGCTGCCAAAGGAAAATGTAAGGCAATAGTCAGGTGGCCATATTCATGTTGACATGCGGTTATGTACACCGTTATAGTTGATCCCATTTTAACTACCATGGTAACCTCTAGTGGAATTCTGGGATTAGTAGTTTGATGGGACACTAGACATCTCTGGCTGAGAATTCTAAATATCCCTCCCTAAACTGCAAAATTGATATAGTCAGACAGAAATAAACAATGTTCTGTATCTAGCAAAAACAGCAATAAGGGGGAAGACAACCTTCTTCTTTTTTCTTCTCCTGAAGACCCCCAGTACAAACCAAATCTGCCTGGACATCTGTGTGTATTTTAGCATGTGCTTGTCTCAACCACATACAAAGTGACTATATGGTCTATTTCTTCAAAACAGTACAGCAAAGATAATAAATCGCATTCCCTTCCCTGCCATAATTCCCTGTGCTCTTATTACCTTACCCAATTTCCTTCTGTTTGGTTCAGTATCAGAGCAAGTGTATTTTTTTTTTCATTTATTAAAATATTCTGCCCTATAGTCAATGATCTTGGGGCAGTGTATAATAAAATCAATTTAAACTATTTAAAACATCTTACAGTTTTAAAGTAGAAAAAGATAATTCATAGTCTAAAAACATGTCAGAAGTCCATAGAATATTATCATGACAATCAATGTAGACCCATAGTACTCTAATTATGTAGTGCCTCAACAACCTCCTCCTCCTTCATTTGATGTTCATTTGTTGATCAGGAAGCTGTTTTATTTCCTCTGTGTGTGTTGGGGGGGGGAGTAGGGTGCATTTGTATAGAGATGTTGCTGAATTTCACATTCAGGAGAAACCATCAGACCCTTGTGTCACATCTAGCTGGATGACCAATTCCCAGAGTAATGTTGGGAATGATTTGGTCTAATTGTTTATAAACCTTCTCTTGAGAGACACAGAATTCTATAGATGTAAAACACAATGTTGTCCCCTTTTCTTATTGTTCAGCTTTGAAGAAAAATTAAATGCTATTCAGGAAGGAAATGAGATTCGGTTAGATGTTTACAAGAAGGATCAGTGATTCTTTTTGGACTGACTTTGAAAGATGCATGAACTCAAATGATGTTTACAGGGAAGATCAGTGAATCTTTTTGGACTCACTCGAAAGATGCATGAACCCAGTGCTTTTTGTTTCTTAAGATACAGATAAACTCAGGCAGGAAATATCATACAGCAGTGCCACTGACCTTCTGAAACCCAAACTGCTGCAAAAAAGAGCCATTAGCATAAGTTTGTTAAGTTAATGAACTCAAACATAAGCTGTATGCCAGTGGTCATTTCTACATGAGGTGGGGCCTTGGACTTGCTCTCCCTTCTTCTCTGGTTTGCCAATCCTATCTCCAAGCTGATTGAGATGTCCACACACTAGAATATTCTGTTCTTATATGGGCTGACATGCATAGAGACCACTGTAAGCATACCTAAAATACACAGAGATGGCTTCAGGTTTCACTGTGATACCGTCAAATCTGCTTAAGTCAGTGGGACTTGTTGGACACAGCTAAATTCATATTGATTTTGATGAGTCTTTCATTGGTATGATTATGTTTAGATCCAATCACTCATCTTCACATATTGGTTTTATGGTTTATATGTCATGTTTTTAGGTCATATGCTTTGGGCCCCTGTGCAAATTAATTTTTATTTAACTTAATTATTTAAGTTATTTACATCCCACCTTTCTCCCAAAATGGGAGAAATAAGAAATAACAAAATAAGGTAAATTAACTGTGATAAACATAGCCTTTTATGTCACTTTAAGAGAACCTACATGCATTCTTTGTCTCCCCGATTTTTGTGAGCACAAAGACCTATATTGTTTTAAATATAGGCAAGTTATTGCCATAAATATTATATAGTTAGAGAATATATATTTTCCCCTTTTATCACAGATACATAATTCTTCCATTCTTTTGTACTTTTTAAAAATCTCTTTGGTTTGTTTGTCACTTTTAATTTGAGTTGACTAATTTTGTTTGCTTGGCTACAGTATTCAGTCTTACTTCTGTCTAATGATTTATTCATGACCCAAGATAAGATGAGAAGGGAAGGGCAGCAACTGGATTAAATCTGGCTGGTAGAAACCAAGTGGTCTTTAAGTGTATTATTGGCTGAGAAATAGATGTCCTGTAGCTCTGAAGGCCCTTTGTTTTAGAGTTGGGAAATCTCAGAGGTAGTGGTACTGATCAAAAAGTTCTAGCACTGAGCAGGGTGTTGGACTATAGGGTCCTCCCAACTCTGTGGTTCTATGAAATGCATCTCCCCTGAAAGTGCTCCCCTATTTGTCATGCCAGCATACAAACATGGATGGAGTGCATTTCTTATCCCACTTCACTCCAAGACATCAGCTTGCTGTGCATGGGCCATGAGGGCATACTGTTGATGAATGTTGTGTGACATGTTGCTTTACAGTCAGTGGGTGCAAAAAGAAAAAGTAGGTGTTACAATGAAGAATTATTCGAGTAAAGCTAGTGGGATGGGGGGATTCGGACAGGGCAGGGAAGGGAAACCTTATCAAAATATCCTAGATTATTTTCTGTCAGATTTCTCAGATGTTTTCTGTTGGACAGAGGTTCTGTTGGACAGTATTTATTTCAATGAGATTTTTTGGGTACTAATATTCTTTATTGTGACTGAAGATGGAGATTGTTCCTAGTGATACTAATTGCAACCATTAACATGTATATTATTTTTGCTTAATAAGTTTTGAAGCTTTGCCATAAACAGAAATAGCTCTGTAAATACTGCTGTATGTAACTCGTAAAATTGTTGCTACAGTGCTTACATACATACCCTGGCCACAACTGAATACAGAGATAAACATGCTTTTATTTGGTTTCACAGACGTTTTTTCACTCTTGTCTTTCAGTTTCTCTTCTTTTGCTCACTGCATATTAGGGCAAAACTTCTACAGTGAAAGGAACACTTATGATAAAATTCTTGTCACTTTGTTGAGTTAAAATGGGTACAAGGACATAGGGCATGTGCAGCCTGCAGACATTCCTCCAGGGTCCCATGAAGGCTAGAGAGTTCCATTCACTTTCTGCTGAAGTCCAGGTGGTCTTCAGCTTTTCAGCAGCTTAGAAATGTAAGAAAGAAAGATGTGTCTTAGCTGGTGGGGCCCTCAGGTGAGGGGAGGCTTACAGCCCCCTTAGTGATTTCAATTTCTCATTGCTATGAGGCTCTAAACTCCCCATGCCTAAGCCATATCATACTATCAAGACTGCAAATGACAGTTTTTGTTGGGACAGCAAGGGATGGGGGAGTGGGAGAAACTTTAATCTCATAATCACCATTGTAGTGATCCCAAGTTGCCAAGACATTACAGGTAAAATCTCAGAAGGAATTGCTGGGGGCGGGGTGCTAACCTCCTCATTCCCCAGCAGCCCTACCTTAGCAGGCAAGTAGAGGAGAATTAAATATTCCATACTGAGATGTAGGTGAATGAAAGTGTCTCCATGCATATGTGCGTGACAGAGAGGAGAGGGGTTGGGGAGAATGGGAGAGGGAGAGAGAGAGACCATCTGGTTTCCCATGCAGAACTCAGGGCCAAAAGCCTGCTAATCTGAAGGACAGCTGGTTTAGTCTCAACCTGTTCAGTTACTGCTTCTTGTGGATGGGGCTTCATATAAGGCATCACCCATGTAATTTAAGCTGTTAAAACTAGATTGGATCTTTTGGACACTGATTCACCATGGAGAAGGGCATAGAATCATAGAATTGTAGAGTTTGAAGAGACCACAAGGGCCATCCAGTCCCCATTAGGCACCCTTACCGTATATATTTGTCTATAAGTCGAAAAATTTATGCCCAAAAATTGACCTCAAAATCCCAAGTCGACTTATTTACAGGTCACTATGGAAGTGTGATAGCAGCTCTTTCAGATTTACCCATGCGTGCCAGAGAGAAGTTTATTCATCTCTTGAGCCAAGCAGAAAGAGAGGTGATTGACTGATATTGCTGTTTGTTTGAGAATCGCTCTCCTGCCCATGCATCTGGCTGAAACAAAAGCTGAATGATGAAGTAAAGAGCCTCAGTGACAGTCTCTCTTGCCATACCCACACATACACACACTGAAGAAGCCTCCAAGCTTTACCCTCGACCTATCCACAGATTATGGCAAAATCCATAATTTTGGCCCCAAAACCTGACCTTGATTTATACATGAGGTCAACTTATAGTTGAGTATATACAGTAGTTTACTAATCTAAGTATCCATCCCATGACAATACACACATCTGAATTGGATTTCTAGTTTGCATTTTGTAGTTTTAAAAAATTCATGGTCACCCTCCTCCCCTCAACCATTCCCTTCTCCTTTTGTGTCGTGTCTTTTTAGATTGTAAGCCTGAGGGCAGGGAACCGTCTATTATCCCCTCTGTTGTAAGCCGCCCGGATTCCCAGTGATTGGGCGGCATATAAATAAATCCTATTATTATTATTATTATTATTATTTATTTATTTATTTATTTATTTATTTACAGTTATACTAATTTGGGACTGAGGCTTTTTCCCTGATAAGGAGAACAGGTGTCCAAGAGCCTGTACAGACAGGCCAAAATAAAGCTGTTTCGAGTCACATTGGAGGTATGCTATTTAAATGATGCATTTGTCCTATGAGGCCAGAAGCTGTGCCAAAGCCTGGAGTGCAGCTTTGGCACAGCTTATGGCCTCTTAAGATGTGTGTGTCATTCAAACAGCATACCTCCAAAGTGACCCAAAGCAGCTTTATTTTGGCCTGTCTTTACAGGCTCTGTGAGGCTTTTTTTCATGCAGTGCTGTAGGCTACCCTCAAACATGTGATTGTGAAACTCTAGGAAAGGAGTTGGGGGAATGAAGTGGAAAAAGCGTTATACAAAACAACTGAACCCCTGCCATTAACATAATAATCTTAAAATCTAATGCATTTATTGTAGCATGAAATTTGTAGGGTGGCACCCCCTTTATTAGATGCATGAGGTATTTTTAAAGGTTGATAAAAGAGTATATATAATCTATTCATGTTATAAATTCATGCAGTCAGATCAGTTTTATATAGGCCCCACTCTCACTACGAAAATAACTCGATGTGAAACTGGCTTATTTTTATGGCATTCACATTTGCCCCAACTGCACTGGGGGGGGGGGGCTACCAAAAAACCCACATAACCCAGTATAATCAATACCAGGTTTCCCCCCGCATCTTTTTTTCTCATGATCCGCATCTTTGGTAGTGTGAGTAGTCTACCAAATCAATTTGGATTGTGCTGCATCATTCACGGAAATGGAGGCGCCTCCATTTTAAATCCAAATGGTGACAAGTGTGAATGGTGACAGGGTTTAAATGCCACTGAGAGATTTGATAACATAAAACATAGTGGGAACACCAATCCAGGATTGCATCAGCGTGGATATCCAGATCTCCTTGGGACAAAAATATAAGTGTGAATGCCCTCACAGTTTAAAAGAAGTAGAATATGAACAACTAAAACCTTAAAATGTTGACAGGGTTGGGGACCATATTTGTTAGAGACCAAATTTTCATACCCAGCATTTGACAGAGGCTGGGCTGGGACAAGAAATACAAAATGATATTCTGTTTAATTTTTAGGGTTCTGGGCTTGTGGCCCTCTCCCTATCCACATAGGCACAAAACTGCCTCCAGGAGCATTAGCCTCCAGGAGTAGAAAATACCTAATTTTAACTGTTAACATGTTCTGCACAGAGAGTGATCCAAGGGACATAGGACACAAAAATGCCTCCAGGAACTATGTGCAACTCCTGGGGTACACGTTACACAACTCTGTTGTTTATGTTTAGCAGTTTGCCTCATAGTTTTACTTGCTTTCTCTTGGACCTAATAATGCCTTTATTAGGTAAGCCACAGAAAATTTTTCAAAGAGTTGGAAACACTTCTTCTGTAGCCCTCTACAGAAGAAGATTCCATTCTCTTGAAGCCTTTCTTCCTTCCACAGGAAAATGTGAAGGTTCTTCATATATTTTTTAGATCTCCACAAATCAGAGGTTTTGAAGGAGACGGAGATGGAAGCCCCCAAAACAGGTATTTAGAATACTTTCTCATTTTGGAAGGCAAGCAGTGGTTGTAGTTCAAAGCACCTTTGCATACTTTGCATAACTTTGTCTCACAAAGTGGCAAATTATGTTTTCTTTTTTCATGTTCTCAAATACAGTGATAAAATATTAGTAGCATTTTTAGGATTGCTCAGGAAGTGAGAGTGTGCTTCTGACGGAAGAAGGCAGTGGTGAAATTCTACTTTGACAACTCATTTCTTTTGTGATGTAAAATTAAATTCAGTGGCTGCTACATCAAAATGGCACATCCCATCTGTACATGAGCTCAGGTAGATATTAAGATCGTGCACATTGTTTTTTGTCTTGTTTTGTTTTTTAGTACATTACCAGAATGTTCCAGTCTGGATAGCTGGAGAATTCTGGGAACTGTAGTTCCAAAAAGTAATATTTTCCAGGCTTGCCTGCAACTAATTCTGTACATGAAGAAACTGAAGTGATATTTTAAAACCAATACATTTGTTTTTTGTTTGGTTTTAAAAAAAAGAAAAAGAAAATAACTGTAAAGCTGTCAGGACCTCTCAAAATAATGTAACCAGTACTAAACAAAGTAGACTCTGCTCCCTGCCAAGTTCCTTTTAAGTAAATCCTTGATAAAATTAGATGCCAACCTTGCTCTGGAGTGAAGCCAAAACTTTAGAAGGCTTAAGTTGCTACAGACAGAATTGCAAAAGCACAGAACTCAGGGCGGGTTTTGGTTTTTTTTTTTGGGGGGGGGGTAGAATAGAGTTTAGTTCTTCAAGTCTACTCTGTGCATTTAATTTTCTAACATAATTTTTCAAAAGAAAAGCCTCAAGAAACACAAATTAGTTGGGGAATGGAGTTGAGAAAATACCATTAACATGGGTCTGCTTGAAATGACAAGACTAGTTTTCTGGAAGATGGGTTTTTCAGAAAAGGAGCTTTTGATGGAAATAAGGTCATTCCATACTGTAATCACAAAGAAACAGTATTTTATTTCAAATGCAAGAGAGATGCCTTGCATGAAGGAAAAAAGCTTGTTTCATGTGTGTCATGTTGCAAGCCTATAATTGAATTAACACCATATTTTCAGCAATTCCTAGAACAAACATCATCTGATCAACAACATTTGCTTATTGGTTTGCATGCATTCTGGTTTCTGGAGTCACTTGGGCTATCCAAACTCTTTTCTCCTTTGCTGGGCAAACAACAGCTTTCATAACCAAGAAGAAAATTAGTAACAGGTGTAAAGCATATTTTCACTGACGCAAAAATCAAAATGTTATTTCAAATATGGTCTCTTTTTTGTTTTCCAAACTTACCTTAATTCTTCACAGAGATTGAATACAGCTTGCCATAATTATTCAGCAGAAATATGTACCTCTGAAAAGAAATGCCTTGTCTGCATGCTGGATTAGCAGGCTTTGAACCATTTTTTATCTATTTGATTGTTTTCTGTGCCTATGTTGAAACAGGAGATCACTAAGACTTCTCTAGAAATACTTGGCAACCTCACTGTATTTTCTTTAAGTATGAAATATAAAGCAAATTTAGCATTCTGCCTGTGTACACACTAAGCTGTTAGATAAATCTATGTTGTATTTAATTTAACATAACTATTTAATGCATTCCTAAGTAATTAATTTGCTTTAGCATAGTATTTCATGACTCTCAGTAACTTTAGTGGGACGTGTTTAAGACAACATCCTGTTTGATTGTCTCTATGGTTTAAATGCCTGTTGCCCATTCTTCTACTTGTAATGATGCCAAACCTCAAATTCCTATTTTACTGTCTCTGTGGGATATGAAAGTGTCCAGACCTCTTAGAATCATAGAATCGTAGAGTTGGAAGAGACTGCAAGGGCCATCCAGTCCAACCCCCTGCCATGCAGGAAATCTCAATCAAAGCATCCCCAACAAATGGCCATCCAGCCTCTTTTTAAAGACCTCTAAGGAAGAGACTTCACTACAGTGCAAGGGACTTTGTTCCACTGTCGAACAACCCTTACTGCCAGGAAGTTCCTCCTAATGTTGAGGTGGAATCTCTTTTCCTGTAGCTTGCATCCACTGTTCCGGGTCCTACTTTCTGGAGCAGCAGAAAACAAGCTTGCTCCCTCTTCAATATGACATCCCTTCAAGTATTTAAACAGGGCTCAGCTCTTAACCTTCTTTTCTCCAGGCTAAACATCTCCAGCTCCTTAAGTCGTTCCTCATAGGGCATGGTTTCCAGGCCCTTCAACATTTTAGTCGCCCTCCTTTGGACACACTCCAGTTTCTCAATGTCCTTTTTGAATTGTGGTGCCTAGAAGTGGACACAATATTCCAGGTGGGGCCTGACCAAAGCAGAATACAGTGGCACTATTACTTCCCTTGATCTAGACACTATACTTTTATTGATGCAACCTAAAATTGCATTGCCCTTTTTAGCTGCCGCATCACATCGTTGACTCATGTTCAACTTGTGGTCTACTTGGACTCCTAGATCCATTTCACATGTAGTTTCATTCAGCCAGGTATCCCCCACCCTATATCTCTGCATTTCATTTTCCCGGTCTAACTGCAATACCTTACATTTCTCTGTGTTGAATTTCATTTTGTTAGCTTTGGCCCAGCTTTCTAGTCTATTCAGGTCATTTTGAATTTTGATCCTGTCCTCTGGGGCATTTCCTACTCCTCCTAATTTGGAAGTTTATCGCACCAGGTTCTCGGCCCGGCCCGGCAGGAAACGGAAACGAGTGGGGGACGGATTTTACCGCACACACCCGTCCCTCACTCGTTCCGTTCCCCCTCTCTTCCCTGCCCATTCCGTTCCAGAGGGGACGCTTTTTGAGAACTGTTCAGAACAGTTCTCAAAAATTTCCCCCTCTGGAACGGATTAAGAACGGAAGAGAGGGGGAACGGAACGAATGAGGGACGGATGCGTGCGGTAAAATCCGTCCCCCACTCGTTCCGTACTCGTTCCTGCTCCTTCCGTTCCGTGCTCAGAACGCATGGAAGGAACGCAGTGCGATAAAGTTCTTAGTGTCATCTGCAAATTTGATAAGTATGCCCCCAATTCTGTCATCCAAGTCAAAGATAAAGATGTTGAATAGCACTGAGCTCAGGACAGAGCCCTGTGGGACCCCACTGGTCACTTCTCTCCAGGATAAAGACAGTGCTAGTAGAAAACTGACCCTAGCAAGCTCTGCCAAGCTGATAAGGCATTGGGTTCTCTGTTTCTGCCATGCAAGAGTCAGCACCTCTAAGTATGGAGGAATCACCACATAAGACTTGCCACCATATAATGAATTGGCTATAGCAACTATGGATGTAATGTGTATGTTCACAATGCTTTCCACATTAGTGAAATCATGGATCTTCAAGGTAGTGGTGCCTATCAATGTATTTGGGTATCATTAAATATGATGTCTTAATGGACAGCCCTTTCCCATCAGGCTTTCTCTAGATGATAAAGGGCCTGAACAGACAGGCCAAAATAAAGCTGCTTCTAGTCACTTTGGAGATATGCTGTTTAAATGATGTATGCGTCCTAAGAGGCCGGAAGCTGCACCAAAGCTGCGCTCTAGTCTATTGGACTGGAGCATGGCTTTGATGCAGCTTCTGGCCTCTTAGGGTGCAAGCATCATTTAAACAGCATACCTCCAAAGTGACCCGAAGCAGCTTTATTTTGGCCTGTCTGTTCGGGACCATAGTCTACACATTACAACAGCCCAAGTGCCCATTGATAGAATTTATAGTCTGAAATGTCTGGAGGAACTAGGCTTGGCAGAGGGTGGATTAAGTTTGGAGTAAGACTGGAGATGCCAGGTTTCCTAGCCATATTTCGACATTTAAATTAGTGCATGACTTTGGTCCAGTAACTATCACTAAATCTTCCTAATAGAGTATGTTGATGTACATCATTCTGTGTTCCTTAGAGAAATGAGGGCATATAACATGATGTTGGTCCATCATATGTTATGGAAAGACTACAGACATTATCTCACCAGCCTCCTGTCTCATGGCAATCATGTTATGATAGGAAACAGGAACAAACTGCTTTGAAAACAGTAGTTATCACATCTTTCTTCTTTTGCATGACCACACTGCTTGCAGCAAAGGCCAAAGAGGCTTCTCAGTTGCTGCACAACCAGCTACTCAGTAACAGCTTCCTTTGCACCCATTTGTCCTGGGAGCAACAACTAAGCAGTCAGCCAGATGGCCTTTCTTTTGATGTCAGCAAGGGTAATATTATGGAGCAGGCCTGGGCCACTGCTGCTGCTGTATTTACACATGAGAGGCGGAGGTGGAGGTGGAGGTGGTGGCGAGGTGGGTATTGCTGAAGTAAAGATCACTGGCTGGCTTGCTGATACACAAATAATAGACCTAATATCAAGAAATAGATGTTGGAGGGCACTAGGGTCATTGCTGAAGAGGACAAGTGTGGTAACTTGAAAAAGTTTGGGGACCACTATCATGGACAGTCTATGGCCGAGTTAAAATTAAACTGAAATATAGTCCCATTGGGACCTCATCACCTGATGTAATTTCCCTACCCTCCTCTTTTCTGCCCCTCATAGGAGAGATACAGTTACTGCTTGTGATGCTGCTACTTTCCTTCCTTTTGCTCAGCCCAGCTTCCCCATCCCTTGTGCTAGCCAGGCAGGAATTAGGAGTAGCCAGGCAGAGGAATGTGCACATGCTCCTCTGTTGAGTCTGTCAGCCTCTCCGCCCCCCCCGCCCCCCACAAATTTGTTCCTGGGATGGGGAGAGACACATACATGCATACAGAAAGGTAAGGTAAGCGGAGCTGGGGTGGTATTCCCACCCTCCTCCTGGTCAGCACGATGGATGAGGGAGCTGGGCTGAAGAAAAGGAAAGAAAGAAGTAGTAGTAACTGCTGATGGGACAGGTGGAAGTGGATGTGTGTGTTTGTGTGCACGGGCACGGGCACACATGCATACAGAAAGGTAGCAAAACAATGAGGAGGGCTGAGACTGTATTCTGCTCCTGGCCAACCATCACGAGGCCAATGTGAGTACCATCAGGGAGTGTGGAAGAGGTCTAGAGAGAGGAAAATACCCCTTCTTGGGACCAAGGAAGGGGTCTGTGTGTGTGTGTGTGTGTGTGTGTGTGTATCAGGGATTTCCCTTTCTGGGGAAGGTTTGACCTTTTTCTCTGGGTCCCCTGCTTATTTGACAGGTTAAGGACCATGGCACATAATGGTTCCACATTAAAATTATTTCCCCTTTTTGACAGTGCTCTGGTCCCTGACCTGTTGAATAAGTGGGGGCTTTCTGTACACTAATAACACCAACAGTTAAATATACTGGATTTTAAGTTGAACAGCAGGGAACTGCAAGATATTTCACAATGAAATGAAATTATTTGTGCCAGAATGCATTCAGCTATAAATGTGAATAAGAAGGGGGTGAGGCTTTATAAAGTTGGTTATCCATTTTAAAGTGTAGTCCGTAGCTCTGCTCCTGCTAGGCCACTCTCCTTTGATCTGTTGCACTGAGTCCCAATTAATTCTGTGACCTTCAGCAATTTTCTGTGAAAGCTAAATTAGATCTCTACCCTTCCATTTATCATTCTATCATGGCAAAGAGGCTTATATAACTTCACAAATTAGATGTGGTACTTCACCAATCAGAAATGGTGTAGGATTATACCATCATCCATAGGACCGTTACTATGGACATGCAAATGACGTTAGTTGCAGTTTCCACTTATAACTACCATTTTAGAATACAGCATTCTTCTAGCTGTTGAATAGAAAACAATATAATTAGTCACTAGTGCTGTTTATTCTGATGTAAAA
>NC_056525.1:208214293-208251144 GCF_019175285.1 Sceloporus undulatus | reverse complement strand
AAAAACACAGTCTGCTAGCCTACTGGCTGCAGGGCATATAGAATGACAGAAGATCCTAAATAGGAAAAAGTTGCATAGATTGTTAATGCCTCAAAGAAGGAGACAAAATTAATTACAAGTCAAGCAGTAGGGCTGGCGGCCTCTGGGTCAATGGTGAGATGAATCCACTTTGGATTTTAGTCCAAAGTTTCAAAGGTCCTGGACCTCTTTTTGGGATAGATGTTTGGACATTGGATAAGTCTTTTAAAGACTGGACTAAAATCCAGAGCAAATTCAATGCATGGAAGCCAGTGGCTGCCGCTGAAATCAAGGTAAACCAAACATCTGAAATGACTGACAAGTATCATTTGAAATAATCACCAAATTGTTTTCAGGCAGACTGGCACAATTGCCTTCTAACAATAACAGCCAAAGTAATAGATATAGTGGCTGCCAGAGGATTTCTACTTCACCAACAACAAAAGATTGCAGTTCTGACAGTGAATGTTATCTGATCTCCCCATCAAGAGCAGCATTACTGTGAAATCATAAGAGCCTCTGAAACCAATTTCAGGTCACTGAGTTGCAAGGTAAAAATATGTTAGTAATATTTAGTAATTGTTTCTTTTACTGTACACACATATGCACATGTATTCCTTGTAATAATGAGAGATGTGTGTGCTGCTTGGGAATAATGTCATATGTCTTGAAACATGACAGCATGAACAATATTGCCCTTTTCCTTTGCTTACTGGCAGTTCTGCTGGATCCGCTATGGCAAGTAAATCACAGTTGGGCAGGGTGTGTGTGGGTCTGGTACTGGCAGACCTGGTACTTTTTCTTTTATTTACAACATCACAGTACATTTCCCAACTAATTGCATTTTATAATGTGAATAAAAGTAGAATTCAGCATTTGAAGGTTGAATATTACAGCAGAGGAAACAATAGAAGAAGCAAGATACAAGCAGTGATACACAGACACATACTTTTAAAAAGACTTAATACAAGAGAAGAAGAAGTCATTCCAATTGGGTGGGCGAGGAGAATTCTACTGATTTTGCATAATTGGTACATGAAAAATTACTTCTGGGGATCAGTGACAACACAGTTTTTCCTACATGTAACAAAAATCTGATGAAATAGTAAAACTTTTAAAACCCATTGAAATGAACTGCTGAATACTAGAGACACAGCTGGAACATCCTAGACATGACTGTCTAAAACATTTTTTTTTTTGTAATAACAGAATTTCTGTTTAGATTTGGAAGTCAGATGCCTTCACATCTCTTTTGATTATTCAGAGTTAAGCTACTGTGTACAAGAAGAGTCTCCTTTCATTTCTAAGTTAAGTATTATGGTTTTCCTGGCAGAGAGCCACAAACAATTTAGCAGACTTGCTTGGTGTGCATGTAATGGAGGAGGATATGCGAAAGAGTCCAGAAAACATTTATCAAGTGTTGGGTATATCTATACATAATTTAAATATGCGTGTTGCTGCACATGTATGTGAGAGATCCCATCTGCAGTTAGACCAGCTGTCAGCATTATCAGCAGAGTTTATTCAACCTTCTCAAATCAGTTTTCTGTTAGCATAGAGTAACTTTGCTTTGCCAAAAGGACAGTTTAGGGGTGGAAGTAAGGATCATTGCCAATCATTCCTTATAGTCCACTCAGAGTGAACCATTAGGAAATAGAGCTGCCTTCCAGAATGCTAAGGAGAGATAAGGTGACCACAGAAGACATTCAGTGATTACTTACTTGTCATTTGCATTATGGTTGGCAGCACCCTGGGTTTTTACCCCTGTGGACCAGGTCAGCTGGCAGTGTTACAAGTTTGTAGTAGTTGCTTTTATATTTCCATTTAGCAAGTAGTTGGTTGATTTTCTCAGTCATGGCTCATTTTCTGTTCCAGAGTTAAAGCCCTAGTCAGGACGCTCTATTAGACCCACATGGGGATGAGACTAAGAAATTCTGAGGTGCTTCAGAACTCTTTGAATCTGATTTTAGGAATCACTTTGTTGAGTAATTGGATCTTATCAACATGGCATATCCTGTTCTGTTATAGGTACACTACAGTGACAGACAAAATGGCAAAGAGTGCATTACCTGTTTGACACTGTCTCCTGTGCAGATGACTTTCCATGGTGTTGGAAACTCCACTGAAGACAGCCATGACCAGGTATAAATAGATCTAACTGGCTATTTACCTCTTTTTGGCTATTGCTTTCTACAGGCTGTGTCAAAGATACCATTTAGATAACTCAAAGTGGTATTTTAGGCATCTCTATTCTGGAATTATAATTATGTTATAATTAAAAATAGGTTTTTAAAAGTTATGTTGTTATGAGGCAAAATAGATCATTCACTTTCTTATTCCTTGTAATGCATAATGAAAAATCAAAACTAATTTGCTTTCATTAGCTGTAAAAATCTGAGCATTCTATCACTACTTCTGTACTAATCTCTGAAGATGTATTTGTGTTCTTGATACATAGTAGTAAGCATCTCAGACCTAAGACTTTAAATGATGAGCAAGTAGTTTGTGGCCAGTATAGCCACTTAAAAATGGCCTGGACTCTTGATATATTCCCTGGTAATCCATAGACTTCCAAAATAAAATAGGTCATGTGTTCAAATATTACTTTCCATCTACCTCCAGTCTGCATGCATGGTGAGATCAGGAGCATTCCTTGTGAATTTTCTCCAAAATCTCATAATAAATATATTTTCTGCCAACTTGTTTTTAGCTGTAATTGAAAACAACTGCTGATAGACATGTCATCCATTAATATATATAATAGTTTTGAACGCCATCGAAGCTTGTGACTAACTGCATGTGTTGTTTATTACCCTTTGTTAGCAGTGAATTCACTGTCAATTTCCTAAGATTTTCCAAGTTCTAATATTTTGGAAGTAGTTATAAACTATTAAGAAGGTAATTCAAAGTAGTGGATACTGCTTTTCTTACCACATAATTGCACAGAAGTATTTGTTCTGTCCCAAAAAAACTAGAAATTACTTATCCTTCTGTGTGATGTCAGACCAGTTATTTTTCTCTTTATATTTATACACACACACACACACACACACACTTACACACTGCAGCAAGTTAAGCATTCAAAACAAATTCCAACAAGTTATGGTAATTAAGTGCTTCAGAATAATCAGTCAGCAAGCAATGAGGAATGTATTATGACTGAAATCTAAATGATACCAATATAATTCAAGAAAGGGTAGGAGGGATTGAGAAAAAAATGATACACAGGGTGGGTAATTAATGTTATTCAACACCCAAAGCTTAAAATTATATAAAGAAGTATAAATAAGTACAACAAACATAAATGTAGAAGTATTAAGTCAATAGATGAAAAAGCAGAAAATTACTAGTCACTGAAATCCTGAAAAGCTGAAGGTGTAAAATAATCAAACATGGGTTTTGATAAAATAGTAGCTTCAGCTATTAATCATTCTGGCTGCTCCCACGCCATATTAAAAAGGATATTCTAGGATATAGAAAGGAATACAGATATGTAGACCTAGGAAGTCTCTACATTTATATCTCTCTTTCTAGCTTAATGTTGCGTAACAGCAATACAACAGTTTTCTAATGTGAAGTGGCTTGTTATAAAATCTAATTGTGATTCTTGATATTCATTTGCATGTTCTTCCATATTCATTCCTAATATTTTGTTTCTTTCACAGCCATTCACCCATAGGTCTTGATACATAAACTATGGTTAGTTATGTTTAAGATCTTTAAAAGATCTTATGGCTTTCTCATGACATTTTGCTGATCTTCCCATGTTCAGAAAGGTAGCCCCATCATATTGAATACAAAAACAATTACAGAAATTATTTAAAAGTTATTGTTAACTCACCAGAAGAATTTTCAAGTACTATACTTTTGGCTGTCAAATGTAAGCTGCTTATTTGACAAATTTCACCTTTCACCATGCAAAATCTGGCCTTTAGTCATACTGTTTCAGTTATGAGAGTAATCCAGTACGTTTTTTACATATGCCTAGCAGATTATGGTCTGCTATTTCTGACTGTCTGTCCTGTTCCTGGTACTGTTATATACAAACCATAATACACCAAGCCTATTCTTGTTCTTTATCTTCTGTTTCATATTAAGTTAATTTCTCTGTTGCTTCATGTATAGGAAATATATGACAGAGTATTTGCTTTTCACTGGCAACAGCTGGATCTTTCTCTGGCACAGAGCATAGAAAAGCCATCCATTTGTGTAGAATTTAATATCTCTTCTGCATAAACACATTATTAATTGTATCCCAAATGTATTTAGAATGTAAACCAAGGGATTTAGAGTTAGACTACAAGAGAGGTAGTGCTGCTACCAGTCTGTAAGTCTTTCCTGTCTCATCATGAGGACTAGGTAAACCCAGTGCATATGTAAAACATTCATAACTCTGTCCCTGTTCCCAGCAGTCAGTGATGTGATGTGATGTGAGGGTAGGAAAATACACAGCATAATGAATCATTTTGGATGTTCCTTAGATGGTAGGAAGAGGGGATAAGAGACATGGCAGGGGGTTGGACTGGATGGCCCTTGTGGTCTCTTCCAACTCTATGATTCTATGACACTGAATGGCACTAGGTCTCTCAAAACATCCAGTTCAGCCAAAAACACATACACAAAGACTTTAGGATTTTAAAAAATATTGCTTGTTTCCTAAGTTAGTGTAAGCCTGATTATTACTAAATTTCCATATATTTTGTTATTTAGTGTTCAAAATGAGCAAGGAATGCATAAACAGAAGAATAAATAACTAACCCTAATTGCAATGAAAAGCTTCTTTGTGTTCTTTGGCACACTTGGCCAGTTTAGTTCCCAGTTGCTAAACTTTTCTCAGAGGATTGCTTATTGCTATTTTTAGAAGTCCCAACCCTAGTGTCTGGTTTTACCACAAAGCCTTAACCTCCATCTTGCCTGCCCTTTTCATTATATTTCCCAATAGATGGGAGAATTCTTCCTGAAAGAAAATGTTTTAGCAACAAATAAAAGAACAGTCTTATTATTAGATCTTCTCATTGCTTGACAGCTACCTAATGTCCTAGTAACAACTATTTATTTATAAATACCTATAAAGGGTTTAGTCCTAACAGTTTCAAAGAGGCTAATAAAATAACATTCAATAAACAAACTGCAGAAAATTAAAATATTTGTGTTGTCCACTAAAAAGATGGAAGATTCTACTTTGCAGGAAGAGGCTCAAATAAAGTAGTGTGTTTTCAACATATGTAAAAGTTAAAAATTTCTAGGCCATGTTGAATTTTAGAGGCAAAGGTATTTTTCATCCTGAGTGGAACAATGCTAATAAATGCCCAACCTGAACAAGTTCTGGTCAGACCTCAGAAGCATGTGGCATTACTTGTAGGACCTCTGCGACCTTAAGGGCCTACTGGGTCTGTAAAGGAGAAGACAGTCATCTGAGCCTATGAACCAAAATTTAAATCGTTGTTAGGTCATTTTGCAAGGGTTGTATGTACAAAAACCTAGCCAAAGCATTCTTCACCAACTGCAGCTTCCAGTCTAACCGTGAGTAACACCAGACAGAGTGCATTACAATAGTTCAGCTCTAGACATACTAGTTTCTCAATCTTGTATACAATTTATCCCTGCCCAAGAATGTCTCCAACCGTCATATCAGTGTAACATTACAAAAAGCAGTCTGAACCACTGAAGTAACTGTTTTGGAGATCCTGCCCTTCTAAGGAAAATGGAAACTTAAACAAAGTCCAAAGGCAGCAACAGTGTATCTGTTCTGTCTAACCCACAATAATTTGTTATGTTTTTCCCCCTTCTAGTAGCTTACTATGATCTTCAGATACATCTGTGTGCTGAAAGGGATATTTTCTCTTTCCCATATGCTGGTTGATGTATTTAATTTACTTATCATCTATTACCCCCCTTCCTATACATTTATATTCTATTACTGGCAACCATCCTTCTCCAGTATGTCACCATGGCTGCACACAGGAGATGGACTAGGACATGCTGGTGGGCAGTTCTGGAAACTGTAGACCAAGAAAACAACTTTTTTCCAGCTCCGCAAATAGTTTAAGTAAACAATTCTGTCAAAACTAAAATACTTTTAGTGATATGCAATATTAATTTTACTTTCACTGGGCCTGGAATGTAGAGCTCACAGAAAATGTTCATGTGTGTACCAAATATCAATTCTGTAGGTAACTGATCTGATTTCTGTGTAACCAGTTTTTCTGATTGCTGCAGCAGAAAGGCGGGGTATAAGAATAAGGTTTATTTGAAGTTTATTTATTTATTCTCTTGCTCAGTGAAATTGCTCAATTTTAAAACTAATTATATAAATCTGTTCCACCCACAGAAACACATGTATCATTTCCTTGATCATTTTGCATTCCTAACAATAGTTTGTACATTTGCCATGTAAGAAATAATTGTTATCTTGCCAAGAGGCTATTTGTCATCTAATTTTTTTTCACTTGTCACTCAGCGAAATTACATGACCCCATATGATGAGTATAACCTGGACAAACAAGATTGCGTAGCTTGTGGATTATACAATCATTTTGCGTATACTAGATCCAGTTATATCATGGAGAAAAATTTGAAAGCCACTCTTTGTGTAATTTAAAAAAACATACATATTCAGGTTTTAAGATGATTGCAAGAACCTCTTCTCTTGATTCCACCAATCTTGTAGGCATGTCTGGTCAGGAGAACTTTTTGATGGCTGCTCCCAGATTCTGGAATTCCCTTCCATGTAATAATAGGTTTAGTCCCTATCTGTTGTTGTTTTTTCCCAGCACATAAAGACATTTCTATTCAGGCAGAGCCTTGATGTGTAAACTAGTGAGCTGTCTAGTACTCAGTTTTAATATGTTTGTGTGTTTTTGTGAAGATCTTGTTTTCAGTACATGCTTTACTAATGTTAACCACCTTAAAAAAATTTGGCAGAAAGGTAGGGAATAAATAGGAAAAAAAACATAAACCTCAGATTGTATAATACTAAAACATCCTACTGTCACTATACCTACCACATAATACTGCTGAAATGCAATTAAAGCAAGGCATGCATATTCCAAGAGAATTCAGAGCAAACTAATTCCATTTCTTGCCCTATCTTTTTCCCCTTCCTTCCTTCTTTCCTTCCTTCCTTCCACCAGTTTTTCCCTGTCATTTATTTCTGAATATTTCTTATATACAGTACTTTCTTTCTGTACAGGTGAAACTAGGCAAAGTGCTAATCCTGTGGTAATTTGGTTTTCTGTTATATATTCACTGATAACGTTCATTCAGTTAGCAACAAGATGTCACATTGCAAGCCTATTTGGCTTCTGATCTGAAAACCCTAAGAAAGAAATTTGGTTACTCAGGGAGCATGCTAATGAAGGCACCCTTCCAAAGATGATGATGTTGATATTGTAAGGGAAACTGATCATAACCCTGTGCAACACAGTGGATGTTCATAGTTTTTTGTGGGTTTTTCAGGCTATGAAGTCATGTTCTAGAAGAGTTTATTCCTGGTATTTCGCCAGCAGCTATGGCTGGCATCTTCAGAGAATGCTGGCATGGGAAAGAGTTGGGTATATATACTGTTGCTTGAGAGGAAGTGATTTGCATGTTAATCTGTGTATTGTTCTGTTGTTGAATGGCAAGGCCTCAGGGTATCTATTTAATTAATCATCCATTGTCTGCTCGGAAACCACCCCTCACCCTGGGTGGTTTTCATTTGCATCTGCTGGATCTTGATTTTGGTTAATGGGTGTTTGTTGTTTTGGAACACCATGTTCCCTAGAGAGCTCCCTATCAACTTTTTGAACAGAAGATTTCCCCATCTGCCACCTGACTGAGATTGGTATGTACTAGTTAGTGAAGTCATCGGTTGAACTAAGGCATTTTTGTTTCTCTCATGGTAAAAATTGTAGCATAGAGAACAGATTGTTCTTGGAGAAAATCTTTTAAAGCTTGCTCTTATGGAAGAGGTGTGACCATCTCTTAGGGTTGCATTTATAGAAAAAAGGTCTGATTATATCCTAGCTAATGATTTGCTTTAATTGGTACCTGAAAGTTAAGACAGAGTAACTAAAAAAACTAACTTAAACAATTAATTAATGTTAATTGTACATTTGTTTTAGATGTTATAAGCAGGTGTGCTGCATACATTTTTTTACTTCAATTTATTAAACTTATTTAAAGAAAAAACTAGTCTCATCCTTTTAAAGTTTCTCAGTGGTTATATACTTTTTCCATTCTGAATTTGTATTTCCTGCTTTAAGAATATCACTTATAAAATGCACATTAGAATGTTAATTTCATCATTATTATACATATGGAATGGTCAACACCATCTACCCTTCCTGTTATCATAACAATAATACAACCTCGGAGATCAAGTATACTGAAAAAATTGCAAAATTACTTGTTTGTACTACAATTTCCAGAATTCTCAGCTAATATGGTTTAATGACGATGGTGGCTGTAAAATTCTGTGAAGTTAGCCTTTAACAAAGTGACTTTGCCATCATTACCAAAGCAACTTTACCAACAAAGTAACTTTATATGATATTTTTCTGTTAACATGGAATTTCACGAAGACAGAAAGAAAATCCCTGAGTGTTTCAGAACAGAAAACTATCTTCTGTATCATTCTCTCCTTGTCATGGTGACATAAAGGAAGAACTGAGATTGCTAAGTGGAAACGTAGTTTCAGCACACAGTAGAGAAGTTGCTAAGAGATGGCTCATGCCAACATAATTCAGAGCATCATCATTTACCTTATGTTTAAAATTAAACTGGGGGTGGAGTGGAGTGGCCTCACCACAGGAGAAGCAGACAGGTGGCTTAGAGCCATCTTTTCCCTTCCAGTTCAGGCCCCTCGTGTTTTGTGTTCTCAGTTTTTCTGCAAAGTCCAGCTGCTTGCTCACTGCTAACACTGTTATCACCAAATACTGTAGTTTGCTGTTCATTATAGCCCTGTTCCATACCTTGTCTGTGCTGTTTTGGCTTGGTTGCCCAAGATGATAACAATACAGCAACAGTTAACAGAGTGCTTGATACCTTTTTCCCCAAACTAACAAAGAATTGCTTCCCAGGCCATATACCTCCTTCACCATAGGCAAATAAGTGAGGGGTGAAAGGAATTCCACCACCCTCTATGCTTGTCTGTGCTATTGTGTATATCTCTGTGTGTTTCCCTGTTATGGGTCGTCCGTGTGGCAATGCAGTCCATTTTTATGTACCTTTGAGAGCAAGGGGGCAGCTGTTAGAGCTCAAATTTTGACACAGCAAGTTTGACAAATAGGGAAGTTAAAAGAAGCCTTTATAAAAATAATGAAGACAAACCATAAGGATTTATTTAAATGTTTTAGAAGCATGAAAGCAGCCAGGGAAGGCATTCATGGTGCACATTAGAAAAGGGATAAAATGTGCAAATATCAACATCAGAATGCTTTTGAAGTGTGGAAAGCATTTAAAGATGGTAAACAAAAGTTTCAAGTGATTAAATTTTAAGGTGATTGACAAATTACAAAGTAACCATGCATTAGAGCCAAATAACTTAAGACCTGAGATTTTTTCAGAACTCCGATATGAAACTAATATACTGTATAATACTACTGAAATGGAGATCCAGCATGGTGTAGTGGCTTCACTTGGAGAGACCAGGGTTCAAATCCTCACTCAGCCATGGAAGCCCATTGGGTGCCCTTGGGCAAGTTACACTCAGAAACCTCAGAAGAAGGCAAAGGCAACTTCCTTATGAACAAATCTTGCCAACAAAACCCTGTGCTAAGATTGCCTTAGGGTCACTGTAAGCTGGCAATAACTTGAAGGAACACAACAACAACCTCCACCACTAAAATGAAAATAAAGAATTAGAAATGTGGTCAAAAAAACCTGGATGTGATTGGAGGTGAGGAAAGTTATCCAAAATTACAGGCCCATAGTCAGTTTCCTTATGTCTATTAGATAACTACATAAGGAAGTCTGTAAGTGCAGTGAATACTGAAAAAAAGAGGAGTTCATTGCTAGCTCAGTCCAAATATCAACTCAGCATGCAATATTGTAAAAAAAAAAGATAAACACATGCTAAAATTTATTAAGTACAGGATAGAAAATAAAATGGTCAATATTATGATGTCTTTCGCTCATGTTATCAATGGCATTATCTTTCTACAGTGGTGAGATTGCATGGTCCTGTAAAGCAAGAGGTGATGGTAGGATCTCTTATGTCAGGCAGGCTTTTGCTGAGGAGCCAGCCCAAATAGGCCAAACAGCTTATTGGATGGAACCAGTAGCAGGGGATGGCATTAGCAGAGGATCTCTCTGAGACAATGGCAGTGACATGATAGCTAACACTTTTTAGTACTGTGCAGAAAGAGGTACAGCAACCTCCTTTTGAATATCTTTTACCATAAAAACCCTATGATGAAACAATCCAAAATGAAACAAGAGATAGTGCCAGAAAATGAAACTCCCAAGTCAGGTGACACTGGGCAAGCTACTGTACAGCAGAGGACAACTACTAGTAGTGCTGTGGCTAATGATGCAACTGGACCTTTGACACACTCAGAAGTGAAAAGAAAGTCCAAAACTACACAGCACATACTATACAGACATGAAATGTAAGAAGCATGACTCAGGAGATGCTAGACAAGAAATTGAATGTATAAACATTGAAATACTTGAATTGAGTAAGGTAAAATGGACAGGAATGAGACATTTTGACTGAAATAATTGGTGTTTTATTCAGGGAATGAAAATCTATGAAGAAATGGGGTGACATTGATAGTGAGAAGCGATGTAGCAAAAGCAGTCAAAAGATATAATGAAAAGTCTGACAAATGAAATCAGTAAAACTTCAGGAAAAAGCATCATTATAACCATACTCAGAGTTTATGCTCCAACTTCAGAGGCAGAAAAATAAGAAATTGAAAAATTCTAAGCTGGAGTCCAAGAAAAAAATTTATTGCACAGCAAAACAGGATTTCTTGTTAATCCTAGGTGATTGGAATGCAAAAGTAGGAAGCAGAGCAAAATTAAAGACTGTAGGAAAATTTAGCCTAGTATCAAGGAATGAAGCCAGAGAACACTTGATTGAATTTTCCAAGTCCATCAATTTGTTTATTGCAAACACATTTTCCAGTCACCAAAGAGGCCACTGTCCACATGGACATTACCCGATGGCCAATATAGAAATCAAATAGGCTGCATAATTGGAAGCATAAAATGAAGAAGCTTCATTCTCTCTATAATAACAAGACCAAAAACAGATTGTGACACATAATGAACTACTAATATCAAAAATTAAGAGTGAAGCTAAAGAAGAACACTAAACTAACCATTGTGCCAAAACATGATGTGAAGACCAACCCCATAGAATTTAAAGAGAATGTAAAAAATAAGATGTGGACTATTAAGCCTAATTGACTGGGAATCAGAAGAACTCTAGATTGAAGTCAGGAACAATGTCCAGGAAAAATTTGAAAATATATTATCTGCAGCCAAAAAGAAAGAGAAGCCTCAGTAGATGACAGATGAAATTCTTCAAGCACCCAAGGGCTCATGATTAGCAAAAGAAAAAGTTGACAGAAATAGAGTCAGAACTTTGAATGCAACTTGTGTGCAGGGGCAAGGAGACTTACAGTCAACCCTTGGGATCTGCTGTGGTATCCAGGACCTCCCATGGATACCAAAATCCATGGATGTTCAAGTCCCAATATGTAGAACTAGTGTATAATGATGTAAAATGATGTCCCTTATATAAAATAGCAAGGTTTGCTTTTTGGATTTTTTCCCCCAAGGGGGGTATTTTCAAGCCATGGGCGATTGAATCCTTGGATGCAGAATCTGTGGATATAGAGGGCTGGCTGTGCCGTAATAATGAATAATGCAGATAAATAGAAGATGAGAACAAAAAAGAAAGAATAAAGAACAAGAGACTTTTTCTACACGATCCAAGAAATCAAAGGTAAATTTAAAGCAAGAGTAGAGGTGCTCTGTGACCAGCAGGGAAACACATTACATGACCAAGCAGAAAGAAAGATACAATAGAAACAGTACACGGAAGCACTATATAAAAGAGATGGAAGGATGACAGATTCATTCGAGGAAGAACCCCTATGAAGATGAACTATCAGTTTTAAAAAGTGAAGTGGAAGCTGCACTCGGAGAACTTGGGAGAAAGAAATCATCAGGAACAAATCATATACCAATAGATCTATGTCACACTGCATAAACAGAATCTACTCATGTTCTAACTAAAATCTGTCAACAAATATTAAAAACAAATTAATGACCCACGGATTAGAAATGCTCTATAAACTTTCCAGTCCCCAAGGAAGGGAACACCAGGGATTGCAGTAACCCAGGATCATCGCATTAATCTTCCAGGCTAGCAACATGATGGTCAAAATTCGACAACAAAGACTCTTACCATATATGGTGTGAGAAATGCCAGATGTCCAAGCTGGATTTAGGAAGGGAAGAGGTACTAAGGATCATATTGAAAACACATTTTGGATAATGGAGCACACCAAAGAATTTCAGAAGAAAATCAGCCAGTTCTTTATAGAGTATAGCAAATCTTTGATTGTGTCGATTAAAAACTACAGATCACTCTTAAAGTAATGAGTTTGCCACAAAATTTGATTGTCCTGATGTACTCTGTACAAGAGACTACTGTCTGGAAATAATATTGAAAAATGTAATGGTTTTAAATGGGCATGGGGATCAGGCAAAGTTGCATTTTATCATTCTATCTGTTTAACTTGTATGCTGCACAAATATGTAAAGCAGAGTGAGACTCAGACGTAGGAGACATGAAAATTGGAGTAACATCAGCAAGATATGCAGATGACACCATTCTACTAGCAGAAAATAGAAAAGACTTGGAACTATTATTTAAGAAACTAAGGCCTGTTACAGACAGGCCAAAATAAAGCTGCTTCGAGTCACTTTGGAGGTATGGTATTTCAATGATGCATGTGTCCTAAGAGTCCAAAACCCACACCAAAGCCATGCTCCAGTCCTAAGGACTGGAGTGCAGCTTTGGTGTGGCTTTTAGGACTCATGCATCATTGAAATACCATACCTCCACTGTGACTCGAAGCAGCTTTATTTTGGCTGTCTGTAACAGGCCTAAGAAAGAAAGTGGCAAAGGCAGGATTAAAGTTGAACATTAAGGCCCGTTACAGACGGCCAAAATTAGGGCTTGAGGGACCAGAGCTTCTGTTACACTCTGTGCTCTCCCAATACCATTTTGTGCACGCACGCATTCAGATGGCACATGTGCCAATGACGTGCCTTGTGTGCCACATCCAAATGGCACGGTGCACAGGAGATCACTGCGCCAGTCCAGGGCACTAATGGTGCCTTGGCAGTGGCATGGAAAGGAGCTGGATTCTGGCTGCCCCTTTCTTATAATCTGTACAGCCCCTTTGAAAACAAAAATAATGACTAGGGATGATTTACATAATTTTAAAGAAGACAATGAAGACATTAAAATAGTTCAAGTTTTTCCATACCTTGGCACAGCCATTAATCAGAATGGAGACTGCAGACATGAAATCAGAAGAGTCTAGCACTTGGAAAGGTAGATACAGGGATGTAGCCAAGGGGGGGATCTGGGGGTCCGGAACCCCCCCCCTTCCATTAGAAAAATGAATGGTGTGTGCTGCTGCGCCGCCGCACTCAAGCCCCATTATAATGGTGGCACTTAGTCTGGAACCCCCCCCTTTCCTAAAATCCTAGCTACGTCCCTGGTAGATATGATAAAACTAGGGGAAAAAATCAAATCATTTGAAATATGGTGCTAGAGAAGAATTCTATGGATACTGTTGACTGCTAGAAAGGCAAATAAATGAGTCTTAGAGCAAATCATGCATCAGTACATCTGAGGCTGGTGTTCTCTGAACATATCATTAAAAGACATGACTCACTAGACAAGACAATTATGTTTTGTAAGCTAGAAGCACTATGAAAAAAGAAAGACTGCATTCCAGGTTTATAGATCAAAAAAGCTATGGCCCTGAGTCTGTAAGACCTGAGCAGAATTGTTGATAACAGGGTGACTTGATGGTATCTCATTCATAGGGTTGCCAAAAGTCAAAGTCAACTTGAAAGCAGTTAACAGTACCAACAATGATATGATATAAGGTCCATTTGGAATAATATATAGATTCCATTAGGGTAACCAAAATTTTTATCACCTGTGTATTTGCAGACCACACTCAATCGATACCGAGCAGTTGATAGTTCAATCAAGATTTTCCACCTGCTATTTTTTGGTGTCCCACTGGCTCATATATTGTAAAAGGGCCAATAAAAGGATTTTAAAATGCCTTCTAAACATTTTGAATACCTAAAGTCTACCAGGATGCTTCCTTGTACAATATACAATGGTAAGAACATCTGAAATTCTAAAATGAAGTATACAATTCATTATTGTTTCTGTTTGTTCATAAAAGAATGAAATAGAGAACAAACCATTGTCCAGTTACTTAGTTGTTCAGAAATGTATGAATTGCTCCTTAGGCTACTTTTTTTCCTTTCACGTGGATTACATGGAAAGATATTTTAATACTTTATCTTACTTTATTTATTTCTTTTACTGAGAATTATGTTGTTTCCCTTAGGAAGAGAAATATTTTGCTCCCAAACCTTTAGTTTACCCCCCCCCCCCGGTTTTATTTATGGCAATGGGTTGGATCACACATGCAAACCAGCTGGTTTTTCCCCCATATGATATGCCTTGTATGAAAACCATCTGTAGCCATTTTTGTAATCATGGCAACTACAATAGAAGGGGCAATGTGATTGTCAAAATGACAATATGGTGTCTCTGTATGGCTGTGTACAGTTTGAGTTGGATTTTTGTGTACAATCTCACACATTATGAGTGTAGGGATAATAGCCAATTTGCATTTGCAAATTAGATTAATGATATGTGTTTATTGGCTTTTCTCATTAATCCTTTCTTCTTTGTTGGGAGCAGTATACCTTCAGAAATGTGTAGTTTAAAATGCTACATTTAAAGAAAAGTTTCGTAGATCACTGCAAAAGTACCCATCACTTCTTAGGCAGAATTACAGTGTGGCTGAATAGAAGGTAGTTGTCTAAGATGACAACAGAATCTCATGCCATAATAAATTTGTTGGACTCTGACCCCAGACTTTGTTGCTTTTATTGCAACAGCCAAACACAACTACCCCTTTGGAAATAGTTAAGAGTTTTCCTGATATCTTCCTTAAATGCCTCTAGTGAGGTTGACACAAAGATGAGTTATAAAGCCTTGAAATCAACTCTAACATTGAATGCCTGAACAGCTGACAGCAAAAGATTTTATATCACAGATATTGTTAAGCAGACTATATTGGATCAACTCTTGCATATTGCTTTTGTGATCCTAAATTAGTCTGTATCAGAAATGATTCACTGTTTGGGCTTTGGATCAAACATTCACATGAATTAAGAATTCATCCCTGAAGACTCTCAGAGCACTTCTGTTTGAATAATACTTGTGAAGATATGATTCTTGCATACATCAATTCATGGAACCTCTGTTTAGCCTATGTTGTCCTTCTCTTGAGGGTAGCTTTGGCAACTTTACACCTTCTGAAGTGTAATGTCAAGTCAAATTTGCTCAGGCTAGAAATAATGCTTCCTGGACTTTTGGCTTGTTGCTAAAGCTTGCAACAAATAGAAGACATCTCTTAATTCTTTGTGATCCTGAGAGGAAAATTTAATCCTTTTATGTATCCATTTAATATTCTTATCCTTGGAATATTAAAAAAAGCCTTATTCTTGGGCTTTTGCTCACATATAAACAGTACAGTACTTGTAAAATTAGTTATCTTGGGTAGAGCAAAAAATATGGAAAGTTCATCTACAGCAGGGATGGGAATTGTGTGGCCTGTGTACAGCATATATATATATAGGAGTCTCCAGTGCAGTCCATGGGATCCCCACTGACACCCCCAAATCCCCAGCATCTCCAAAAGAAAATTGGCCCCATCATATGTTTTTACCTGAAAAGAACTCTTGGGGGGGATTTTAAAACAATAAAATATGGAATTTGGCCAAACCATAAAAAAATAACCCCCAATAGCCTTAAAAGTGACCAGGAGTGGCACAACATCACAAAATGGTAACCATGATGGCATGGATATAGCTCCCCAAAGCTCTGCAGGATGCAAAAATCAATCTTCAGATAAGGGACTGTATTCTGTGAAATATGAGCATCCTATTACAGTTACTGATTATTGTCATATATAGTTATAGTTATGTTTGTAACCTGCCTCTTTCATATTTTGTTTCATAGGACAGGCAGAAGACAAGCAAGTCCCAGTCCAACCTCTAACTACTACAAAAAACCCAGCTCATACATTTGTTGAATTATCTGATGTTCTTTTGATTCCTAGACAGGAGTGCAACACATTGTGATGAGAATGGGATAGTGGGAGGCTGTTGTGCTATTTGGTTTTTTGGACTAATGTCTTGGGAATAAAAGTGCTATATAAGGTATGCATTAATACGGATAATGAAGATTGTCCCAGTTTTAAAAATTACTTTAGAGTAGGGGTAGGCAATTCTGTTGTGGGACAGGGGTCCACTTTACACAAAGACTGCACTTGGGAATCTTCACTGTAGCACCATGCCAAAACTGGAGGTGATGTTTGGCACTATTTTGCAGTGAATTTCACCCTTTTGGCATCCTTTAGGGTGAAAAACAGTCTGGAAAAAATGCAAGTAATTTTGGGATCTTGTTGACATGTTCAGGTGGGTACCGAGGCTATGAAAAGAAGATTGGTGGCTGCATGTAGTCTGTAGGCCACTCTTTCCCCGCTTTGGTTTAGAGTATTTCAGTACTAAAACATTTACACTGAATTTTGATATAAGTCTGCTTGCATAAGTTCTTACTAGGCACCTAGCCTAGGATAAATCAAAATCAGCCCTGGCTGCCTTTTATTTTTCTCATCTATTGCAAAACCAAACATTTCCCTTTTTTAAAGAACAAGAAGAAGAAACCTACCACACCCACCTTCCTTGAAATTTTCTGCTAGAGCATGTTCTTTTATTCAGGGAAGTATAAAGTAAGCACAAATATAAATTCCTCACCAAAATTACACATGTTCCACTATTTTCAGTCATAAGAGGGCAACAAGATTACACATCTTTAGGTTCTCCAGTGGTGAATTAACTAAACAAAAAAGACAACTTTACTTGTTTGGGAAAGCTTTATTAGACAAGGAATCTTTGAAGACCCCTCACACAAAAGATTCTCCTATGTTTAGACTTTATAATGTAAACAACTAATTTAATGCATCACTAATGATCTATAATAGATGCCATCTTACTACATGACCACAAGTAAGAAACTGATGTAATCTGAGAGATATTTCAAAGTAATTAATTTGGGAATAGGAAAAGAACTTCTATTGTGTAAACTTTCCTCCCTTCCCCCATCTCTCTTTTCAAAAAGAACACAATTAGAAGCTGTAACAGTAGAACATTTGCTAAAAAGTTCCAAGCCATCATACCAATTGATTACTAAAGTGTAAATTGCAGTAGGTTTTGTTTGTCTGTTTGTGGTGCAATTGTTGAGGTTTTTTTTTAATCCACTCCTGATTTGAATTTTTATTCTGAAATAATGACTACATGTTTTGTTAACATTTCTTTCAAACTAACATGCATTCTTTTCCCCCATTATTTTTAATAGTAAAACATCCACTGTAATAACATCTCTGTGATTGTTACAAAAATGTTTGTTGGCCTCTTTCTGTATTTATTAAAATAGTTTGTTTTGCTTAAAACCACTCATAACATTTGAAAAGTCATGTTTCCTTTCTTTTTTTGGCACTTTTCCCTGTCCTTAAATTTATATGTTATTTTCTATGTTCTTTTATATATTAAATTAACTTTCCTTTTCTGCTTTGTTTCTAATACTCTTTTAAGATCTACTATCTTTCTGTCCATATTCAGAAACAGAGACTTGTCCAATTCCAACATTATCCCCACTATTTTTTTTTAAAAAAAATCCAAGATAAGAAATCTTTTCAAGTAACTCTCTGGCTCATATAGGCTACAATTCCTAGCTCTGGCTGAGTAGAAGTCTTGCTTGGCTCTCATCCCACATAGCCAACTCCCCTTTCCGACCCCATAACATGTTTTCAGGCTGCTCATATTCCACTCACTATACTGGCTATAATCCTTCTACTTGTGCTTATGCACTGACGTCAACCGAGAAATCTTTACTCTTCACATACACAACGCAAGACCTCCCGTCTACAAGTATTGAAGATAATCAGGCCAGAAAAAAATCAAGATTTTCCTGCATACCTTAGAAGCAAACTCTTCCACCTCCTGTAGGAAGCCCTTACTGTTTACTCCCCCTGACTTTGATGCCAACCCATGTCTTCAAGCAGCAGAGATAGTTAGAAGGAGAAATGACTGTGCAGTTGCATAGAATTAAGATTCTCCACAATCATAAACATTAGGGGATTTTTTAAAAAAAGTTGACATGCAGTTGCTTTGGCCACTGAGTGCATCTGAATAGAACCTAATTTCCAAATTTATCTCCATCTTACTGAATACTTCAAGTTTTATAAGTGCTATAAAGGTTTTCTGAATCAATCGTATGTATTACAGAGATTTAGGATGCTGTTAGTGATTAATCTTTTGGAGGAGAAAATCAATTACAATTACTTGCTAAGCAAAATAGCCAAGTATGTTCTCTTTATGGCAACTACGATTCAATATAAGCTGTGGAAGGAAGTAATTACTCTAAATTGATTTAATAAATATAGTAATTGTGTGCAACCTATCTGTGTTGTTTTTAATTAGTAGAATTAAGTTGAAGAGAAATAGGTTTTTTTAAAGAAATGCACAGTGACAAATTTGGTCATGTTTCTCTTTTTACTGATTTTTATCTTGAATGTGATATTGATCTTGTCATTTATGAAAGTTTTTTTTTTAGAATTTTGTGAGTTAAGCTAATGTAATTTTTTCATTAGTTTTTACACAGCATTACATCTCCAGTAGTATAGATTGACAAATTCACAGAGGCATTTGTAAGAATTTAATAGCTTTAGAAACTGGAAGCTATTGTGCAAACACAATGGCCTGTTACAGACTGCCAAAATAAAGCTGCTTTGGGTCTCTTTGGAGGTATGCTATTTAAATGATGCATGGGTCCTAAGAGTCTGGAGGTCGCGCCAAAGCCACACTCCATTCCTAAGCACTGGAGTGCAGCTTTGGTGCAGCTTCCGGATTCTTCAGATGCATGCATCATTTAAACAGCATGCCTCCAAAGAGACCCGAAGCAGTTTTATTTTGGCAGTCTATAACAGGCCAATGTTGAATCAAGACGTTTTCCTCTGAACATGATCTTCTCTGCTCTTTCTTTCATAATGTGCATCAGTCAAACCAGGAAGTCTCTAATTAACCATAATTTCCAGTTGTACCCAAATAAAAAAACTGTGGTTACTAGCATCAGAACAAGCCAGGATATTATTGTTTGAAGTTCATTTAATAACCTGCTTGTTCAAAAGGTAGCAATTACTGACAAAATACACCGGCTTTGGGTTGGCAGGGAGCATGGCATATGCACAATGCAGATCCTGACACCACACCAAAGCCAACATTATTCTGTTCTGCAGCCCACACAGGGGCAGCTTTTCGGCGCTCTGGCAGTGCAGCATTTAGACGCCAAATGGCACAGGAGCACCGAAAAGGTGCTGCTGCAGCAGAAAAACCACTCTTTTTCCAGTGCAAAAAAAGAGTGGCATTTTGCTGCCTCTTTTTGTGCTGGAAAAAAGCCAGAGTGGGGCTGTGGGTTTGTGGTGATTCATCCTTTTTTCACTGCAGTTTTGGAAGATAACAAAAATTAAACAGGTTAATAGGTTCATGTGGACACATTGTACTGAATATTTACCTCAACTTTGGTAAATCCTTGGATTTGTGGAATTGAATTTTAGTAACTCGAGCTGTTTTGATAGATTATTATTATTAACCTTTATTTATGAAGCGCTGTAAATTTACACAGCGCTGTACATGCAATCTTTTTAGTTACACGGTTCCCTGCCCTCGGGCTTACAATCTGAAAAGACATGACACAGAAGGAGAAGGGAGTGGTGGAGGGAAAGGGTAAGAGGTCCAGCAGTTCCTCTCTACCTCCAAGGCCTGGACCAAGGCAGATGGACTGGAGGGAGGGCTTGGCTTCATAATGGATGGTTAATCATTTTCCAGGGAAAATACATACTCTCAAGTAGGATAATGCATATACAGTACATAGCAATACAGGAAATGGTTTGATAAACAGGCACCAAAAGAACATCAAATAGTAAGCGACAATTATGCAATGCCTGGGAAGGTTTCTCTGAACAGGATGGTTTTCAACTCCATTTTGAAGCTGGTTAAAGAAGTGATGGCTCTTGCTTGTGGGGGAAGAAGGTTCCAGGAGTGAGGGGCAGCAAGTGAAAAGGGACGAATCCGAGATGGGGCAGAGGAAATCCTGGGCTGAGACAGCAGACCTTGACTACCAGAACGGAGGGCCCTGGTGGGAAGGTGAGGACAAAGAAGGTCTGATAAGTAAGGAGGAAATAAGTAAGATAAAATTACTGTATTCCCTAAATGCAATTGCTAGTCCAATCTAAGGTAAATGCCCTGAATTATTGGAACATGTATAAATGTTGATGTAGTGTTGATTGAATTATAGATGGGCCTAGTGATTAGGGGGAAATGTTTCATAAAGTACAGGAGCATGTTGTCTAAAATTATGTTGCTATACTGTATCTGTTATTTATTTAATCTTTATATCACATGAGTTTCAAGTGTTTCTACAACTTTCTGAAATACTGCAGAGTTTATAGGTATAAAAATGCCTGGTTTCAGTAATATGGGTTGTATTTTATTTTGAGAAATAGGTTTTGAGTTAGGAAAGTAGTTACTGAGACTGCTAAATCACAAAAGCCCTCAACATAATTTATCCATTAGAGCCACTTTGAGAAAGTGGTATGAACTGTATGACCTCCATTTTAACTGTGCAACCTTAACGGACTGACAAAAGCAACAAGTCATTTTGCAAAAATTCAAATGAACTAGGCTTTGAATATATGTAAAATTGTTGCCTCTTCAGTTTTGTCTCTCATTTAATTAATAATATAATAATTACTGATATAGTTCTACAAGTAGATTTTGATATTCCAACTTAAGTCAAATTTAGCTTGAAAATTGCAGAGCTGCGTCCACTGATAGGTTTCCCTAATGCACTGTTCAGTCAGCTAAAGTTTGATTTTTCAATATGCTTCTGGTAATTCTGTGTACAAGATTTCATAATGTGTTGTTTTATAAAGGAATACTTTGCTTGTCTCCAGTGTTATCCTATTGCACTATAAAATTAGAATACGAGAGAATACTTGTATTTGATGAGAATCTCTGACTGTAATCCTCTGTTCTACTAATTCAAGTTAAAGTGCAGATGACACAAGTTCATTGATGATACAGATAAGTATTTAAACAAGTCTTTGTGTTGAGGTAACATGTCATAAGTTTTTAAACCAAGGGTGGTAAGAGCTACTGCTGCACTTTCATGTTCAGTAGCATGGAAGAAATTTTGATGTACAGCTGAAATGACCAAACTGAACTAATTTTGCTTTCTAGCTCTGCTTGACAAAGACTCTCAGAGGCACTTAGAAATTATTAAACTCTGCAATGTGTTTGGAGGATTTAAATACCTCAGGAAGATTGTTTATAAAAGGTCTTATGATGTTAAAAAATTTACAGCAAAATTTGAAACCCTTGATTGGTTTTTAATTTCATATATATGATTTGCAAATAGTACCCTTACTTTCTTAAAGAAAATCTGCAATTAAGCCCATTTAAAAAATGTTACCCACAATTCTCTGTAACAAACATTTCTGTCATTGGTATGGACTTTTTTACTTACATTACAAGTGAAAAGCATATCTGTACATTAAAATCTTAAAAATAGAAATCATAAAAATAGAATCTCCATGCCTGTACTTTATAGTGAAAGGAACCATATCTGACTCTCAAAATTTAAACATGTTACACTGTCTTTTTTTATTCACCTTTATTTATACTAATTTATAATTTATATTGGGATGAAAATAATAATAATTTTATTACCTGCCTTTCCATAAGGCTTAAGGTAGAGTACAACATTGAGCCTTTAGGAGAGGTGGGAAAGAATATTATTATTATTATTATTATTATTATTATTATTATTATTATTATTACAACATATAAAATCATTTAAACATATTAAGTTAAACATATAAACATAGAACGTATTAAAATAATCCAACATAAAATTTAAAAATATACCATTTTAAAATTCATAGTTTAAAATTGACTGGGTAGGCCTGGCATAATGTAACATACTCTAAAGCTTCACAGGACCCCGAGGGCATAAAGCCTTACTGGACTGAGTCAGAGCTGCGCAGCTTACAAAACACTGTTTTGTCTTTGTAAGATTTTGATTTTGTGTAGAGTAACTGAGAGTACGTGATGCTTGGCAGCCATTTCTCTTCATATATGAAGTGGCAGTGGAGTGTTTTGAACAATCTCTAATTACTTTTGCAAAGTCAGCTTGACCCTTGATGAAAAACGGTTGTTTTCCCCAGGGAAAAAATCCACAAGTTGTTTATATAATGAGACCTACTAACGGATAGGTTTTTGTTCAAGATTACATTATTTTGCTCTACAGTCTTGTTTACACCAAGTTTGTATAACTTCATTCTGAAGGTTGGAACTTGCATGGCTGAATATCCCTTTATTCTAGAAATTTACTCTAACCAGAAGACTAGAGCTCAGGGGGAAAGATTCTTCTTAGTTTTCCCTGCACAGGGGTTTGACCTATTTTCTTGTTGGAGGAATAACATTTAGTCTTGTGTGTCCCTGACTGCATTCTGAAGTAATGCAGACGGTGTACTGACTGCTATGAAGCAGACTGAGGTGGACTCCTCGGGCAACCAATGCTTGGGGAATAGGCCCAGTGGCAAGATGTTAAAGAACATAAATATGTGTGCCCTATTCCATGTCTCACTGTATCTCAAGCTATCTAATGTGGGGGAGTATCATTTCTGCCTTGAATGTGCCTGTATGATGTTTGCAGACATTTGCTACAATTGTTTTTTTGTTTTGTTTTGTTTTGTTTCTTTCCTGGAAATTCACCCAGGACTGGTAGCCGATGGCTCAGGGACCACTTTGGGTAGCACTACATTAGCCTGTTGCATTCAGGTCCAGGAGAAACACTGTCTCATGAGTAGTATTGAAGTGAGAGTCATCTGCCAGTCTGGTCAGTTGGCTTATATGGAATGAGAAAGGTGCCATCTTGTCCTCACCATCACCCATCAAAAATATCTTGGGCAGGCCCTGATCTCAGTAAGGAGGAGACCCAAATACAAAAGCATAGAGGGGCTTATATTTTACTTCTCTCTTTGAATACTCATCATTAACTGAAAAGCGGAAAGCCCTTCAGAACCAGAGAGCTGCAGTGATTCCTCATAAACAGACAACAGTAGCCTTACAGTGGCTGCTTTTATCTGGAGTTACAACTAACTGATTTAACAGCTTACACAGCTATTATTTTGCTGCAGTCACATTCACTCTGCACTTGTGAGTCATTAAATGTAATCTATTTACAAAATCCTTTTCTTGTGTGGATATTGGCTTATAAACGGGAAAAACGGAACAGGGGGATGGTGTGGTAGGAAAGCTTCTTGGGTATGATTGAGAAACCTGTTGAGAAAATAGGCAACTATTGACAGGTCTGATTCATGACTGAGTGACTGTTCTGCTAGTCTTCACATGATCCCCACAGAGAGAAAGCTTTGACCACCTGCTAAACAAGGTCTGTTTGAAGTTTCTTTTTAACATTTCCAAGACGTTAATTCAACAGGACAGCTCCACTGGGGTTCTCAGTGTCACCAAATCAGCAGCTGTTGAGGTCCATTCACTTCAGCATGAAATGTTTGTAGAAGGGTTCCTCCCCCCTCCCCATTTATTTTATTTGTAACAACAGAAAAATAAATAGGAAAGTGAAATGTTTGCATTATTTGGTTTTTACATATGTGTAAACTCCCTCTGATTAATACTGGTACTGGTGGTAACACAGTTCATATGGTACAGTTTGGAAACTGAAAAGAAATTGCTTCTCTCGTTTGCTTTTCCTGGATTTTTGTTTTCTTACTTTTTATATTGTTATTTTCAATAATACTTTGATGCCCACAATAGAGGAGAGAGAAGAGATATAAAATGAAGCAAGTTACAGCACAGTTCAGTACATGTCTGCTCAGACCTAAGTTTCATTTAGTTTAATGGGATTTATTCTCAGGTAAATGGGTATAGGATAGCAGCCTGAAGCAATTAAGGAAAGTTCTACTAAAAAAAAGAGATCCCTGTTTTATTATCTCGTTTATCAACAAAATACTGTTGGGGAGGATGGGACAACACATCTGTGTCCTGAAAGCCTTTGATATTTAAGTGCTTTTATTTGTTAGATATAACTGTCAGTTGTAAATAGGAACTTGATACTTCTGCATCACAAGACTCGTTTTTAACCTTAGGTAACATAACCACATATAAATACTCTTGGTCCAACCTATTTTCTTTTCTCTTTATCAATCTTGTTAAGTCTTAAGTGTATTTTTACAAGTTCTTTAATGTGTTCCATTCTTTCTGATGTGTTTTTCCTCCCTGATATTATCAGATTTCAGTATATGGGAAGAATTATCAACTCAACCCATTATACAGCAAAGCAGTATTAAGTCTGTCTGGAATTTGCTGCTCTTTCAGTTTACAGGGAAAATATTGTGTAAATCAGGCTCTCTGGTTTCAGTGGGAGGCACGGGGTTGAACAGCATCCATTTGTCAAATTGATTGCTCCTCAGTGAGGTTGCCTTTGCTTGTCTTTGAACAGGAGTGAAATCCTATGTGAAGCTCCCTTTCTGTCATTTACCCTAACATCCATCCTCTTAAACCGAGGCCTCAGAGAAAAAACAAAGTGTTGGCACAATATAATCAGTCACTCAAGTTGTCTGTCATCTGTTTTCTTAAAGGAAATGACTTTTAAGTTAGTGGAGCAGAAAATTGTGGAAAATTGGGAATGGAGTGCCATGAGAGGAGGAGGAATTTAAAAATAAAAAGAAGACATCAACTCCTAGTTTGCTTTAAAATCCTTAACATGCTAGACAATGCTGAATGTAGATAATTATTAATTTCAAGTTTTACTATAATGTCTTATTTGTTAGTTGCATATCTTTTATGAAATATTTTCTGTCTCAACTTTTTTCTTTCTTTTTTTTTAAACAACCCCCTGACTAAAACAACTAATCCTGGATACTTTTTGGCCTATCTCAACAATTGGAGTTAAACACTTATTAAGAGTGTTTTATGCAGCTGAGAGTTATTTTCTTTTTTACTCATGTTAATCATGTGAGTCCTGATCTAGGTCAGGCCAACCCAGTACAAAAGCAAGGTTTAACCCACCATCACCACCTAAAACAAACCTAATTTCTGCACAGAGGATAAAAATCTGTAAATCTGAGAAACTGCTATGTTTTGAATTTTGCAGAATGGATGTTGCAGAAGAATCTTGTAAATTACTATCTGATGGCAATAGCCCCATATGCCAATCACATATAAAATTTGGGGGAGGAAATATGAGCTATTGTGGCACACACATCAACAGTTGGGCTGCTTTACAGATTTTATTTAGGAGATGGCAATGACTAGTCTCAAAACAACGTTTGAAGACATCTATTGGCATTTTAGGGCCAAAACGGACTGACAATAAGTGCCGCCATTGGGGCAGCATGGGGGCATGGTGTTTAGCTGACGCATACCCCAATGCTGCCCCCTGCCCACCAGATGGCAAGCAGTGTTGCAGTGCTCTCACAGTGCAGCATTCACATGCTGCAGGAGTGCAGAAAACCCACCACCACAGCAGAAAATGTGGCTTTTTTCCAACCCCCAAAATAAAAATTCATACGCACTATTCAAAAAAATACAAAAAAGCAGTGTGGGACATCTCATCTCTCCCCTGCCAGATGGCCTTGTGGGAGGACCATGGTAAAAGCTCTTCTGCAGCATTCCCCTGCTAAGGTGTGGTGGAGGAGAGGGGAGGCTGGGGTGGCAGTTGCCACCAGACGCACAAATACCAGCCTCCCCTCCCTGACATTCACTTCCCTTTGTTCCTCCCTTGCTCTCGTAGCTGCCTTTGCTATACACGTGGAGATGGCGGGGTGGAAAAGACTGGGTGGCTCTCAAGCTTTATATATTGTAAAGTCACTTTCTTTAAAGGACTTGAGCACCCATGTTTTTTGTTATCTGCAGGTGGTCCTGGAATCAGACCCCTGTGGATCCAAAGGGTCCACTGTATCACAACAAAGCACAAAACAACTGATGGTTATATCCAGGTCCTTCATGGCTATGAAGCGTGGGACAAAATGTGTCCATCTTGAAGGTTGTGGCACTCACCAGAATTTTTCAGAAATAATAGGTAAAGATTCTGGGCACAGAAAAGCAATTTTCTTTCGTAATGTAAGATGTAACTCATCTAGTATTGAAGACAAACTCTTAAGTTAGCCAAGTGTATCCTGACTCTTGGCACACACACCCTTCATTAATCACACTAATGTGAGGTTGTACATCATTGTCTTTTTAGGAAACAAGCAAGAGAAGCAAAATAAAAGTTTCTGTCTTCTCTTTGTTAACATTTCAGAACCCTTATGGAGCACTGGGAGCCAGAGTGTTGTAATGATATGAATGTTGGTCTAGGACTCTGGGAGACCACAGTTTGAATCCCCACTCAGCCATGGAAACTCACTTGGTGGCCTTGGGCAAAAGGCCCAAGGCCACCAATTCAGCCTAAGAGGAGCAAGCCTATCTGAATAAATATTGCCAAGAAAACCCATATATACAGCCTTCTTAAGTCAGAGTTGGCTTGAAGACATATACTGACAACCAACAGAACATCATATCCTTCCCATCATATCTTTCCTATCCTTTTCCTTTGATGTTACTTTTAAAAGCCTTATTCAATTATTGATTGATTGGTTGCATTTTCTGTTGCTTCTAAACCCACCAGTGCACCCAAGGTAATATATAATGGATAGAAGCATTTAAAAAATTAAATATACAAATAAAAACTTTTTAAAAATGGACCAGTGCTCTTAATAATCCTTAAAAGATAAAGGTTTCTCCTTTGATGTGATTGTGTAATCATGTCTGACTGTAGGGGGTGGTGCTCATCTCCATTACTAAACTGACAAAGCCAGCGTTGTCTAAGATGACTCTATGATCATGTGGCCAACATGACTGCACAGAACACTGTTACCTACCCACCGAAGTGGCATCTATTTATCTACTTGCACTTTTACATACTTGTGAACTGTTAGGTTGGCAAAAGCTGGAACTAGTGACAGAAGCTCACTTCAACACTTGGCGCTTGGGTCTCGAACTGCTGATCTGCAGACCTTGTGGTTGTCAGAGTCAGCGTCTTAACCACTAAGCCACCTCATCTCTATTATAATAATCCTTACCAGCTTCAAATTTTTCTGAATGTTAACATGTTGCAATACTTCAATAAAGCGGTTGATATCAATTGGACTTATATTAGTCATGACTAACCATGGACCGAAACAGATGGCCATGAAAGTCTGGCTCTATGCTGGCTTGGAGGTGTGGCGTTTAGATGCACCATGCCCCCAAGCTAAGCTGCGCTGGCAATTACATACCAGTCAGCTTCTTTCCAGCTTGGGGGTGTGCCACTCACCCCAGAGCTGGCAAAAAGCCAGCTCCAGCAGCAAAGAGGTGGCATATTTCCACCCCAAATAAAAGCAGATATTTTCAACTGGGCAGATTGGGGCTGCAATGTGCAGTTGCCACAGCCCTCACCCAGCTTTTTCAGGGGCAGCTTGAAGCTGCTCCTTCAGGGCCGTCTGTTTTGGCCCCAAGTCTCATTTATTTCAGCAGGTCTACTCTAAGTATTACTGAGTCTGGATCTTGCTTAGGGATATAGGAAGCTGCCATATAATGAGTCATACTAATAGTCCATCTAGTCCATTATTGTCAACTCAGGCTGGCAGTGGCTCTCCAGAGTGTTAGCAAAGAATCTTTCCTACACCTCTGGTATCACCATCCAAGTACTAAGCAAAATGATTGACTGTTTCCCAGTATGGTGGTGATCATAATCTTATGGAGATCTAAGGGTAAGTATGCTCAAACATGTGCTTAGATTTCAGGAAATGCTAGGTAGAATTCTGGAAATACTAGGTAGAATTCCATGGTCAGATATAATAATCGTGATGGGAAAAGGAGCCCATAATGAATAGGAAGGGACTGCTCCTGCACATCTGAGCTTATTGTTTATACTTATTATTAATGCTTCTATTTCTTATAAATGTACATATTTATTTTCAGATCATCACTAGGCTTTTTCAGTTTTTAAGATGTGTCCCATTTTCTTTCTCTTTCAAATGGTTTATGATTGTGCTTAAGGAACTGCATCAGGAATTCAAACCCATCTTGGGCTCCTTTTTATCTTAGTGGGGCTTTCTGCACGGTCATTTGGGACGTCCTCCGGACGTCCCATTTTAAAAAAGGGGCGTCTCTTTTAGACGCCCCATGTCCTATTACGGACTCCGTCCGTACAAGATGGCGGCGCCCTTTCTACATGGGCGCCGCCATCTTTACGCATCGGACGCATAGCGTCCAGACGCGTCGCGCTGCTGCTGACGTAGCGAGCGCGCCCCTGGCGCCTCGCTACGTCGCAAACGCGACGCAAAAAGAAGCTCCATTTTGGAGCTTCTTTTTTCGGTCCGCGCGGGAGTCGGGCCGTCTATAGGCTCCGGCTCCCCCGCGGACCTTCTGGCGGCGGCGGCAGACCGCCGCAAAGCGGCGGTGTGTAGCCCGCCAGTGTTTTGAATAATGGAATCTTATCTAGTATTTCTCTGAACATTTAAAAAGCAGGGTTTATGAACTCCAAATATATGCTTCACTATACCACCTTCATCATTACTCCAATTTATGAAGATGATTGACAACTTTATCCCATTTTTCTTCTCAATACCAAGAGTCAGGAGAGTTTACAAATTAAAACAAATGTAATCTAGCTAAAATATACAGTACAAAAGATTAAAATTTTATTGTAATCAATACTATTAAAAACATACAATTTATTATTTAAAAGAAATGTAAAAACAATATTATTAAAGGCAGTACTGTATCTTATTAAAAGAACCCTTTGATTAAAAAAACCTTCCAGTCCTTGAAAGCCTACTGGGGAAAAAAAGGCTAGCTGCCAACAAAAGGACATAAAGGAGAGGGCCATTTTAGCTGCTCTAGTAAGGGAGCTCCAGAACCTATGAACATATACCAAGAACACCCTATCTTGAGTCTGCATCAGATTGCCTGTGAAGGTATGACACTTAAGGAGCTTTTGGTCCTAAAGATCTGGAGGCCCAGGCAAGCTCATATGGAAAGAAGCAATGCATCAGATATCCTGCATCAAAATCATATAGGACTTTAAATTGCACATGAAAATAGGTGCTTGCATTTAGATTTCCATAAGATAATGAATTATAGTATTATATAATACCCTTTACGTAGAATTCCTCCTACTTGGAGTGCATTAACCAACTTCTTCCTTCCTAGGTAAGACTGAGCCAAGTATTGCCAACACCACCATTCCTTCTTAGAAAGCTGTCCATTGTATCTTGGGGACACAGCATATTTTATAGTTAACATGTCAAGTCAGCACATGGCCACCTTTGTACCTCCCAGGAGGGAGTGTATAACTACCACCATACTCTTCCTGCAGGTGATGACTGACTCCTTGAAAGGCTGAGAGTCCCAATATTTTATCATTTTTAACTATGTTGGCTAATAAAAGTGACTTAGCTGAAAGGGTGTATATATGTAGGAATAGATCTGGTAAAATTGTAAATGTCCATGATTTAAGGTAATAAATTATCCTTGCTTATAATTATTTTAAGTTCCATTATTCATTTTGTAGTCTCTTGTTAGACCCTGTGATCTTAAAGACATACTGGGGTTTTTTTAAAGCTCTCCTCTTTTTCCTTCTAAAAATGTAACATGAACATGTGCAATTTGTGGATGTCAGAGAGGCCATTTAGATCAATCTTGATTAGTTTATTTTTCTTAGAATAGATTTTGATAGCTGGGTAAAGCTTTTGCTTGAAAGGGCATTCCTTATTCCTCTGCAGAGGGATGAAATATTGTTAAAGGTAGTTCTCCACTAAAATAGTGAGAAACTATTTAGGTAACTGAATCTTTGATAGAGCAAAGGCTTAGATTGAAAGTTGAGCATTCAATTGCCCTTTTCCTCATAACTCTTCTTCCTTTAACCTCAATAGTGAATTTCAAAGTTATAGCTTAATTGCATAGCCTCATTTTGACCATTAGAATTCTGCCCTAAAGCAATTTATTACAGCTTTATATCCCTGAAGCAGTGAGATGATAATATTGTATTCTACAGTACAGAAACATCTTTGCATGATTAATTGTATGCTCTGAATACATATTTCACACACACATATTGTCAGCTTTGAGACCTGGATTATAATGAGAGCTCTGTCACTGTACTAGGTTATAGAACTATGTATATTCTGTAATGAATACTTCAGAACTTTATAGTCAAATTTCTTCTGTGTGAGGTTCTGGTAAGAAATGGTTTCTGCCAACAAAGCCAGAAATGAAGAATTATATCCCTAACATAGGGGTGGGAAACTGAATCTGGCCCTCTGGGCTTCAATAGATGGCCATACCTCCTACACCATGACACCAGTTTCTGTACAGGTTTTTCTTTTCATCTTTTAAATGGCCAAAATGCCTCTTCCAAGGTACACCAATAAATGTTTTAAGCTAAAATTACTGGCAGTTAGTGCTTTAAGTGAAAATGTACTGTTATATTGACCCCGGCCACCACATATCAGCCCTGAGAACTTCTTGGAAACAGAATTCAGCCTTGGGCCTGAAAGAGGTTCCTGTGCTAGTGTTAGATGCTATAGATGTGCTCTGAGTCTTAGAATAGCATGCACATCAAGACCCTAACATCAAAGAAAGCTTTTCCAAGATCTTCTGCACCAAATAAATTTTGCTTTCTCCCAATGTCATAGAATAGAATCATAGTATAATAGAGTTGGAAGAGACTGCAAGGGCCATCCAGCCCAACCCCCTGCCATGCAGGAAATCCAAATCAAAGCATCCCCGACAGATGGCCATCCAGCCTCTGTTTAAAGACCTCTAAGGAAGGAGACTCCACTACATTCCGAGGGAGTGTGTTCCACTGTCAAACAACGCTTACTGTCAGGAAGTTCTTACTAATGTTGAGATGGAATCTCTTTTGCTGTAGCATGCATCCATTGTTACGGGTCCTAGTCTCTGAAGCAGCAGAAAACAAGCTTGCTCCCTTCTCAATATGACATCCCTTCAAATATTTAAACAGAGCTATCATATCACCTCTTAACATTCTCTTCTGCAGGCTGAACATCCCCAGGTACCTTAGTCGTTCTTCATAGGGCATGGCTTCCAGACCCTTCACCATTTTAGTCGCTGTCCTTTGGACATGTTCCAATTTCTCCACATCCTTTTTAAATTGTGGTGCCCAGAACTGGACACAATATTCCAGGTGGGGCCTGACCAAAGCAGAATAGAGTGGCACTATTACTGTCATGCCCAGCCTGGAAGATGGCTTGGAGGACTCAGAGGATGAGCTAGAGCCTCTGGGATCTGAACCTATAACGGAGGAGCCAGAGCCCCAGGGGCTTGAACCTGTAATGGAGGAGCCAGAGGCTGGCCCTAGTTCTGCTGGAGCAGAGTCTATGGCCCCTCCAGTGGTTCAGCAGTCAAGTTTGCCTGGTGCCGAGGCTGTGGACATGGAGGAGGATCTGGGCAGTGTGCCTACCTTCAATGAGCGTCGAGCAGAAAGAGAAGGCCTTCGAAGATCTCGTAGGCTTTATCAAAAGCGTCTTCGTAATCAGGCACAGCTGAAAGCCAGCTCCTTGCCTTCTTAAGCACCGGGAGCATGTGTGGTTCTTTGCCAGTGGATATCTGACTCTTTTAGAGGAAAGACTCTGTCTCTGGCTCCTTGGCTTCTTGTCTTGAATATCCGGAAACCTTGACCTTGGACTGCTTCATCGACCTGCCTATCTGTTACCCTGAACCTTGGACCGTCTGACAATTCTCTTGGTAATCCCTTTTGGTAAAGCTACTGCATCTCTCCAGGACTGTGTAGCTTACACTGACTTTGCTGTGCTGGGAGAGGGTTGTTTGTTTGAGAACTAGCTGCCTTATCAGCCCTTTGGTTGCTTTCCCGGACAATTACTTCCCTTGATCTAGACACTATACTTTTATTGATTTAGCCTAAAGTTGCATTAGCCTTTTTAGCTGCCGCGTCGCACTGTTGACTCATGTTCAACTTGTGATCTACTTGGACTCCCAGATTCCGTTCACACGTAGTTTCATTCAGCCAGGTGTTGCCCATCCTATATCTGTGCATTTCATTTTTCCACCCTAAGTGCATTACCTTACATTTCTCTGTGTTGAATTTCATTTTGTTAGCTGTGGCCCAGCTTTCTAGTCTATTCAGGTCATTTTGAATTTTGGTCCTGTCCTCTGGGTTATTAGTTAATCCTCCTAATTTGGTGTCATCTGCAAATTTGATAAGTATGCCCCCAATTTTGTCATCCAAGTCATTGATAAAGATGTTGAATAGCACTGGGCCCAGGACAGAACCCTATGGGACCCCACTGGTCACTTCTCTCCAGGATGAAAAGGAGACATTGTTGAGCACCCTTTGGCCTCGATCAGTCAACCAGTTACAAATCCATGTAACAGTTGTCTTGTCTAGCCCACATTTTACAAGCTTGTTTTCAAGAATGTCATGGGGAACATTGTCAAAGGCCTTTCTGAAATCTAGATATACTATATCCACAGCATTCCCTTCATCTAACAAGCTGGTAATTTTTTCAAAGAAAGAGATTAGTACCACATTCATGACGATTGCTACTATTTTATTTCAGATAGAACCAGTTCCCAGCATTATTGCCAAAGAGAAAAATGCTCCTTGTGCCTGCATTGAGAACTTCAGCCTGTTGCTCTGCACAACACATATATTTCTTGCATATTTGTGCATTTCAGCATGGATATGTGTTGGACAATTTAGGCATTAGGTTCTCCTTTCCCTCATTATATAGACCGGGACTTCCTCTCTCATTCTATCTCTCATGTGGCTCCTGTCATTCAATCTTAGAGGCAGTTTAACAGCTCTCTCTCTCAAGAGTCTCAGCTGCTTATAATTGCAGTCAGCAGTCAGTAAGCAGTAGCTTGTCCCATCTTCCTGCTGTCTTACAAGATTGTGAAATTTATTTTTCCTTACCCAAATCATCTCTAATTAGACTAGTTTTTAGTTATTTTTTGTAAATATTTATCAGAGCCATTATTGTTTGTTTTTAAACCACACACTACATGTTTGTTATTCTTTGAATTAGTTTTTATTTTTAGGAAGGCAGATTTAAAATAATAGTCTGATCCACACTTTTGTTGTTCCGCTGATTAAAGTTGAACTCTTAACAAGATTAACTTTCAAACTTGCATATTTTTGTTTCCCATTAAAAGGGTTAACATCCTGGGAAACTCAAATGGCACCCCACAACATGCATATAAAAAAAGTTTCCTTTTAATGTTTTGCTGTCAGGGTTAACTGCTTTTAGCATATGAAACAGAACCAGAATGAGTTGAATACTACATGAGTAAACAGGTGCCAGATACTGGTAAAAACGTCACTTATGAGATGTCAGACACTTTGTGGAGTAAATGCCACACATTTTCATTAAATATATCATTCTGAGAAAATCCATACAAATTAATAAGGTGCTATGCAATTCCACATATTGTAACAAAAACAAATAAGAAATGACTTGGCTAATTGCTGGAAATGTCAGAGAGGAATGAAAAACTTTCATCATATGTGATGATCAGACTAAGTAAGGTACAGTAGTAAGGTACAGTAATTAGCAAAAAATACTGGGTGGATCCATTATTCATAAGTTGCTAACATCATATATGGCAACTGAAGTAGAAAAGAAATACTTCATTCTAAAAACTGGAGACTGAAAATATAACCTTGAACCTTTCATAAATGTGAAGCTTAGTATTCAATTAGTACTTTCTATAAAAATGTAAAACAGGAAATAGATGTTAAATATTGGATTAGGCACTGTATTTTTTTTCTTAATTTAGGCCTGTTACAGACAGGCCAAAATAAAGCTGCTTCGAGTCACTTTGGAGGTATGGTATTTCAATGATGCATGAGTCCTAAGAGTCCAAAAGCCACATCAAAGCTGCACTCCAGTCCTTAGGTCTGGAGTGTGGCTTTGGTGCGGCTTTTGGACTCTTAGGACACATGCATCATTGAAATACCATACCTCTAAAGTGACTCGAGGCAGCTTTATTTTGGCTTGTCTGTAACAGGCCAATGAAATCTTTTTGTAATTCTCCACTTTTCTGGAACAAAAATCAATTGCTGTAATTACAAAATTCTAACAGATCCTGAAAACTTTGTAAGATAACGAATCCACTCTCATTCAGTCTGTTAGCACATTGCTTTAACCATTCTTCTGTGAGCTGTCTTATCATGCAAGCTCAGAAGATGAGTTCTATATACTCCACCATCACACAGTGAATTAAAAAAGATTTGCAAAGAAACTTCATTTAAAGACAAAAATTTTATATTGATGATTCTATTGTTTTTTGAAAATTGTATACCTCCTGAACTTTTATCACTAATATTATTGAAACTGTTGTTTAATATGATGCCAAGAATCAATTAATCATTATGTTTTACTAATAGTACAAAAGAATAGTTCAGAAGAAAACCAGCTTGTGCTTTATAGACCACACCAAAGCTTTTGATTGTATAGATCACAAAAAGCTATGGATTACTCTATAAAAAATGGGCGAGCCACAATATTTGATTGTTCCAATCCATAACCTTTACTCAAGAAAAGGGTAGGACACAATATTGAGAAACAGAATGGTCTTTAATAGTCAAAGGGGTTAGGCAAGACTGTATTTTATCACTCTATTTACTTAATGTGTATGCCAAAAATATATGCAAAGCAGGATTCAGTTTGGAGGAAGGAGATGTGAAAACTGGAGGAAGGAATATCATCAGTTTAAAATATGCAAATGACACCATACAACTAGCAGAAAACAGGAAAGACTTGGACAGTTATTGAAGAAAGTCAAGGCAGGAGGTACAAAGTTGGGTTTACAGCTGTACATTAAGGGAAAAAATAATGACCACAGATAGTTTACATAACTTTAAAGTAGATGATGAAGATATTGAAATACCTCAAAAATTTTCACATCTTAGCTCAACCATTAATTTGGGTGGAGACTGCAGTCAGGAAATCAAAAAAGACTAGGATTTGGATGGTCAGATATGAAATAACTAGGCAAGATCCTGAAATTAAAGACACATCACTGTATGCTAAAGTCAGAATTGTCTATGCCATCACATTTCTCATTACTGTGTATGGGTGTGAAAGCTTGACCGTGAAAAAAAACCTGATAGAAATAAAACCAACTCATTTGAGATGTGATGCTGGAGGAGAGTTCTACAGATGTCGTGGACTGCTAATAATACAAATAAATGGGCCCTAAAGCAAATCAGACCTGAACTCTCATTAGAAGCCAAGATGACTAAACTAAGATTGTTGTACTTTAGACATATCACAAAAAGACATGACTCACTAAAAAAGATGATAATGCTTGATAAGTTGGGGGTCCCTCATTCATAGCATCATCATAAATTGATTTTGACTTGAAGGCAATTAACAGCAAAAAAACAAAACACACTCATCCCTCCACATTTGCAGCTTTGACTTTTGCAGATTTGATTATTCACGGATTTTATTAATATGTTCTCTCTAGGAATATCTAGGTTCTCCAGCACAACTTTGTGGTCAACTTTAATCAAAAGTCACACTGAAGGACCCAGAGGTTGATAGAGAGAACACTCCACTAGGCATTTGTAGCTCCTCCAGTGCAATTCTATGGTCAGTGTCTGGCAGATGTTGACACCAGAGTTTCACTGGAAGACCTAGAGATTCCTAGAGAGGTGTTCTCTCAGGTAAAAACATCGTGGTTTGTTACGTACGGTTTTTCCACATTTACAGGGATCCTGTGCCCCAATCCCCAGCGAATGTGGAGGGACAAGTGTAGTTTAATCAACTAATATATTTAATTTTTGTTGCTTAAAGTCTCAGTTCACAAAACACTGTGGCAGAAAATGTTGGAGACTTTTGTTGCCAATTTACATTGACTATCCATTATGATCCCACAAGGCCAGAGAAAATCACTTTATGCCTGGTGTTCTCATTCACAGTTACACCCCCCCCCCCAAAAAAATTCCTCTGCCTGCTAGCTGCTGCTGCTGCTATTGTTGTTGTTGTGTGCCTTCAAGCCATTTCTGACTTATAGCAACCCTAAGACTGACCTATTCCATAGTTTTCTTGGCAGGGTTCTTCAGAGAGGGTTTGCCTTTGCCAGCCCATCTGAGGGTGAGAGAGTATGACTTGCTCAAGATCACCTAGTGGGCTTACATGGCTGAGCCAGGATTCAAACCCTGGTCTCCCGTGCTCAGACCACTCCATCACACTGACTACCTGCTACTTATAGCCAGAACACATTCAGGTAGCTCTTAAAACTGACAGTATAGTAAGCAATATTTAACAGACTCAGAGTTAGTCCACACTGGCCAAATAAAGTGGCTTCTAACCAGTTTGAAGTCTGGCTGTTTGGAAGACACATGAGGC
>NC_056525.1:208192501-208214193 GCF_019175285.1 Sceloporus undulatus | reverse complement strand
GGCTTCTAACCAGTTTGAAGTCTGGCTGTTTGGAAGACACATGAGGCGAAAGTGGGTGGAAAGCAAAACGAAGCCGTGCTCCAGGGCTAAAAGGAGATTGAGCCCTCCCCCCGACCACCATCTTGAGGGGGAGAGATGAGGCCTGCCTGGAAAGACTAAGAGCCCTCCCCCCGACCACCATCTCGAGGGGGAGAGACGAGGCCTGGCCTGGAAAGACTAAGAGCCCTCCCCCCGACCACCATCTCGAGGGGGGAGAGACGAGGCCTGGCCTGGAAAGACTAAGAGCCCTCCCCCCGACCACCATCTCGAGGGGGAGAGACGAGGCCTGGCCTGGAAAGACTAAGAGCCCTCCCCCCGACCACCATCTTGAGGGGGAGAGAGGCCTTGCAAGTTTTTGTATTGTACAGTATTGCAATTTTTACTGTACACCGCTATGATCATTGCGGAATAGCAGTCTATAAATAAAACATTATTATTATTATTATTGTTGTTGTTGTTGTTGGCAGTGTGTATGATGGTGAGCATGCATGCATAGTGTGGAGGTAACAGAAAAAAACATTCAGCACAGCTTGACACCACATGGTGTGGACAACCCATGAGTATTTGACCCACCTTGGCAGTGCAGTTAGAGAGGTTTCAGAAAATCTAGAATTGATCCTCTTTTTCCTGTCAGCCTGCCCCAGCCCAAAATCTTCCAGTCATACAAGGGCATAATTGTCTCCCAAATGTAACTAGCCTGGAATCTTCCTTGTAGCAATAGGAAGTGTAGAACAGTGAACCTTAATAATATTAGACCATGTCTATGTCTTTGTGAAGACTCGACACTTTTAAGTATTTTGACACTTTAATCCCATAGTCGGGTTTCACATCCAGAAGTGCAGGAATATGATTTATTTGTAGAGGTACATATTCTGGACATCTGTCTCTATTTCTTTGATGATATATTTTACTCTGATTAGCCCTCCTCATTATCATCACCACAGAAGAAAAACCCAGTGCGCATATCTTCTACCAAAGCAGTGTCACCCATACAGAAATATATGTAATTACATTCAAAACAAAACAAACAAAAGACACCCCCTGCTCATCCTAGAAGTGTATATCTTACTTGATAGGCATCTGGTTGACTGCTGTGTGAACAGAATGTTGAACTGGATAGGCTTTTTGCCTGTTGAGCAGGGTTTGTACGTTCTTAAATTATCACTCAAAGTAATCAAGGTAATTTTTCAAACATCTTGACTATAATTGTTTTGTATTTTGTTTTTTTAAATAAGATATAATAAATACTTTTCACCTCACAGCTTGCTTTGTATAGAAGAATATCCTAATCCATCTCTTTTCTGTTTAACTACTTTTGCTGGAAGTTTCAGCAGGATCTAAAGGCCATGAAGTCTTTTAGAAGCCTGCATTTTCCAGTTGGTGCTTAGTCAGACTACGTTCTGGCTTTTCTGTACCTTGATTCTGTCAAAGTTTTCATCTGCAGAGAACATTTGATTATAAAACCGTACTTCTTTTATAGCTCTCACACACTTAGGCTTCCAAGAAATATTATTTATACATGTATGCATATATACAGTGCTATAAAGGTAAAACTTTATAGAAATATGCAGGCAAAATAAACAGATCATTGATACCAAGGAAATTACAATCTAAAATACAAACAGGAATAAATGACAAACAGAAGTAAAAGAAACTAGGGTATTTTGCATGATAGCTTTGAGTAAATTCAGTTACAGTGGACCCTTCCCATCCACTTGGATTCAATCCCCCCCCCCCCAGATGGGGAAAACGCAGATGCTCAAGCCCTGTATTATTCAATGGGTGGTGCACCCATGTCAGTGTACCCATGGGCATGAGCCGTCATTGGATAATGGCAGTCTATGAACTGTCCAATCAGCAGATTTCGAGCCCACCGATGCTGTGGGCCTCCCGTACAAGTATCTATATTTTACAATTAAACATGAAAATGAAAACGCATAGGATATCATCATCATCAATCTCTTAGCTGTGGTGTCCCATCATTAGAGAACTTTGTCAGTGAAAGGTATTCCTATGAACTTGGCATCATAATTAAACGTTAGTCCAGTTTCAACATGTTTTGTAGTCTGTGGCCTGTTACAGACTGCCAAAATAAAGCTTATTCGGGTCTCTTTGGAGGTATGCTGTTTAAATGATGCATGGGTCTTAAGAATCCGGAAGCTGCACCAAAGCTGCCCTCCAGTGCTTAGTAATGGAGTGTGGCTTTGGCGCGACCTCTGGACTCTTAGGACCCATGCATCATTTAAATAGCATACCTCCAAAGAGACCCGAAGCAGCTTTATTTTGGCAGTCTGTAACAGGCCAATACTTCCATATCTTCATCACTGGAAAGCAGCCATATTCTGCAAGGGATGAAGCTTCCGAAACATTGGCCCGTTATAAAAGGGCACCCTAGGACAGTCCCATATGCACAAAACATGGCTTATTAAGTCTGATGTCTGATGCTGTGGATTTCATCTGATGAAGTAGACTCACTCAAGAAAGCTTATGCTGCAAACTTATTTTTTAGTCTCAAAGATGCTACAAATATCCCTTTGCAAATCAGATACTATACTGTATTACCTGCATCCCATACACACAAAACATGGTGTATTAAAGTCAGATGTCTGATGCAGTAGACTTCATCTGATGAAGTAGACTCGTTCAAGAAAGCTTATGCTGCAAACTTCTTTTTCTTAGTCTGAAAGTAATAGTGCCACTCTATTCTGCTTTGGTGTGTCCAGAGGAGGGCTACCAAAATGGTGAAAGTGGAAACATACACAACACTGAGGTGTAACCTTCTGAAATCCAGCAGCAGACTTTAACATTTTGGATGGTGTTAGTGGCCATTTTAATACTTGTAACATTGCAGTGGTGGCTTCAGTTGTGTCATAGCTTTGGTTGATTAGACTCTTTCTATTCCAGTAAACAAGAAAATGGGACTTAGATCCAAGGTAGTGAAGCTGGAACTAACCACAGCATCGGATACTACAGCTATCTTGCCTAAGTAGCGCATCTATTGTGTCCATTAACAACTGCAATATTTTAGCATTTTGGAGCTTGAATGAACATGACTTTTCATTCCAACATGTTCACCCCAAAGAGTTGTTGTATCTGTTAACTGGGTAAAATAACATGAAAAGTGTGTTATTGTGGCTATTTGACTTTCTTTAGTTTCTGCACTTTCAACAATATTCTGTTTGGTTTTGAGTTAACCTCCTTTTTATGCTGTGCAAGAGAAAGGAGCTGGTGGGGACAGGGGAAAAGTCTTCATTCCTCCTGCCTCTAATTCCTTCTTGTAAATTTCCAGCTACCTCATTGCTTCTCTTGCCAATTTAGTGAGTAGATAAAATTTCCTATGTGTGTGTAAGTGATTTTCTGTTCCTTGTAAATGATGTGAAACTACTATCAAATGTTATCTTTGGTGCTGACGCAAGGAAATTAAGAGAGGTATTATCGTTCTGTTCAGTGTTCTTCTCAGAGAAAACTGCTGGTTAGGTCAATTTACTTGGCTCGATACCCTGTTTTAATCTTAACCTGGGGCGTACTTCAAATACACAGCAGCTGGCTCAAACTCTTCATGCATGATTGCATGTTAATTTCTCTTCGTTGAGAGGTGGGAATCCAGCAAAAATGTCTGTGTTGAATGAAAAAGTTATGAGGCTCCTAACGGGTGAATAAGCACTCTCATGTGATAGAATAAACCTGGAATCGCCACCTGAACTTTCAGGGGCCTGATTCCTCCAGGGCGCAAGACTTCAGTTGAATTACATCACGGATAAATTTGTCCCAACAATTTTAAGTCTAGGAATGTGGCAAGAACAAAGCATTGCATTCTCCTCTGCTGCTTTCCCAGCTATGAGTGGATAGTTTTCTAGTAAAAACAAGAAGGCTTGGACATTGTGATGGCTGAAAACTAGATTTACCTATCTGTTTTTTAAAGAATAAATTGTTCTCTATTCAGACACAGGATCAAAAGATGTCATGAGAAGTCTTTACCTACAATTATTTGGTTAATGGATCATTCCATTTTACAACCATAATCCAAATTGCATTTACATGAAATGTACAGGTGTACAGATGTACTGTAATCACACTCCTCCCCCCCCATACAGTGATTCTTCTTTGTTGAAACACTGTAAGTGATGGTACAACTTGTAAAATGGCATCAAAAACACTAGGTACAATGTACAGTAACATTCAAAAGCCACAAAACAGCGTTATCAAACAAAATGCCAAAAATAAAAGCTGCAAGCTTTCAAAGCTTTACTAGCGTCTTCAACAGGCAAAGGGGTTTAAAATCTTAGGAGAAAGAAAAATAGGATAAATTAGAGTCATAGCAATAGCAGCTTTATTTTTATACTGCTTCGTACTGCACTAAGGTGTTTCTAAGCAGTTTACAACTGTATGCTAATTGCCTCCAACATGCTGGGTACTCATTTTAGCGGCCTCAGAAAGATGCCAGGCTGAGTTAACCCTGAGCCCCTGGCTGGGATTGAACCCACAACCTTGTGGTTTGTGAGTGAGTGGCTGCAGTACTCGCATTTAACCACTGTGCCACCAGGATGGCTACATTTTATCAAGATGTTGCTGTTCTCAGTTAAGGTGATATATCCATCCATACCATCTTAACTGAGAACAGCAACATCTTGATAAAATGTACACCTGTGACTCTAACATGGCAATACTTTTCTTTCTCTTGTATGATTTTAACACCATTGCCTGATGAAGAAGCCAGTGGAGCTTCAAAAGCTTGCATCATGTATTTTGTGTGTATTGGATAGTCCAATAAAGGTATTGCTGTCTTGTGGATTTTAGATGTTACTGAACTTTGCTGTTTGGCCAACACGGCTACCCCTGGATATTTTTACTAGATGTAATATCACCTGTAGAAATACAGTATTAGGTCATGTTTCTTCCTTAGGTCTGTGCTATCCCAATGTCTTTACATTCTGTCCAAGCCATAGACTCCTATTCTTATTTCTATCAGGCTTGACAGTTTTGTGCCAGGCAAGCAAAGCTAGAGGGCAGGTCAACAACTATTCTGTAAACAGAGCAAGACAGCCTGAAAGCAATTGATCCTATACCCATTAAGCTTCAGGCTGATAAAACTAAGAAACCAAGCCCCAGAGAGCCCCTTAACACAGGTGTAGACATTTCAAGACAAATTTATGTTACCTTGGAGGAGGTTGTGTTCTTCTCCACTACTATCTCCCCCCTGCCACCAGAAGATGTAATGCCAGAACTGTGAAACTAAACATGTGGTCCTTTCCCTAACAAAGGAGAAGAAGGTATACAGGTAGATTTAATATAACATCAAGGAATCAAAAGACAGAATAACATTTAAGTGAAAAAAGAAACAGTATTACTACTGCAGTTTTTCAGTCTTTTTAAGTCATTTTATAAAAGCTAGTTGTAGACAATATGTGCTTTAAACTGAATGCATGTATGTGTAAGTGTATGCAGGTATAGAGGGAACAGTCAGTGTATGACACATGGATACATGTATGAGCACATACTTGCTAAAGCTTGTAGTGTGTATGAAAGTGCTTGCATGCACCTACGTACACAAAAATTGGTAAATCTTGGTCAGAAATTCTGGACAGTGTCATAGAACCTTATTTCAAAAGCTACTGGATTAATTTGGTACGTTATGAACTCCATTGGTTGGGCACTGAAAGCTCCCTGCACTTCACAGAATCAGTTGCTTAATGAGCAGTTTGCTTTCTGTTGGCTTCCTTGTAAATCAAGTGTTGCTGCCTTTAAATCATTTGTGCCCTTCTTTTTGTCTAAATTTATTAGGGTAGACAAACTTTCTTTGGGTTACTCATTATTGTTGCTCCCTGCCACAATATACAAAGAAGAAGGTTGTCATTACAGAGGAGTCTGTGAATCAGAACTGTAGAGTATGTCATTATCACATCGGTTCCTTCTGCTATGCCTCAGAAGAGTTTGCCAGAGCTCCCTATTAACTGGCCTTATTTTTGGATGGAAACTTGACTGTCACTTCTACTTAACTGCACCCATTCCTAACGTCTAACGATGTGCATGTTTTGTTTTGGGAACGTGCATTGTGTCGAGAAGCATTTTAACAAGATATAAAGTGTTGGTGTGTTTATTGTAACTGTGGAATTTAACCCTGTTTCCAACAGACTCACTTGTGACAGTCCCAATGGAAGTATACTTTCTTTCCCTGGCTTACTTTCTCTCTGTCATATATACAGTCTTTCTCTCGCACAGTGTCTTTCCATTTCATCACTTTCCTACTTAACATTTAAGTTTATACGTATCATTTTGAACATTTTTCTCTCTTGAATCACCCCTTTCATCATTTGATTTAAATAGCATGCATTCTCGCAAACATTTCAAAAGCTATTTTCACATCTGTAAGCTTTCTTTCTTCCTGAAAGATAACAAAAACTCTTAATGAGTACTAGACTTTATTTTAGGTTTTAAGTCGTAGTTGAATGCAAGCAGTATTTCCTCCATAGATTAAAGGTGTAGCACTGAAAGAGAAGTTACTCTTATTTCAATTTTTTTTTTAAAGGAAGCTGGAGGACAATGAAACCCAACCTTGAATTTCCAATTAGGAAAGGGGCTGTGTCTGTTGTCTGAGGTGTCTGTTTGACAAGCAGTCATGTGGAAGTAGTACAGTGTGTAAGCTCCTAGTGAACATAGAAGTAGTCATGATCCAAACTGTGGGATAAGTAATTAAAATAATTAGAAATAAAGAAGCTTTGTCAGTGTACACATTCTTTTGACCAAGGCAGCTAAGGCCAAGTATGATATTTTTAGAATGGGATTTTTTTTTAAAAAAAATCAGGCAATTTAAAATGTAATTTAAAAACATTTTTAGAATTCAAATTGAAAACCTAAGTATGAACATGCCGGTGTTTACCATCCTATGTTGGTTTGTGCTGCACTGAGTAACAGACTGAGATAGGTTGTTCATTTTGTTCAGTTAGGAGTCTATTGAATGCTGGTTGTCTTGCTTTTCCCTTAGATATGAGATTGTGTTCTACTGAAACTATAACCCAAACCTGAGCAGTATTATCTCTTTTATCAGGCTTCAAAGATCTGAGGCAGATATTTCCCAGCCTTATTACTAAACACCCCAGGGGGGGCTGACCCTGAGATTTCACACATGCAGACCAAAGGTTGCAACCAGTGGCCAAGTTGGTAAAAAAAAATGCTAAGGGTTTTGGTCTAATATATATGAAGGGCACTAGGCTAGAGAAGCCTGCAGTACATCTAAGTAGTATAAGCTGTTTCCTTTGATGCATCCTTTGATTGGTTGGAGTAGAGGATTAATTAGAAATGTGAATTTTAATTGTATCTCTGCTGTCTGGGTGTTTCCTTTGATACATCTCATAGATATGGTAAATCAGGGATGGGCAACTACAGCAGGTCTGGGAGACAGTTTTCTGAAAACATTGATCGTTATATAATTAAACTGTGTACTGTGCAACTTATTTTAGATGTGAATTGTCACTCATGAAGTCCTCAAGGAAGGGAGTTTGTCCTCTTTTTTCTTTTTCCTCTTTCTTTCTTTCTTTATTGTGCTTCAAGGAATCTGGAGGGGTTGGGACAACAAGAACAGTCTGGGGAACAGATGTGGCCCCAAGGTTGCACTTCACCAATCCTGCAGGAAATGGTTTGAGCTTAATCTTGTGTCCTGTCACAACTCTCTGAATATACATTTTGAATTAAAAACACCAAGAAAAATGATTTATCAGAAAGACTTTTTTAAAAGAGGATCCAAAAAGTTTTACAGTTACAACTTCAAAACCTAGACAGATGTTTAGCCCTGTTCTGATATTTCGGTTGAATGTGTGAAAGGCTAAATTGAGGGCTGTCGATGTAAGTGCCAGCCTCAAACATCCAGAAGCATTCAAGATCTTGTGCATTGAGCATGATGTCTTGTCTACACAGTCCGAAAATCTGGTAACCTGGTGCAATGGTGCAGCAGGACAGCTGGGCTGATACCGCATTGACTTTGCTAGACTGTCCCCTATCCATGGAGCAACTGCCGCCACTTCTTTACCTGCAGGAGCTCTGTGGAAAGGCATGTCTCCAGGAGGTGTCCAACTATGTGATCATAGGTACCCTTTCCTCTCACTGATTCCATGGGCACCCATTCTACCCTTATAGAAATTGTGGCACACTGCAGCCTTTACACAGAGCTCCTACTGGTGAGGAAGCAGCAGCCACAACTCTGTAGACAGGCCATCCCGTTTTCCTGCACTGCTCAGAGGAGGGAAGGAGGGTGACGTGGCTCTTGGCAGGTGGACAGATGGCTCAGTCTGAATTGGGCCTGATCCAGCTATCCACGTGCCTAAAACTCCAGGGTTTCCCCAACTTTGTTTACACCAAGGCAAAGTCAGATTAACAGGGAACACCTATGGTAATTCCCTGGAAGCAGCCATGCATTGTTCAGAGAAAGCTTTGGGTTGAATTTGAGATTTTTTACAAGTGTAGACAAGCCCTGCCATACCAGTGTCACCAGGATTCCCAGTTACAAAAACTCTTTAACCATGTTTTGTTCAATCTGATTACAAAGTTGGCTGCAGATGATTGCGCTCTTGTAAAGCTATTGGATGCACTGGAATGCTTGAGGAGTGCAGCTTACATTTGCACTGATATCCACACCATTATTTAGCTTTCCATTCATTCAGGCAGATAGCTGCCTGTAGAGAGCTGGTTCTTGCCTTTCTTACCATACAGTTCTTACCATACAGTGGTACCTCGGGATACGAAATACCCAGGTTACGAAATTTTCGGGATACGAAAAAATCCCATAGGAAAACATTGTTCCGGGTTACGAATGTTTTTTCGGGTTACGAAAAAACTTTTGGTGCTTTTTTCGGCTTTTTCGCACGGAATCGCGGCTTTTCCCCATTAGCGCCTATGGCAATTCGGCTTACGAAGGCTTTTCGGGTTACGAACGGTGCCACGGAACGAATTAATTTCGTAACCCGAGGCACCACTGTACTGGCTCTTATCTTACACTTAAAGGGAAGGTTCTGTTTCAATATCTGATCCTAACCTGATGCCACTTGAGCAGAGTTAAAGAAAATTAAAGAACTTGGGACATTCTTCAGCCCTTACAGACCTTAGATGCTAATTTGTGTAGATCTCATTCACAGCAATCAGACATACCATATTATGGCCCATACAAACTCTGGGCTAATTTAGAAAACCAAAAACAGTTTAGGAACAGGACAGGATAAAAATAAAACTGATTAAATAAATAGTCACTCTTGAGCCACTTACTTCCAGTCCAGAAAGTGCTAAACTGTACTCGCACTTTTGTTTGTGGACTGTGGTGTAATAAAGTTCATAAACCACAATGGCTTCTGCATTTTGTCAGTATGACAAATTTTGTCAGTACAAACTTGAGTCCTTGGTTTGACTGATAGATTACGACTCTGGAGAACAGAGTTCGAATCCCCATTAAACCTTTTGGGTGATCCTGGGCAAGTCACACTCTCTCAGCCTCAGAATGGCAATGGCAAACCACCTCTGAAGAAACTTGCCAAGAAAACCCTGTGATAGATTAGCCTTAGGGTCACCATAAGTCGGAAACAATTTGAAGGGACACACCAACTATCAGGTCTGAATGCACAGAGAAGCCATTGAAATTCACAAACACTTGGACAACTTCAAGAAAGAAGAAACCCTAAAGTAAATAAAGTTTGGCTACCAGTCCTGAGAACACCAAAACCAGGACTCAGCAAATGCAAATGAGAAACCACTCAGGGTCAGAGGCTTTCCCAGCAAATAATGATCACCAATGAGCACACACTAATCCTCTTTTGCATATCCTTCTACCCTGAGGCCCAGCCATCAACAAAAGAACAATACACAGATTAACATGGGAATCACTCCTCCTTACCCAGGATCACACAGTGTGTGTGTGTGTGTGTGTGTGTGTGTGTGTGTGTGTGTGTGTACCCACTCTCTTCCAGGTCAGCATTCTCTGAAGATGCCAGCTACAGATCCTGGCGAAATGTCAGAAGTAAACTCTTCTAGAACATGGCCACATAGCCGAAAAACCCACATAAAACTGTGGATGTTCGCCATGAAAGCCTTCGACTTCACACCAACTTTTCATTTTAATTTCTAACTTCACTCTGAATGCTGGGAAAGTAATTCAAAATCTTCACACAGGATAGGAAAACTGTAGTACAGCTATTTTGTGAGAAAGAACCTTTTGAGGAAAACAATCTTGTCATTCCCAGATTGCTCTTCCAAGAATGACAAGCATCTTAAAACTGTTCTTTTTTGAGAATGGGAGTGACTGGTTTTTTTTCTTCTTCAGGCTGAGGGTAATATTGAGGAGGACTGCATGGCAAGAAAAGCAAGCTGCTCACTAAAATATGGAAACCAAAATAAGAATAGGCTCAAGCTAACTAAGGACATGCAAGGGCTTGAATTTCTAGAGTGAATTAATCTGTTTACATATTTGATTTTTGACTCTTGATTTGAGGTCGATGGATGACGTTCACATCTCCTTCTATTTTTACTTTCCTTTCTCAACTAATTATTTTATACTGAATACCGTGACATTTCTAAATGTCAAAACTAATTTGCTCTGTTAACTTTGTTCTTTGTGTTGGACATAATTGGGCAGATTGTGTCTCATGATAAATGAAATGTAGAGATCTGAATCTTATCAATACGTGGAAAGGCTGCTAATATTACATTTAGATACAGTTATAATTGTTAGAGAATACAGATAAATCTCTAGGCCCATGTGCTCAAGAATAGTTTATTTGTGTTTAAAATTAGAATGTACACCATTTGTAATATGTACTGGTATAGCTGAGGCTTCTCATTTTTAATTCTTTAGAGGTAGTACTGCCCAGCACTGTAGACTCTTATTGTATCTATATATCATTGTTATAGGTATGAGAACAAAAAAACTATTAAGCTTAATTAACAACCATCATTTTTCAAGACTACCTCTTTTAAGACACATCCAAGTGAGGGAGAGTACAAACAAGGGCAACAGGATGACAGCATCCTGTTTAAATAAATAAAAGGCAAGAAGTAAAAAGGAGTAGTTTTGCCCAAGTGAAGAAAGCAGAAAGAGGGGGAAAAGCTGATAACAAAGCAACTGGTTAAAGTCCATGAAAAGCATATGATTAAGAATACTGAAACATTTCCCCCTTTTAAATGCTAAAGAAGCAGAAAATAAGTCATGAGATAGGTGCATTGTTGAACAAAGGTGTGATATGATTGCTTAGAAAGACTGCAGAGAAGCTGAATAAATTCTTCACCTTGCTCTTTATTTGAAGCAGATTTGAATTGCTCATTTTATCTAATGAATTAAATCAGATAGAGGTAACAAGATGAAAACTCTATGACTAACTGACAAATTAAAAATTAATAAGTAATTGAGGCCGGATGCTATACACCCAAGAGTTCTTAAAGAACTCAAATGTGAAATTATTGATCTTCTATCAGAAGTATGTAACTTGTCATTGAAATTACCATTCTTACTAAAGGACTGGAAAGTAACCAATGTGACATTGATTTTTTAAAAAGGGAACCAGAGAAGAGCCAGGAAATTACAGGTCTCTTACTGTAACATCTGTCTTGTCTAAATTGATGGAAATGGTTATTAAATCTGGAAATGTTAACAATATAGGCCTAATTTAATTTGTTAATTCCAGCTAGAGTAAACCAGTTGACTCAGTTGAATTTACATGCATGTTGAGTTCCCAAGTTCCCATTGAGACTAACAATTCAGTGTAAACCATAGACGAACAAGCCCTGCTGAGCATTTAATAACCTGGCTTTTGCAATGAAAACTTCTACCTTACCAACATTCAGAATCCCAGTAGAGTAGCAGTTAGGAAGTATTAGTGATGATCCTGTATATGTATGTAAGAATTTTCTAACTGTACATTCACAGATAGAGGCAAAACCTACAGTTAGTAAGCAGGAAAAAACAATGCTGGGGTTGCTGATAGGTCAGTAAAAAGGTTGACTTTACTAGCAGTGAAAAAGGCAAATACCATGTTAAAGATAATTAGGGAGTGATTTGGAAATTTGGAGCCAGTGTGGTGTAGTGGCTTGAGCATTGGACTGTAACTCTGGGTTTGAATCTGTGCTCAGCCTTGGAAACTCCCTACGTGATCCTGGGCAAGTCACACTCTTTCAAACTCAGAGGAAGGAAAAAACTAACCCCCTCTGAACAAATCTTGCCAAGAAATGCCTTAGGATCACCATAAGTCAAAAATTACTTGAAGGCACACAGGAACAATACTGATACTGCAGTAAAAATAAATGAAAGACTAACACTTGATTTTGCAGAAGCCCACAAAATCTGTACAAGTGCTTTCAGTGACCCAACCAAATTGTGTATCTAGTGACCAGAGATCATTATAAACTACATTCAGATATTTGAATTATCCTATTTTCTGCTTTTACCACCACTGCTGTACTTGTACTATGCATGAAATTCAAAATGATGGCACAGGGGGTTGGACTCGATGGCCCTTGTGGTCTCTTCCAACTCTATAATTCTATTATTCTAATGACAGCTGTAGTTGACAATCATTAGAAGTTCCAAGCAAAGGATAACTGGACAATTCAGTAGCTCTCAGCACAGAAATCCATTCTAAATGTGGTGTTCCATGCTGAAGGTCCAAAGTTCGGACTCTGTCAATTTCTGTTGTGTCTGGGGAAAGCTTCTACCTGTAAATAACCAGTGTCTACATCACTGGGCTCATCCAAATTACTTCAGAGAAGCAGGTGCTTTCACAGCAAATACTGACAGTTGGTGTCTCTTGGAGCCATGTGAGCATTCATACACATTGTGTGAAAGGGGGAGAATGAAAGAAGCTTAATGGTGTGGTCCTGTCATTCAGATTTCATAACACTGTAGACAATTGGTCATTCATCAGTTCACTTCTGTGGCTGTGCTCGCTATTGATTCTGGAGATCTGGATGAACATACCTTCTTTTTTATTTTTAAGATACAATGTTCACAAATCACAAAATCTCACTGTGCTACTAAAACCCATCCAAACCAAACTCAAAGTGTGCTCACCAATTGCTCCTCTTCATCCTGGAAAGAAGGGACCAGTGGGATGCCACAGGGTTCAGTCCTGAGCCTAGTGGTGTTCAACATCTTCATCAATGACTTGGATGATGAAATAGAAGGCATGTTTTTCAAATTTGCAAATTAGAAGGGGTAGCTAATACCCCAGAGGACGGGTTCAAAATACAAAAAGGACCTTAATAGATTAGAAAGCTGGGCCAAAACTAACAAAATGAATTTACAACACTGAGAAATGTGAGGTAACTACACTTAGGGGGAAAATGATATACACAGATATAGGATGGGTGACACCTGGTTTGACAAAAGTACATGTGAAAGGGATTCACAAGTCCTAGTAAACCACAAGTTGAACATGACTCAACAGTGTGATGCAGCAGCTAAAACACTGCATAAATTATGGAAATTAGAACTATAATTTTCCTGGTTTGTCTCTTTTGTGAATCTTGATGACTTTCAGAGTTATTGGGGTTTTGTTTTTTTAAAGTGTACATTCCACAGAAGGGGATTTTTCCTTTAGAGATTTTGCATCTACCAATCCAGAGATGCCACATTGATTGAGGACAAATGTGAGCATTCCTCTCCCCACCATTATACTTCTTCTCCCAAGAATAAAAATTTCCATCAGTTAACTCTCTCTTATGGTAATCAATTCCCCATCCATTCTGGTCCCTGATTTTTGTCTCGGCCCACACAATGAAAATTGCCTTTCTGTACCCCTGTATCCACCCATCCTGTGTGTGGAACCTGCAAGAAAGGGGAGGCATTTATCAACCAACTCACATCTACAAAATGTTGTGAAGTATTTAGAAGTCAGCTGTATTAACCAAATAGGTTTGTTGATCCAGCTGAAGTTCAGAACACCTGTTGGACTGTCACAGCAATAATGTACTGACTATAATAGATTTTCAAGTGGAAATTTATTTTACAAGCAGATTTCGCAAATAAGCCAGATGTTTTTTGTTCTGAAAACTTGAGAAATAAAGAGAGGCACATACTTTAGGGTCCTTTCACAGGGCCAATCTGCCACATGCAAATTCTGTAAGCATACGGCAAGATGGTGACCAGGTGGTAGACAAATGTGGATGATCATGCCAGATTTCTTGTGGCATGCATATTACATTTGACTCACATGGGCTAGGTTCAGCCCAAGGAACTACAGTTAAGCCTCTGTCATTTGAGCTGCATCAGCAACTTACAGGTTCTTTTACCACAAATTAGTAGAAAATGCATGCTGTTGCAATTTAGAATACTAATTATTTTAAAAAAAATATTTTCTGTAATATCAAGGTGTGTGTCTGTCTATTCTTGACTCTGTGTGTGTGTGTGTGTGTGTGTGTGTGTGTGTGTGTGTGTGTGTGTGATGGATTCAGAATTGTTTATGTATTTAGAAGGGGTTGACCTCACTATGAAATGGCTTAATTTACCTTCACTGAGATCCATCTGGGGAAGAGCAAGACCCATATTTCAATGATAGAGCATTGCTTTGCAAAAGAAGAGGTTCAGTCCCTGAACTGAATTTCCAAGGCTCATGTAAATATCTAAAGGTGGACAGCCTGTCCTGATAGTCTGAGCAGACAATATTAGCCCAGATGAGGGTGGGCAATGTGTGTCTCTCCGGATGTTGTTGGACTGCAACTCAGCACTATCTAGCATAGCCGGTGGTAAGGAATGCTGAAAATGGCAATCCAACAGCACATGGAGATATAGATTAGCTAGATATAGGACAGCTTCTTATGTTCCTGTGATGTGTCTATGTTCACTTTATTAATTAGATATCTTATCAGATGTGTTTGAGCACCCAACATAATTTTTTTTATCCCCAAGAGAGGGGGAATGTATGCACACGGGTGTATATACACACACAAAACACACACACCTTAGAGATCCTTGTGTGTGTGTGCACGCGCGCTTTCAAGTCACTCATCCACCTATGCGACCCCATGAATTTCACAGACTTCTTAGGCAAGGAATACTCAAAGATGGCCTAAAGCATCTGGTATTTGTTTGCAGTCTCCCATCCAAGTACTGACCAGAACTGACCCCACTTAGCTTCCAAGATCAGATGGAATCTGGTGCCTTTATGGTATTTGGGGCAGTTTGGAGATCCTAATACAGTTTGCTTTTTCCTCGCTGCTGATAGTAGGGGGGGGGGGAATAACTATCTGTATGAGGATCTCTAAAGATATGGAAAATAAAATAGGTAGTATGGAATTTGGAAGCAGTAGACCAGCAATCCCAAGAACGGCCACATCAGGCTTTCAGGGGCAGAAATATGCAGTACTGTTCTTAACTCCTGTCATCACCACCTCCTCCTCCTTCTCCTCCTTTTTCTTATTTTAGGGAAAATACATGTGTCAAATAATATATTCTGTACAGTGTTGAGTAGCTTAATTCAAAATTATTTTCAGTATGCATATTTTTAAAAGACAGGTTCTACCCTCTTTTACTAATATATTTATGAATAGAAAAGAAAGAATTTATGTTGTTCAGGCAGGTAAGATACTTAGGTAGCAGAGCCCTCTGGATCTGTGATACTATCACAACTAGCCAGATTTTGACTTTTTAAAAAAAACACACTATATAATTAATGGCTTTACTAATGAGTGTTAAGTAGGAATGATAAAATAGCAGTTAACAGATCTGGTTATGTTAAAAGCCAGCTGCTTGGTAGGGTTCTGGACACATCATTTTTTTAAAAAAACTGTAACTGTAAGTGGAGAAAAAGCAGGCCTGCAGTTGCAAAGTTAAGCAGTGTCAAGAAAATGTTGTTGACTGCCAATTGGAAAGATTCCTAAACTACTAGGATCAAAATATTGTCAGAAATGTTACCTGGTTGATGGTGTCTCCTTGATGTGGATAGCATATGAAACAGGACTGAAAATGAACCATCAACCACATTTACAGTATGCTCATGCCAGCCAGTACTTTTTTTGGTATAGAGTAGAAACACTCTCCTCTAAGAAGAAGTTTCTCCTCTTAGAATGTAATGCTACTTTCTTTTTGTAAAAGACATGCAAATGACTAGAATCTTAATTTTTCAGAAAGCAATCTCAGTTCTGCTGTTGTTTTCATTGAAGAAAATTATTCAGCCTCTATAACTGTGTTTTTTGTAGTTGTAGGTAACAATCACACATTTTAAAAAATCTGATAGATGGTATAGTAGTTTAAGCATTTGACTATGGCCTGTTACAGACTGCCAAAATAAAGCTGCTTCAGGTCTCTTTGGAGGTATGCTGTTTAAATTATGCATGCATCTTAAGAATCCGGAAGCTGCACCAAAGCTGCACTCCAGTGCTTAGGAATGGAGTGTGGCTTTGGCGCGACCTCTGGACTCTTAGGACCCATGCATCATTTAAATAGCATACCTCCAAAGAGACCCAAAGCAGCTTTATTTTGGCAGTCTGTAACAGGCCTATGACTCTAGAGATCAGGATACAAATCCCCACAAAGCCATGGAAACCTAAAGGGTGACCTTGGGCAAGTCCTAGTCTCTCAGCCTCAGAAGATGGTCAAGACAAACCTGCTCTTAACAAATTTTGCCAAGAAAACCCAGTGATAGGGTTGTCATGTCAGAAATGACTTGAAGGCACGCAATAACAACTGTAGCAATATTTTATCATTTTGAAATAAGGGGAAAATAACTGAAGAATGGCTGGAATCTTGAAGCATTTGTTTGGTCCTTTTATCAAGGAGGTTTATAGAGTCTTATATGGCCCACTTATTAAGAAGGTCTAGAGTCAGAGAATCTGAGGAGATAATCTAATAAGATAAAAAGGCCAGTCTATCTAAGTAAGGTTTTGTATGTTATGCTATACTGAAAAATATAAAAATGTTAACAAGTAAAAGAACATGCATGAGTTTGATTCTGGGTTGTTTTTTTAAACAAAAGTCTTTTTTTCTGTACCAGATGCACACAACTTCTAAAGATTCTTGAATGAGAAACTGCACCTTCTGTGTGAAACTTGAGATGCATTTCTCCAACCTATGATTCAGTATTTACACCCAATTGGGCTGGGAAAGATAAGATCAACCATCCTGCTTATCAGTACCCTCTAGTTTCTCAAGACAGTCTTCCTCAGGAAAATAAAAAGAGTAACTCAGATCCTGCTATGTCTAGTCTTAAAAAACAGGGATCAAATGAACTCCTTCTAACAAATTAGAATTTTGGCTGTCTTAGAGGATTTCATTGAAGAAGTAAGATGCTAGCCTACAAGTCTCCTCATTTCTCACTTTTCTTAAAATCCCCATTTAACTGCAGAGCACCAAAAATTAGAATTACTGGGTGTTGTGGGCTAAATGATTATTTGTTAGAGCTTAGCAGCAGGAGCAGCAGGCCTGGGTTAAAAATCCAATGACCAGGAACAAATGTGCCCTCTCCGACATTTCCCTGCTAAAGTCCTTAGTGCACTTTGTTTCTTTTCAGCCTTCTTCTTCCATATTCACACAGTCAGTTTTCTTCCGAATCTCTGACACTTCTAATGGGAAATAATGAATTGTCTCAAAAGAGAGATGGGATTTAAAACTCTGTTTCTTTACTTTATTTTTGTCTGGTTTTTCAACCGAAGAACATCTGAAATCAAAGATGTATGACAGAGTTGAGAAAAATATTTGCAAATATTGTTTATTTTATTTTTATTTTAGAAAATGTTTATATGGTCAGCCCTCTGAATCCATGGATTTTGCACTCACAGATTCAGTCAGCTGTGACTTGAAAATCTTCCCAAAAATTCCCAAAAGAAAACCTTGATTTTGCCATTTTATATTAGGGACTGCACCGTTGTATATAATAAAATAATAAATAAATAAAACTTTTATTTATATCCCACTTTTCTGTGTCAAGACAATCAAAGTGGCTTACAACACATTAAAATCTCAATTTACAATGGGATTTGAGCATCCACGGGTTTTGGTATGAAGCAGTACAGAGGTACACTGTACCTCTTCACATTTTTAAAAATCTCCAAGTGACATCCAACCCCACCCAACTCGCTCACACCCACCCAGGTCCTGATTACATATGCCAATCCAGGTCCTTTCTCTTTGATCAAATGGTGGATGGGTTTAGTCTTATGATAATGCCCATTGATAATGAACAATATCACCACCAGACATGGTAGTTGAATAACCAGCGATTTGTGAAATAGAGGGAAAATCAGAAAGCAACATGGCCTTTCAAATAATGCATACACGGTTAACCCCCCTACCCTTTCCACTGTCACGTTCCTCATATGAAAAGTAACAAGTCTGAAAAGGAAACATTCTTGGTCATATGGAGGCTCTCCATAGAGCCCACTACACAGGAAAATCAAGATTCTTTCTCATTTGGAGAACCTCCATATGAACACAAACTTCTCTTGAGACCCATTCTTTTCCACATAGAGAAAACAGTGATGAAGAAGTGAGAATTAGGCACTCCCTTCATCATTGTGTTGAAGTCAACTGAGTAACAATTGAATAAGGCTTTTTACCACTGCTAGGTTCTAGCAACACCTTTACACCACAACCCCAGCAAAGCCAAATACATCTAAAAGATTTTAAATGTTTCTATCTCATAACATCACCATTTCCATACAAACACACACAGTCACATACAATTGTCATCCATGATGATAGCCAGATGCTCACACCAGCCATTGCCCTATCCCTTGGCTCATATCTAGGAAATGGTTAGATCTCAACTGTACTACACTCTCACTTTTGCATGATTCAATCATACACTTACAGTATGGTCACCACATCCACAGGGAATGCATTCCCAGACTTGCTGTGAAAACGTGAAAACTAGAATGTTTTAATGTATTTGTTTTTAATGTATTGTATATGTATGTATTTTATGATGTTGTACACCACCCTGGTTATATAGAAGGGCGGTATATAAATAAAAAATTTATTTATTTATCTCAAACAATAGTGATCCCTAGTGAAATGAATGGCTTCTGGAAGAAGTTGACCATAGAGCTGCACACCCTTCTAGTCATTTCTAGGTCCTCCTGCATGACTGTATGGCCAATTTCTATTAGAGGCATACCATAGAATCATACTGGAGGACCTATAAAATGCCTGGAGAGAACATATTTTTTTGGATGTGGGTAAGTGAAATCATGGGTACCAATCCAGCAGATAAAACAAGGTGTACTGTACTTTCACACTATCACATACCAGCCTTCAAGACAAAAGTAGTGACACCAACTTCAATGGATGCTATTTTTATAGCTCTGTTGTTGTGTGCCTTCAAGTCATTTTAAATTTACAGTGAGCCTAAGGTAGGCTATCATGGGATTTTCTTGGCAAGATTTATTAAGAAGAGCTTTGTTATTTCTTTCTTCTTAGGCTGAAAGAGTATAACTTGTCCAAGGTCACCCAGGGGCTTTCCATGGCTGACCAGAGATTTGAACTCTAGTCCCCCAGAGTCCTAGTCCAACAGTCAAACGACTACACCAAGCTTGCTCTCTTTATTACTCTATGGAATGTAAATATAACTATTATAGGTAATACTATTCTTGTTTTGAAGATGGGGAATGCCTTACTAAGAGCCCTCCTCCTGACCCCCATCTTGAGGGGGAGAGACGAGGCCTGGCCTGGAAAGACTAAGAGCCCTCCTCCTGACCCCCATCTTGAGGGGGAGAGACGAGGCCTGGCCTGGAAAGACTAAGAGCCCTCCCCCCGACCACCATCTCGAGGGGGAGAGACGAGGCCTGGCCTGGAAAGACTAAGAGCCCTCCTCCTGACCACCATCTTGAGGGGGAGAGACGAGGCCTGGCCTGGAAAAGACTGGAGAAGAAAGAAGCCCTCCCCCGACCACAATCTTGAGGGGAGAGTTGATGCCTGACTTGAAAGCTAAGAGCCCTCCCATGACCACACTATTGAGGGGAAGAGACGATGCCTTGGGCCTGGAAAGACTAAGAGCCCTCCCCAGACCACCCATATCGAGGGGGAGAGACATGGCCTGGCCTGAGAAAGACTAAGAGCCCTCCTCCTGAACCTCCCCATCTGAGGGGAGAGACGAGCCTGGCCTGGAAAAAGACTAAGAGCCCTCCCCGACAATCTTGAGGGGAAGAGAGGGCCTGGCCTGGAAAGACTAAGCCTCCCCCGACCACAATCTTGAGGGGGAGAGACGAGGCTGGCCTGGAAAAGACTAAACCTCCTCCTGAAACCACCATCTTGAGGGGGAGAGACGAGGCTGGCCTGAAAGACTAAGAGCCCTCCCCGACCCACCACTTGAGGGAGAGACGAGGCCTGGCCTGGAGACTAAGAGCTCCCCCCGCCACCAATCTTGAGGGAGAGGACGAGCCTGGCCTGGAAAGATAAGAGCCCTCCCCCCGACACAATCTTGAGGGGGAGAGACGAGGCCTGGCCTGGAAAGACTAAGCCCTCCTCCTGACCACCATCTTGAGGGAAGACGAGGCGGCCTGGAAAGACCTAAAGCCTCCCCCCGACACTCTTGAGGGAAGCGAGCTGCCTGAAGACTAAGAGCCTCCCCCGACCACAATCTTGAGGGGGGAGACGAGCCTGGCTGGAAAGACTAAGAGCCCTCCCCCCCCACAAATCTTGAGGGGGAGAGAGGCCTGGCCTGGAAAGACTAAGAGCCCTCCCCCGACCACATCTTGAGGGAGAGGAGGCCTGGCCGGAAAGACTAAGGCCCTCCCCCCGACCACCATCTGAGGGGAGAGAGCGACGAGGCCTGGGCTGAAAGACTAAGCGCCTACCCCGGACACCATCTGGGGGAAGGACGAGGCCTGGCCTGGAAAGACTAAGGCCCTCCCCGACCACCATCTTGAGGGGAGAGCGAGGCCTGGCCTGGAGATAAGAGCCCTCCCCCGACCACCCTCTCTGTGGGAAGAGACGAGGCCTGGCCGAAAGACTAAGAGCCCTACCCCCGCCCACCATCTTGGAGGGGAGAGCGGGCCTGGAAAGACTAAGAGCCCTCCCCCCGACCACCATCTTGAGGGGGAGAGACGAGGCCTGGCCTGGAAAGACTAAGAGCCCTCCTCCAACCACCATTTTGAGGGGGAGAGAGGCCTTGCAATTTTTTGTATTGTATTGAAATTTTTACTGTTCACCGCTATGATCATTGCGGAATAGCGGTCTATAAATAAAACTTATTATTATTATTATTATTATTATTATTATTAAAATAAGGCGCAGGGAAGTCAGTCAGTGGCCAAAGAAGCCAGTAAGGAGGCTGGACCTATGATTTGGGGGCCAGGAGAGGCCGTGGGCCAGGCTGCCGGCAGGAACCAGGGCGGATTCAAATCCGATTCGAACTCGCCTGGTTCCCACTTGGGCTGAATCGGTTTATTTCAATCCAGCCCAAAAAACACTGCAAAAACCCAGGATCTTTTTGATGCTGGTTAAATGGGCAAAAAGGGGCAAACTGCTTGGTACCCCTTTCTGAATCGATTTCTAAAATCGGATTCAGTGGGAACCTTTAACCCAGGTTCCGATCCCGATTTAAACGTAGTGGGAACAAGGCCCAGGGACTTGCAATTGAAGCAGTGGACAATATGCTTGGACCTGCTGAGAGTGACCTGGCTGGGACTGAAGCAGCTGCAGAGATGTTAGGACTTGCAACTGAAGCCATGGAAATGCTGGGACCTGCTGC
>NC_056525.1:208077813-208192476 GCF_019175285.1 Sceloporus undulatus | reverse complement strand
ATTGGCGGCGTCTGAAAGCGAATAGACAGCCAATGTAGACCTTTTAATAACTGGTGTTATAATGGTGGGCCCTGGAAGATCCAGTGACCAATCTAAGCTGCCATATTTTGAACCACTGTAGCTGCCGAGTAATGGTAACCAAGGGTGCCCCATGTAGAGCGCGTTACAGAAATCCAACGAGAGGTTATCAGAGCAAAGGTATCAACAGCCGGTTCAAGGTCCCCCACTCCGTCCAGGAAGGGGTTTGCAGTTGGAGTATCAACCGAGCTGATAGCAGGTTGCCTCCGGAACCGTCGCATCCACCCTGAGATGTAAGGGTGGAGCGACGATTACAGGAGCACCACAAGCGCGAACATGAGTCCTTCAAGGTGAGCATGACCCCCGTTCAGGACAGGTTGGACAACTCCAGTCCCGGACCGGGGGAACCTATCATGAGCACTTCCTTTTTCTCTGATTCAAACTGAGTCTTTTTCCCTCATCCAGCCCATTACGAGTCTGGCAGGCATCAAGAAGAGAGATGCCATCCCTGGTCACTGCATCAGTCGGAGACACAGAGATATATTTGGGTGTCATCAGCGTACTGTAACACCCGCGCCCCGTGTCTCCGGATAATCTCTCCCAGCGGTTTCATGTAAATGTTAAAGAAGCACGGGGGAACAGAATGGCTCCCCTGAGGGACAAACCTGAAATGTAAGTGGCCCTCTTTCAGAGCACAACGTCCCCCAGCGGCACATCTGGAATCTACCTGAGAGGTAGTGAACGGAACCACTGGGAGCGCAAGTGCCCCCCCCCGATTCCCAACAAACCAAAACAACAAAAAACAAACCACACAAAAAAAACAACACAAAACACCCACCCCACCAACAAAAACCCAACCAAAACGCACACCAAAACACAAAAACAAAAAAGCCAAACAAACACAAACAACAAAGAAACCAACACAACCAAACCCCCACCCAACCACAACCCAAAAACCGAAAACAAAACAAAAAAAACCACCAACCACAAAAAAAAAAATAAAAACAAAAGCCAAAACAAACACAAAACACCCAAAAAACACCAACAAAACAAACCACAAACAAAAAAACAAAAAAAAAAAACACCCACACCACACCAAAACCACAACAACACAAACAACAAACAAAACCCAAAAAAAAACAAAAAACCAAACACACCCACAAACCAAAAACAACCAAAACAAACACAACAACAAAAAAACCACCAAAAACACCCACCACAAAACCAAAAACCAACACCACAAAACAAAAAACCAAAACACCCGGGGCAAGGAGGAAAAAACCAAAAGCGAAAAACAACACACGAGCGGAGAGCAAACGGGGCGGGGGGGGAGCAGGGGGAACCCAAAAAAAACACAACCAAAACACAAAACAAAAAACAACAAACAACACACAAAAACAAACCAAAAACCCAACACAACACAACCCACACAAACACCAAAAACACCCCCCAAAAACCAACAACCATCCAACCCACACACAAAAAACCAACAAAAACCAACAACAAACAACAAACCAACCCAAAACAAACGCAACCCAAAAAAAAAAAACAAACCAAAAAAACAAAAACAACCACCAACAACAACCCACAACCAAAAAACAAAAAAAACACCCCAAACACCGCACCACACCCACAGAACAACCCACCAAAAAAAACAACAAACAGACCCAGAAACCCAAAACAACAAAAACAACCAAAAACCAAACAACACACAAACCCCCAACCCACACCACAAACCCAACCCAAACACCAACAACACAAAACAAAACCACCCAAAAAAAAAGTAAAAAAACGACACACAACCAAACACACAAAAAAAAAACTAAAAACAAAACACCCAACCCAAAAACAAAACAACAAACCCAAACAAAAACAACAAACTTCCAAAAACACAACACAAAACCAAAAAAACACACAACACCAACAACAAAACAAAAAAAAAACCGAAAAAACAAACGAAAAAAAACAACACCCAACACAACAACCAAACACACAAACCCCACAAAAAACAAAAAAAAAAAAACAAAACCACCCAAAAAACCAAACCCCACACAAACAACAAAACAACAACACAACCAAAAACACAACGACCGCCAAAAAAAAAAACAACCAAAACACGACAAAAAAAAAAAAAACCACAAACCACAACACAACCACAAAAAACAAACCCACCAGACCAAACACCAACCACAAACAAAAAACCACACACCAAAAAAAACCCAAAACACAACAAACACAAACCAAAAAACAACACACAACAACAAAACAAAACAACCCACAAAACCAACAAACAAACAAACCACAAAAAAACCAAAAAAACAACAAAAAAAACACCAAGAAACCCAACGAACACGCAACACAAACCAACAAACACAAAACAAAAAAAAACCCACAAACAACAAAAAACAAAACAAAAAACCCAAAACACACAAACCCAACAACACCCAAACAAAAAAAAAAACAAGACAACACAAAAAAAAAGACCAAAAAACCCCACACAACAAAAACAAAACCAACAAAAAACCAACAACCCAAAAACAACACAAACACAAAACACAACACAAACAAACAAACAAACAAAAAAAAAAAAAAAAAACAAAACACCAAAAACGAAAAACAACCACAAAAAAAAAACACACCAAAAAAAACAAAAAACCCAAACAACAACACACCAAAACGAAACAACAACAACCACAACCAAAAACAACAAAAAAACAAAAACACCCCACCAACCACGAGGAGACAAAAAGCACCCCAACACCCAAAAACACACAAAAACAAAAACAACAAAACCAAAAAAACCAACAAAAACAAACACAAAATCAAAACACAGCCCAAACAACAACAGCAAAAAGAAAACCCCACCACCAAACACAACCCCCAAACAAAAGAAAAAAACAAACAAAAACACCCACAAAAAACAAAAAAACCAAACAACAAACAGAAAAAAAAAACACAACACAAAAACCAAAACAAAAACACAAAAAACCAACACACAAAAAAAACAAAAACACACCACCACAGCCAACAACAACCACCACCACACAACAAAAACACCACCCCCACAAACAAAAAACAAACAAACAACAAACACAACAAAAGAAAAAAAGCAAAAAAAAAAACCACGAAAAAAAAAACAAACAAACCACAACCAACAGCAAAACAAAACCACAAAACAAAACACAGAACCCAACCAAAAAAAAACACACACAACAACAAAAACCACAAAAAACAACCAAAACCAACCCCCACAAACAACCAAACAAAAAACACACCAAACACCCAAACAAAACAAAAACAAAAAACAACCCAAAACCAAAAAAACCACCAAACCAAAAAAAAAACCACGACAAGAACACCACAACAACAAACCACCCACACGCCAACCCACACGCAAAAAAAAAACACACAACAAATCCACACAACACCCAAAAAAAACAAAAAACAACAAGCACAAAAAAAAAAAAAACACGAACAAAAACCAACACCACACACACCACCAAAAACAAAAAAAAAAAAACAACCACAACAAAACAAACAACAAAAAAAACAAGACCAAAAAAACCAAAAAACAAAAACAACAGACAAAAAAAAAACAACAAAACAAAACAAACAAAAAAACAAACACCAAAACCCCCAAACGACACCAAACGTAAAAGAAAAACAAAAAAATACAAAAAAACAAACCAACAAACAAACCCCCCAAAACAGAACACCAAGAAAAAAAAAACAACAACACCACAAACACCAAACAACAAAACAAAAAACCCCAAACCAACAAAAAAAAAAGACAAAAAAACCCAACAAAAACAACACACAAACAAACCACACAAAACAACCACAAAAACACAAAACAACCAAAAAACAACATTCCTCGGGCGGTCCAGAAGGATACCGTGGTCATGGTATCGAAAGCCGCTGAGATTCCAAGAGCACTAACAGGGCAACGCTATCCCTGCCATTGCCCGACAGAGTAGCATCGACCAGGGCGACCATGGCATGTCTCAACTCCGTTAGCCCCCGGAACCCTGTTTGAAATGGGTCCAGATAATCCGTTCATCCAAGATCGATGAAGCTGGATTGCAACTGCCCTCTCGATCACCTTCCCAAGAAAGGCATAGCGAAACAGGCCAATCAATTATTATGCATCAGGGGGTCTAGGGAGGGCTTTTTTAACAGAGGTTTACGATGGCCAATTTTAAGCTGGATTGAAATTGCCCTTCCCTAAGAGATGTTATAATTATGCGGTTCACAGAGTTGTTACAGCCGCACACCCCCTGAGCCGCTAGCCACGAGGGACACGGATCGAGCAGAACAAGTTGTCTCTAACACTTCTGTCTCTACAATTATGCTGGCTGTAATAATATATAATAATATATAATAATAATAATAATAATAATAATAATAAGTTTTATTTATAGACCGATATTCTGCAATGATCATAGTGGTGTACAGTAAAAAATTGCAATACATACAAAAAATTCAGGCATCTCTTCCCCCTCGAGATGGTGGTCGGGGGAGGCTCTTAGTCTTTTCCAGGCCAGGCCACTCGTCCTCTCTCTCCCCTCAAGATGGTGGTCGGGGGAGGGTTCTTAGTCCGTTCCAGGCCAGGCCTCGCTCTCCCCTCCAAGATGGTGGGCGGGGGTAGGGCTCTTAGTCTTTCAAGGCCAGGCCTCGTCTCTTCCCACAGAGAGGGTGGGTTCTGGGGGAGGGCTCTATAGTCGTCCAGCCAAGGCCTCGCTCTGCCCCTCAAGATGTGGTCGGAGGTAGGGCGCTTAGTCTTTCCAGGCCGGCCTCGTCGCTTCCCCGCAAGATGGTTGGTCCGGGGTAGGCGCTTAGTCTTTCAGCCCAGGCCTCGTCCGCTTCTCTCCCCCTCAAGATGGTGGTCGGGGGGAGGGCGCTTAGTCTTTCCAGGCCAGGCTCGCTCTCCCTCAAATGGTGGGTCGGGGAGGGCTCTTAGTCTTTCCAGCCAGGCCTCATCGCTCCCCCCTCAAGATTTGTGGGGCGGGGGAGGGCCTCTTAGTCTTCCAGGCCCCAGGCCATCGTCTCGCCCCCCTCAAGATTGTGGTCGGGGGGAGGGCTCTTAGTCTTCAGGACAGGCCTCGGCTCTCCCCCTCAAAGAGGGTGTCGGGGGGAGGGCTATTAGAAGTCCCTTTCCAGGCCGGCCTCGTCTTCCAACTCAAGATGGTGGTCAGGAGGAGGGCTGTAGTCTTTCCAGGCCAGGCCTCGTCTCTCCCCCTCAAGATTTGTTGTCGGGGGGAGGGCTCTTATGCCTTGTTCCAGGCCCAGGCCTCGTCGCTTCACCTCAAGATTGGTGGGCGGGGGGAGGCTCTTAGTCCGGTCCAGGCCAGGCCTCGTCTCTCCCCCTCAAGATGGTGGGGTCGGGAGAGGGCTCTTAGTCTTTCAAGAACCAGGCCCGTCTCTCCCCCTCAAGATGGTGGTTGTCAGGAGGAGGACTCTTAGTTTTTCCAGGCCAGCCTCGTCTCTCCCCTCAAGATTGTGGTCGGGGGAGGGCTCGTAGTCCTTTCCAGGCCCAGGCCGGCTCGGCTCTTCCCCTCAAGATGGTGGTCGGGGGAGGGCTCTTAGTCTTTTTCCGGCCAGGCCCTCGTCCTCTCCACCTCAGATGGGGGGGGGGGGGGGGGAGGGGGGGGTGGTCAGGAGGAGGGCTCTTAGTCTTTCTCCAGATCCAGGCCATGCCTCGCTCTTCCCCCTCGATATGGGTGGTCTGTGGGAGGGCTCTTAGTCTTTCCAGGCCCAAGGCATCGTCTCTTCCCCTCAATAGTGTGGTCATGGGAGGGCTCTTAGCTTTCAAGTCCAGGCATCAACTCTCCCCTCAAGATTGTGGTCGGGGGAGGGCTTCTTTCTTCTCCAGTCTTTTCCAGGCCAGGCCTCATCTCTCCCCCATCAATATTTGTGGGTCAGGGGGAGGGCTCTTATCTTTCCAGCCCAGGCCTCATCGTCTCCACCTCAAGATTGTGGTCGGGTGAGGCTATTAGGTCTTTCCAGGCCAGGGCCTCGTCTCTCCCCCTCAAGATGGTGGTCGGGGGGAGTGCTCTTAGTCCTTTCCATGCCAGGCCTCGTCTCTCTTCCCCCTCAAGATGGGGGTCAGGGAGGAGGGCTCTTAAGTAAGGATTCCCCATCTTCAAACAAGAAGAGTATTACTTATAATATGTATATTACATATCCATAGAGGTAATAAGAGAGCAGCTTGGGTGTAGTCCGTTGGACTGTTGACTAGGACGCTGGGGGACTAGAGTTCAAATCTCTGGTCACCAGGGAAAGCCCCTGGGTGACTTGGACAAGTTAATACTCTTCATCCTTTCACCTAGCCAGAGAAAGAAATAACAAAGCTCTTCTTAATAAATCTTGCCAAGAAAATCCCATGATTTAGCCTACCTTAGGCTCCCTGTAAATTTAAATGGAACTTTGAAGGCACACAACAAACAACGATAAAAATAGCATCCATTGAAGTTGGTGTCACTACTTTGTCTTGAAGGCTGGTATGTGATAGTGTGAAAAGTAAGTACAACCTGTGTTTATCTGCTGGATGGGTAACCCATGATTTCACTTACCCACATCAAAAAAATATGTTCTCTCAAGGCATTTGTTTTTTTTTTTTTATAGGTCCGCCAGGTAGGATTTCGAGGGGAGGCCTCCTAATAGAAATTGGCCATACAGTCATGCAGGAGTGACCGAGAAATGACTAAGAAGGGTGTGCAAGCTCTAGGGTCAACTTCTTCCAGAAGCCAATTCATTTTCACTAGGAATCCACTATTGTTTGAAGATAAATAAATAAATTTTTTTATTTATATACCGCCCTCGATATAACCAGGGTGGTGTACAACATCATAAAATACATACATATACAATACAGTAAACAAATCATTAAAACATTCTAGTTTTCCACGTTTTAACAGCAAGTCCTGGGATGCATCCGGTGGATGTGTGACCATAACTGTAGTGTATGATTGAATCATGCCAAAAGTGAGGAGTGTAGTACAGTTGAGGAGAATCTAAACCATTTCCAGATATGAGGCCAAGGGAATAGGGCAATGGATGGTGTGAGCAATCTGGCTATCATCAGGGATGAACAATTGTAATGTGACTGTGTGTGTTTGTATGGAATGGTGATGTTTATGAGATAGAAACATTTAAATCTTTAGATGTATTTGGCTTTGCTGGGTTGTGGTGTAAAGGGTTGCTAAGAACCTATGCAGTGGTAAAAACCTTATTCAATTTGTTCTCTCTACTCAGTTTGACTTCAACACAATGATGAAGGGAGTGCATAATTCTCACGTCTCATCACTGTTTTCTTTATCTATGTGGGAAAGAATGGGTCGCAAGAGAGAAGTTTGTGTTCATATGGAGGTTCTCCAAATGAAGAAAGGAATCTTGATTTTTCCTGGGTGTGGGCTCGATGGGAGAGGCCCGCCAGATGACCAAAATTTTCCTTTTCAAGACTTGTTTACTTTTCATATGAGGAAACGTGACGTGGAAATGGTAGGGGTTTAACCGTTAATGCATTATTGAAAGGCCATGTTGCTTCTGATTTTCCTTTCCCTCTATTTCACAAATCGCTGGTTATTCAACTACCATGTCTGTGGTGATATTGTTCATTATCAATGGGCATTATCATAAAGACTAAACCCATCCACCATTTGATCAAAAGAAAGGACCTGGATTGGAAATGTAACCAGGACCTGGGTGGGTGTGAGCGAGTTGGGTGGGTTGGATGTCACTTGGAGATTTTTAAAATGTGAAGAGGTACAGTGTACCTCGTACGCGTCATACCAAAACCCGTGGATGCTCAAATCCCATTGTAATTGAGATTTTAATGTGTTGTAAGCCTTTGATTGTTTGACACAGAAAAGTGGGATATAAATAAAGTTGATTTATTTATTATTTTATATATACAAGGTGCGTCCCTAGATAAAATCAAAATCAAGGTTTCTTTTGGGAATTTTTGGGAAGATTTTCAAGTCACAGCTGACTGATCTGTGAGTGCAAAATCCATGGATTCAGAGGGCTGACCATATAAACATTTCTAAAATAAAAAATAAAATAACATATGCAAATATTTTCAACTCTGTCTAACATCTTTGATTTCAGAGGTTCTTCGGTTGAAAAACCAGACAAAAATAAAGAAAGAAACAGAGTTTTTTAAATCCCCATCTCTCTTTTGAGACATCATTATTTCCCCATTAGAAGTGTCAGAGATTCGGAAGAAAACTGACTGTGTGAATAGAAGAAGAAGGCTGAAAAGAAACAAAGTGCATAGGACTTTAGCAGGGAAAGTGTCGGAGAGGGCACATTTTGTTCCTGGTCATTGGATTTTAACCGGCCTGCTGCTCCTGCTGCTAAGCTCTAACAATAATCATTTAGCCCACAACACCCAGTAAATTCTAATTTTTTGTGCTCTGCAGTAAATGGGAATTTTAAGAAAGTGAGAAATGAGGAGACTTGAGGCTAGCACTTACTTCTTCAATGAAATCCTCTAAGCAGCCAAATTCTAATTTGTTAGAAGGAGTTCATTGATCCCTGTTTTTTTAAGACGAACATAGCAGGATCTGAGTTTACTCTTTTATTTTCCTGAGGAAGAATGTCTTGAGAAACTAGAGGTACTGATAAGAAGATGGTTGATCTTATCTTTCCCAGCCCAATTGGGTGTAAAATACGAACTAGGTTGGAGAAATGCATCTCAGTACACAGAAGGGGCAGTTCCTCATTCAAGAATCTTAGAAGTTGTGTGCATCTGGTACAGAAAAAAGAGTTTGTTTAAAAAAACAACCCAGAATCAAACTCATGCTGTTTCTTTTACTTGTTAACATTTTTATATTTTCAGTATAGCATAACATACAAAACCTTACTTAGATAGACTGGCCTTTTTTATCTTATAGATTATCTCCCCTCTGATCTCTGACTCAGACCTTCTTAATAAGTGGGCCTATAAGACTCTATAAACCCTTGATAAAAGACCAAACAAATGCTTCAAGATCCAGCCCATTTCTTCAGTTATTTTCCCCTTATTTCAAAATGATAAAATATGTCTACAGTTGTTATTGCGTGCCTTCAGGCATTTCTGACATGACAACCCTATCACTGGGTTTTCTTGCAAAATTTGTTAAGAGCAGGTTTGTCTTGACATCTTCTGGGGCTGAGAGACTAGGACTTGCCCAAGGTCACCCTTTAGGTTTCCATGCTTTGTGGGGATTGTATCCTGACTCTAGAGTCAAGGCTGTTAACAGACTGCCAAAATAAAGGGCTTTGGGTCTCTTGAGGGATCTATTAAATGATGCATGGGTCCAAGAGTCAGGATCGCGCCAAAGCCACACTCCATTCCTAAGCACTGGAGTGCAGCTTTGGTGCAGCGTCCGGATTCTTAAGAGGCATGCATAATTTAAACAGCATACCTCCAAAGAGACCTGAAGCGCTTTTTTTGGCAGTCTGAACGGCCATAGTCAAATGCTAAACTACTATATCAATCTATCAGATTTTTTAAAATGTGTGATTGTTACCTACAACAGATACAAAAAACACAGTTATAGAGGCTGAATATTTTCTTCAATAACAACAACAGAGAATGAGATTGCTTTCTGAAAAATTAAGATTCTAGTCATTTGCAGGTCTTTTAACAAAAAGAAAGTAGCATTAACATTCTAAGGAGAACTTCCTTAAGGAGAGTGTTTCTACTCTATACGAAAAAAAGTACTGGCTGGCAGAGCATCTGTAAATGTGGTTGATGGTTCATTTCAGTCCTGTTTCATATGCTATCCACATCAAGGAGACACCATCAACCAGGAACATTTCTGACAATATTTTGATCCAGTAGTTTTAGGAACTTTCCATTGGCAGTCAACAACATTGTCTTGACACTGCTAACTTTGCAACTGCAGCCTGCTTTTTCTCCACTTACAGTTACAGTTTTTTTTAAAAAATGAGTGTGTCCAGAACCCACCAAGCAGCTGGCTTTAACATAACCAGATCTGTTAACTGCTATTTAATCATTCCTACTTAACACTCAATTAGTAAAGCCATTAATTATAATAGTGTGTTTTTTTTTAAAAAGTCAAAATCTGGCTAGTTGTGATAGTATCCACAGTCCAGAGGGCTCTGCTACCCTAAGTATCTTACCCTGCTGAACAACATAAATTCTCTTTTCTATCATAAATATAGTAGTAAAGAGGGTAGAACCTGTCTTTTAAAATATGCATACTGAAAAATTGAATTAAGCTACTCACACTGTACAAAATATTTATTTGACACATGTATTTTCCCTAAAATAAGAAAAAGGAGGAGAAGGAGGAGGAGTGGTGATGACAGGAGTTAAGAACAGAACTGCATATCTGCCCCTGAAAGCCTGATGTGGCCGTTCTTGGGATGGCGGGTCTACTGCTTCCAAATTCCATACTACCTATTTATTTTCCAATCTTTAGAGATCCTCATACAGATAGTTATTTCCCCCCCTACTATCAGCAGCGAGGAAAAGCAACTGTTTAGGATCTCCAAACGGCCCCAAATACAATAAAGGCACCAGATCCATATGATCTTGGAACTAGTGGGGTCAGTTTCTGGTCAGACTTTGGATGGGAGACTGCAAACAAAACAGATGCTTTAGGCCATCTTGAGTATTCCTTGCCTAAGAAGTCTGTGAATGCATGGTGCATAGGGTGGTGAGTGACTTGAAACGCGCGTGCACACACACACAAGGATCTCGAGGGGGGGTTGTTTTGTGTGTGTATATCACCCGTGGGCATAATTCCCCCTCTCTTGGGATAAAAAAAATTATGTTGGGTGCCAAACACATTTGATAAGATACTATTAATAAAGTGAACATAGACACATCACAGGAACATAAGAAGCTGTCCTAACTAGCTAATCTATATCTCCATTGCCTGTTGGATTGCCATTTCAGCATTCCTTACCACCGGCTATGCAGATAGTGCTGAGGTGCAGTCCAACACATCCGGAGAGACACACATTGCCCACCTCATCTGGGCAATATTGTCTGCTCAGACTATCAGGACAGGCTGTCCACCTTTAGATATTTAATGACCTTGAAATTCAGTTCAGGGACTGAACCTTCTTTTGGCAAAGCAATGCTTCTATCATTGAAATATGGTCTTGCTCTTCCACAGATGGATCTCATGAAGGTAAATTAAGCCATTCATAGTGAGGTCAACCCTTCCTAAATACATAAACAATTCTGAATCCATCAAACACACACACACACACACACACACACACCACACACACACCAGGTCAAGAATAGACAGACACACACCTTGATATTAAAGAAATATTTTTTTTTAAATAATTAGTATTCTAATTGCAAAGCATGCATTTCTACTAATTTGTGGTAAAAGAACCTGTAAGTTGCTGATGCAGCTCAAATGACAGAGGCTTAACTGTAGTTCCTTGGGCTGAACCTAGCCCATGTGAGTCAAATGTAATATGCATGCCACAAGAAATCTGGCATATCACCCACATTTGTCTACCACCTGTCACCATCCTGCCGTAGGCTTACAGAATTTGCATGTGTGCAGATTGGCCCTGTGAAAGGACCCTAAAGTATGTGCCTCTCTTTATTCTCAGTTTTCAGAACAAAAAACATCTGGCTTATTTCGAAATCTGCTTGAAAATAAATTTCCACTGGAAAATCTATAGATCAGTACATATTGCTGTGACACGTCCAACAGGTGTTTGAACTCAGCTGGATCAACAAACCTATTTGGTGGTTATCAGCTGACTTCTAATACTTCACAACATTTGTAGATGTGATTGGTTGAATAATGCCTCCCCTTTCTTCCTGTGGGTCGGAGGGTGTTTCCAACAAGGGGGGGGGGGGGGGGGCACGGGAGGGGGGGGGGGGGGGGGGAGAGGGGGGCGGAGAGGAGAGGGGGGGGGGGGGGGGGGGGGGGGAGGGGGGGGGAGGAAGGAGGGGGGGGGGGGGAGGGGGGGAGGGGGGCGGCGGGGGGGGGGGATGGGGGTGGCTGGGACAGGGGTACAGAAAGAGGGGCAATTTGGTACATTGTGGGTGGGAGGAGGAGAGGGGGGGGGGGGGGGAGGGGAGGGGGGGGCCGAGACGGAAGGGGAGGGGGAAAAATCAGGGGGGACCCGGGGAGATGGGGGATGGGAATTGGATTAACAGGTAAGGAGTGGGAGGGAGTTAACTGATGGGGGGGGGGAAAATTTTTATCTTGGAGAAGAAGTATAATGGTGTGAGAGTAATTGCCTCAATGGGGGTTTGTGCCTCGGTCGGGGGGTCAATGTGGCATCTCTGGATGGGGGTGGGTGGGGGGGGGGGGGGGGGGGTGGATTGGAGGGGTGTTTCAGGGGGGGAGGGGGGGGGGATCTCTAAAGGAAAAATCCCCTTCTGTGGAATGTACACTTTAAAAAAACAAAACCCCAATAACTCTGAAAGTCATCAAGATTCCACAAAAGAGACAAACCAGGAAAATTATAGTTCTAATTTCCATAGAATTTATGTCAGTGTTTTAGCTGCTGCATCACCTGTTGAGTCATGTTCAACTTGTGGTTTACTAGGACTTGTGAATCCCTTTCCACATGTACTTTTGTCAAACAGGTGTCCACCCATCCTATATCTTGTATATATCATTTTCCCTCCCCCAAGTGTAGTTACCTCACATTCTCAGTGTTGTAAATAATTCATTTGTTAGTTTTGGCCCAGCTTTCTAATCTATTAAGGTCCTTTTTGTATTTTGAACCCGTCCTCTGGGGTATTAGCTACCCTTCTAATTTGCAAATTGAAAAACACATGCCTTTCTATTTCATCATCCAAGTATTGATAGACTGTGAACACCACTAGGCCAGGACCTGAACCCTTGTGGCATCCCACTGGTCCCTCTTCCAGGATGACGAGAGGAGCAATTGGTGAGCACACTTTGGTTTGGTTTGGATGGGTTTAGTCAGCACGGGTGAGATTTTGTGATTGTGAACATTGTCTTTTAAAAAATAAAAAAGAAGGTATGTTCATCCAGATCTCCAGATCAATAGCAGCACAAGCCACAGAAGTGAACTGATGAATACCCAATTGGTCTACAGTGTTATGAAATCGAATGACAGGACCACACCATTAAGCTGCTTCTTTCCATTCTCCCCTCCTTTCACCACAATTGTATGCAGCTCACACTGGGCTCCACGAGACACCAATGTCATATTTGCTGTGAGAAAGCACCTGCTTCTCTGAAGTAATTTGGATGAGCCCAGTGATGTAGACATGGTTTATTTACAGGTAGAAGCTTTCCCCAGACACAACAGAAATGACAGAGTCCGAACTTTGACCTTCAGCATGGAACAACCACATTTAGAATGGATTTCTGTGCTGAGAGCTACTGAATTGTCCAGATTACCGTTTGCTTGGGAACTTCTAATGATTGTCAACACAGCTGTCATTAGAATAAATAGAATTATAGAGTTGGAAGAACCACAAGGGCATCGCGTCCAACCCCTGTGCCATCATTTTGAATTCATTGCGTGTAAGCAAGTACAGGCAGGGTTGGTGGTTAAAGGGAGGGGGGGGGGCGGAAGAAGAAAGGGGGTGTAGGGAATGGGAGGGGGGGGATGGGGGGGGCAAAGTGGGAGGTGGGGGGGGTGGCGGGGGGGGAATGGGTAGGGTGTTGTGAGGTGATGATATCTGGTCACGGTAGATAGCGAGCAAATTTGGGGTTGGTACTAATGAAGCATGCTTGACAGATTTTGGTGGGGCTTCTGCATAAAGGTGGTCAGCGTGTGGTAGTCTTTCATTTAGGTTGGGTGTATAATCTATTGGGTTGACTGCAGTACCAGTATTGGTCCAGGTGTGCCTTTCAAGTAATTTTTGACTTAATGGTGATCCTAAGGCATTTCTTGGCAAGATTTGTTCAGAAGGGGTTTAGTTTTTTTCCTTCCTCTGATTTGAAAGAGTGTGACTTGCCCAGGATCACGTAGGAGTGTTCCAAGGCTGAGCACAGAAGTCAAACCCCAAGTTTACAGGCCAATGCAATCTCAAGCCACTACAGATACAACTGGGGGGGGGGGGAACAACCTGGTCAAATTTTCCAAATCACTCCCTAATTATCTTTAAATGGTATTTGCCTTTTCACTGCTAGGAAAGTCCCTGTTTACTGACCTTCAGCAACCCAGCATTGTTTTGTTTTCCCTGCTACTAACTGTAGGTTTTGCCATATCTGTGAATGTACAGTTAGAAAATTCTACGTACATATCATGATCATCACTAATACTCTTCCTAACTGCTACTACTACTGCTTAACTACTCTACTGGGATTCTGAATGTGGTAAGGTAGAAGTTTTTCATTGCAAAAGCCAGGTTTTAAAAAGTAAATGCTTCAGCAGGGCTTGTCGGCGAATGGGTTTACACGGAAATTGTTAGTCCGCAATGGGAACTTGGGAATCAACATCATGTAAATTCAACTGAGTCAACTGTTTACCTCTAGCTGGAAGTAACAATTAGAATTAGGCCCTATAATGGTTATCATTTCCAAGATTTAATAACCATTTCCAATCAATTTTAGACAAGACAGATGTTACAGGTAGAAGACCTGTTAATTTCCTGGCTGCTCATCTGGTTCCCTTTGTTAAAAATCAATGTCCACATTGGTTACTTTGCCAGTCCTTTTTTTTAGTAAGAATGGTAATTTTCCAATGACAAGTTACATACTTTCTGATAGAAGATCAATAATTTCAACATGTGAGTTAGTTAGAACTCGTGGTGGATAGTAGCATCCGGCCTACAATTACTTTATTAGATTGTTTTTAATTTGGTCAGTTTAGTCTAGAGGTTTTCATCCTTGTTACCAGCGATCGTGATTTAAAAGTCATTAGATAAATGAGCAATTCAAATCTGCTTTCAAAGAAGAGCAAGGGGAATAATTTTTCAGCTTCTCTGTAAAACAGTCTTTCTAAGCAATCAATAGCACAACGTTGTTAACAATGCACCTATCTCATGACTTATTTTCTGCTTCTTTTAGCAATTTAAAAAGGGGGAAATGTTTCAGTTATTCTTAATCATATGCTTTCATGGACTTTAACCAGTTGCCTTTGTTAGCAGCTTTTTCCTTCCCCCTCGTCTTTCTGGATTTCTTTCTTCACTGTGGGGGGGCAAAACGACGTCCTTTTTACTTCTTTGCCTTTTATTTATGGTAAACAGGAGGATGTCATCCGGTTGCCCGTGTTTGTACTTACTCACCTCCCTCACTTGGATGTGTCTTAAAAGAGGTAGTCGTGAAAAAATGATGGTTGTTAATTAGCTTAATAGTGTTTATTTTTGTTCTCAATACCACAATGATATATAATACAATAAAGAGTCTATCCTACAGTGCTGGGCAGAGTACTACCCTCTAAAGAATTAAAAAATGAGAAGCCTCAAGCTATAACCATACATATTTCAAATGGTGTACATTCAATTTTTAAAAACACAAAATAAACTATTCTTGAGCACAATGGGCCCAGAGATTTATCTGTAATTCCTCTAACAATATAATGAATGAAATGTAATATAAGCAGCCTTCAACGGTATGATAAGATTCAAGATCTCTACATGTCATTTATAATCATGAGACCCAATCTGCCCAATTAGGCAAACATCAAAGAACAAAGTAACATGCAAATTAGTTTGAACATTTAGAAATGTCACGGTATTCAGTAGAAAAAAGAAATGAGTTGAAAGGAAGTAAAAATAGAAAGAGAATGTGAAACGTCATCCACCATCGACCTCAATCAAGAGTCAAAAATCAAATATGTTAAACAGATTAATTCACTCTAGAAATGCAAGCCTTGCAATGTCCTTAGTTTAGCTTGAGCCTATCTTAGGTTGGTTGTCCGATTTTAGTGAGGGGGGAGGCAGGCTTGGCTTGCTTTCTTTTCTTTGCCATGCGTCCTCCGCAATATTATACCCCAGCCCTGAAGAAGAAAAAAAAAACCAGTCACCTCCCATTCTCAAAAAAGAACAGTTTTTTAAGATGCTTGTAATTCTTGGAAGAGCAATCTGGGAATGACAAAGATTGGTTTTCCTTCCACAAAAGGTTCTTTCTCGGGAACAAAATAGAGCTGTACTTACGTTTTCCTATCCTGGGTGAAGATTTTTGAATGACTTCCCACATTCGGAGTTGAGTTAGAAAATTAAAAGGAAAAGTTGGTGTGAAGTCGAAGGCGTTCATGGCGAACAGCCACGGGAGTTTAAATGTGGGTTTTTTTTTCGTCTATGTGGCACATGTGTCTAGAAGAGTTTACTTCTGACATTTCGCCAGGAGCTGGTAGCTGGCATCTATCTATTGCAGAGAATGCCTGACCTGGAAGAGAGGTGGGTACAACACACACACACATCAACACACACAAGAGAACAACACACACACAATACAACACACACACACAAACACTGTGTGATCACCTGGGTAAGGAGGAGTGATTCCCATGTTAATCCTGTGTATTGTTCTTTTTTGTTGATGGCTGGGCCTCAGGGTAGAAGGAGATGCAAAAGAAGATAGTGTGTGCTCATGGTGACATTATTTTGCTTGGGAAAAAGCCTCTGACCCTGAGTGGTTCTCAGTCATTTGCTGAGGTCCTGGTTTTGGGTGGTGTTCTCCAGGACTGGTAGCCAAACTTATTTACTTTAGTTTAGGGGTTCGTTTTTCTTCTTTCTTGAAGTTGTCCAAGTGTTTGTGAATTTCAATGTATTCTTCGTTCTCTTTGCTTCAGACTATAGTTTGGTGTGTCCTTGCCTCTTTCAAATTGTTTCCGACTTATGGTGACCCTAAGGCTAATCTATCACAGGGTTTCTTTGGCAGTTTCTCTTCAGAGGGGGTGGTTTGCCATTGATTGCCATTCTGAGGCTGAGAGAAGGTGTGACGTGCCCAGGATCCACCAAAAGGTTTTTAATGGGGATTCGAACCTCGTTCTGCTTCTCCAGAAGTCGTAATCTAGCACAAACCAAGACGTCAAGTTTTGTACGGACAAAATTTGTCATCTGACAATGCAGAAAGCAATTGTGGTTTTAATGAACTTATACAACCACAGTCCAACAAACAAAAGTGGCGAGTAACAGTTTTAAGCACTTTCGGGACTGGAAGTAGTGGGCTCAAAGTGACTATTTATTGAATCAGTTTTATTTTTAACCGGTCCTGTTCCTAAACTGTTTTTTGGTTTTTCTAAATTAGCCAAGATTTTGTATGGGGCCAATAATTGGTTAGGTCTGAGTTGCTGTGAATGAATCTACACCATTAGCATCTAAGGTCTGTAAGGGCTGAAGAATGTCCAGTTCTTTAATTTTCTTTAACTCTGCTGCAAGTGGCATCAGGTTAGGATCAGATAGTTGAAACAAGAACCCCCCCGTCCCTTTAAAGTGTAGATAGAAGCCGTACAGACAAGGTGGTGCCGGCACGCGGGGGGGGCGTCGGGTTAACGAAAGTTGGGAATGGGGGGGGGGGGGGGGGGGGGGGGTGGGGGGGTCTGTGGGGGGGGGGGGGGGGGTCCGTGGCACCGTTCGTGAACAACCCGAAAAGCCTGTCGTGGAAGCCGAATTGCCCATAAGGCGCTAAAGGGGAAAAGCCCGGGGGGGGGGGGGCGGGGGGGGGCCCGATCAGTGCGGGAAAAAGCCAGAAAAAAAAAGCCACCAAAAGTTTTTTCGTAACCCGAAAAAACATTCGGAACACTAAACCAAGCCCGGAAACATGTTTTGGTACTAGGGGGATTTTTTCGTATACCCGAAAAGTTTGCGTGTGGGAACCTGGGGTATTTCTATCCTCGCCGAGGGGGGTAGGGGGGGTAAGGGCGCAGGGGGGGGGGGGAACTGTATGGTGAAGAGAACTGGTTGGTAAGAAAGGGGGGGGAGGAGGTGCAGAGAGGAACCAGGGGCTCTCTAGGAAAACAGTGCAGCTATCTGGCCTGGTGGCGTTGGGAAATGGGAGCGGGGCAGGACTCAATCTGGTGTTGGGTAGGGGGGTCCGGTGGGTGGGGGTGGCAAAGTTGGTAAGCTGCACTCCCTCAACGAGGTTCGGGGAGCAGTGCAAGCGCAAGCATTTACGCGCGGAGCGCGGGGCGAGGGGGGGGGGGGGGGGGGCGGGGTCATCGTGGCATCCAACATTTTAATCAATTGAACAAAACATGGTTTTAAAGAGTTTTTTGTTAAAACTGGTGGAATCCTTGGTGACAGGGTGGGGTGGGGGGGGAGGGAGGGGGGGGGGACTGGTATGTGCAGGGCTTTGTCTACACTGGTAAACAGTCATCAAATTTCAACCCAAAGCCTTGTCTCTGGACAATGCATGGTTCTGCTTCCAGGGAATTCAACCATATGTTGTTCCCGGTGGGGGTGGGGGGGGGTAATATCTAGCTTTTGGGGCCTGGTGTGTAAAAGTTGGTAGGAAAGGCGCGGGACGGGGGCCTGGGCGGGTTGTGGTGGGTGATTGGGGTGGTGCAGCGGGGGTGTGTGGTATGGGGGGGTGAGGGGAGGGGGGGTGGGCGGGGTGGGAGGGAGTGGCTGGGTAAGGGGGTGGGGCCGGCAAGGTGTTCCAGGACTGGGGGAGTGGCGCGAGCAGAGGGCTGGAGGTGTCCGACGGGGAGAGGGGGGGGGGGGGGTGGGCGGGGGCCGGAGAGGGGCGGCAGGGGGAGGTTGGAGGGTGCTGTTGCGACGGCGGTGTGGGGGGCGAGGGGGGGGGGGGGGGGGTGGGCGCGGGGGGGCGTGGCGCTTCCCAGGGGGGGGGGGGGGGGGGGGGGCCTCGTTGAGGTCAGTGTGTCATGGGGTGCGAGGAAAGAGGGGGGCGGGGGGGGGGGAGGAGGGGGGGGGGCGGGGGGGAGGGGTTGAGGGTGGGGGGTGCGGGGTGGGGCGGTGGTGTGGCGGAGTGTGGGTGGGAGGCCGGAGAGGTGTGCGGGGGGGGATGGGGAAGGGGGGGGGGGGTGTGTTGGGGTGTTGTCGTGTGCGTGTGTGTGCCGTGCTGGAGCGGGTGGGCGGGGGGGATGGTATGTTGTGTGTTCTCTGTGGGTAAAGGGCTTGCAGTGTGGGGGGGGGGGACAGGCGGAGGAAGAGGGGAGCAATTAGTCTAATGGGAAATAGAGTGGTGGGGGAAGATGTGGGGGGGGTGGGAGGGTTGAAGTGGGGTGCCGGGAAACCAATTGGTGGGGGGGGGGGGGGGGGGGGGAAGGGGAAACGAGAGGGGTGGATGGGGAGCAGGTTATGTGGTAGCGGGTAGGGTGTGGAGGTCTGGGGGCAGGGGGGGGAGTAGTGGAAGGAGTGGGGAGAAAAAGACAAGAGGCAGAGAAGAGAACCGAGAGGGGGGGGTCACGGAGGGGGGAGTGGGTGCGAGGGGCGACGAAGGGGAAGGTTTAACGCAGGTTAATCAGCAACGAGAATCGGTGGCGGCAGGGCAGTAAAGAATTGGGCGGTGCAGTAGTGAGGAGGTGGCTGCCGAGGGGCTCGCAAGTGTGAGGGGTAGGGGGGGTGACCAAATTCCCGTCAAGAAGCAAAGTACAAAAGGGCGGGTATGCAGCCACGTCCTGCCGGGCACAGGCCGTGCACAAGGCAGCAAGAAAACCATTTACCCAGTATTTTTCGGACATGTGTAGACAGAGACGAACGAGTGTGCGCTCGTGGATGGGCGACTAGGGTATCTTGAATGCTTAACTGATGGAGAGTGATGAGGGCGGGGGGACCTTACAGCGACACAGAGGGGGGGAGTCGAACAGGCCACAATGTGGAGGAGTTGGCCTAAAGAGTAAGGGTCAAAATCCACAGTGAGGGGGAAAGGCGGGGGGGGGGGGTGCGAGGGGAAGGGGGGGGAGAACGGGGGGGGCCGAATAAGCAGAAGCGGAGGGCAAAACAGCTAGTCGAAGGTTGTGAATGTAGACTGGTGTGAAACTTTGATATCGTTGTAAAAAATGTTCCGTTCTGATAAATCATTTGTCATTAGTTTTTAGAATATAGCAAAGAAGGGGTTATATTCAAGAAGTGGTGAGACAGGGGCACAGAATTAAGCTCAACAAGAACAACCATTCCGGGCAGGAGGGGGGGGGAAGTAGGCAAAGGGGGGGAGTACGCGGTTTGTTGGCGAGGCGGAGAGCAGGGTGGGCGTGGGGTGAGGGCGGCTCGGGGGCCATAAACTGTTCTGTGTTTGTTGGCGGAGAAGGAGAGAACACGCCCCGGACCAGATCCTTTGACACAAAAGAAAGCAAAGAGAAAAAGAAAAAGAGACAAACGCCCCCCTCCTGTAAGACGTCATGAGTGGACATCACATCTCAAAAGAAAAAAAAAGAAAAAGAATTGCAAAGGTACATTGAACAAAGGGGAATTAGGTGATATAAGTAACGAGCAATGTGTCAAAAATGTCTCCACAACCTGCGGTAGATTCAAGTCCGGTTACACAGTAGCTGAATAGATGTATAAAGGAAAACACCCAGACACAGAGATGACAATTAAAATTCACGTGTGTCCTAAGTTATCCCTACTCCAACCAAGCAAAGGATGCGGTAAAAGAACAAAAGCTGATAGTGTTGGTTATTACCTATAAAGCCCTAAATGGCTTGGGCCCAGGGTACTTGGAGAACCGCCTCTCCCCATATAATCTGCCCTGCACACTCAGATCGGCCGGGAAGCATTTGCTGAGAGTTCCTGACTCGAAATATGCCACAACAACGCGTAGGGCCTTTACCATCTCGGTCCCTCAGCTCTGGAACTCGCTTCCCGGTGAGCTCCGCTCGGCCACCTCCCTTGATCGGTTCAGGAAGGAGTTAAAAACCTTCCTGTTCCAACAAGCCTTCCCCTAATTGTTCCCTTGTTGGCCTCCCCTCTTCCCCCCCTCACTGTTTCTGTTGTTGTACATTCTAAGCTAGCTGGATATTGTTATATTGTTGATTGCATTTGATTGTATTTGGCAATTTGCTATTTTAATGTATATTGCTATGTTTTTATCTTGTAATGGCACTTTCTGTAACCCGCCTTGATCTGAGGAAAGGCGGGCTATAAATAAATATTTTATTTATTTATTTATTTATTTATTTATTTATTATTCTCAGACCCAGAGAACAGATCCGCTCCATTGGTAGCTGTTAATTAATCATCATCTTCATGATTTTAAAGGTCTTCCACACTCACAGTGCTAAACCATTCACAATCATCTGCTGACATGTTTGCAGGAATGGTGTTTCTGCTATCATATTTGCAGGAATGGTGGACTGAATGTGGAATGTGGCATTTTGCATACCCCAGCAATGGCAGTGTGCCAGAACAATGAAGTTTATAATTGGATATGAATATTTCTGTATCATAAAATGCAAAGAAAATATATAAATCAGTGCTGCCCTGGTGGTCTCAATTAGTAAAAGGAAAGAGATCTAAATTCTGTCCCTTCTCATCTCTCTCTTCCTCCACACATAAAAGCACACACACAGAGTAGAATTTCTTTGGGGCCAATGGGATTATTCTATGTGCATATTCTATGGGTCTTTCAAATTTGAAACTGTGAGGTCCTAAGAATGATATACTGGTGTGAAAGCTAGTATATACAGTATGTATATGTAATAATGGTCAAAAAAATAGCCATTAGCCATTTTAGCAGCCCTGGATTGTTTATTTGTTGTTTTAAGTTTTGTTTTGCTTTCAGTGTCAGTCAGTTTCAGCCTCACAGCTTATATCATGGACATATATTATCTGTGGTGTAGATTGTATGTGTAATCTTTTCCCCATATCATTCTTCTTCCCATCAGTCCTTCCACACTGGTTGGCCAGTCGGCTGTTGTTCCTTTCATACATCTTTCTGTTTCTGAAATCTTTTAATTCCCCCATTTTCAGGAGTCTTCATATTTATTACATAATTTTGAAAGATTTGCTTGGGATTTTTATTTTAATTGAACAAATATTGAAAAATCAATGCAATATATAATGTAATTCAGTGGCTTTAGTGGAGTAGCCCCTACTCCCTAGAAATGGTGTACAACTTAAATCATGGACTTTTGTGCCCCTCTTTTTAAATGGACATCTGGTGAGGAAAAAGAATACTAACTGGGTGTTGTTGTTGTTTTAAAAAAATATCTTTGGGAATAACATTGGTTGCCAGCTGCATAAACAGCACTCACCCAGCGGCATTGTTCAGTCATTGGGAGTGCCTAGGATCTCATCTGATTAGTGAAAATCTGTAATTATTAGGGCAGTTTGTAAGCATTTTTTTAACCAAAAAAAGCCCAAGCAGGTCACTAAACCTGCTTTTGTGTCAAAAAAAAAAAAAAGAAGCTGCATTGGGAGGTGAGGTTTGAAGGCACTTCCTGAAAAATGCAACACTGCTTCTGCCTTTGCTGCAAACAGTATGTGATGATCCTGCGTGAAGAGACCCTTACTCATTATCAGACCTTGAAAAAGTTTCCATGGGGACTACAAGCAGCAGCATCCCCTTGACAGCTTGACAGTGGGCCATGCAGGTTGGGGGATTTGCGAATTACAGTAAAAAAAGTAACTTTCCCAAATGGTGTTCATTGTTGGGGAGAAAGTAGAGCAGCAATCTCTTCTTGGGAATTGCTCAGCATACTCTATACAAATTTACTACACTGAGTAGTGGGAATGGAGGGAGATCACAACCTCACAGGGTGCATTCTATACCCTGCAGAATTGGGCTGCTCCTCTGGTAATATTGTCAGTGCCCTGGTCTGTTTTAAGAGGCTTTTCTTTATTTCAGCATTTTCAATAGGGCTGTACACATCTGTCTACCCAGCAGCTTTCCTGGCCCACAACAAGTCCTCTGTGAGTTTCCCCAACCAAGCTCAGTGGGATCTCTGTCAGCTGCAAGATTTATGTCATCTTTTTCCGTCCTGAGAACTGTTCCTTAAGCTTTTCACATCTGGATTTAATTGGAAAGACATTAAAAGACATTAAGTGTGCTGGAAAAGCATATTTTAGGCGGGATCTTTATAGACACTTCCATTAAAGAAGCTAACAGTTAGAGGTTGAAGTGGGATGCGGACAAGTCATCAGCCATTATCAAGGACAAAATTGCACTGCTAACTGCTTCACAGCAGTTCCTCATGGAGACCCCAGGCCTATTTCTGACCTAACTCACTCCAGTGTAAATCACAGGAGCAAGGCAGCACTTGAAGAAGCTTTATGCTTTTTTTTTTTTAATGAATTGGAGCACACTTAAGGCATTTTTAATTTCTGATGCACTACCTGTAAAAATATTTTAAAACACAATGCATGGTTTAATATCTTGCTGTTAAGTTTTACATATTCAGTTTGTGTTCAGTTGAGGTCACCTTGAGGGGGAATTTTCAGCAGAAAGGAGAAAAAGTGAGAGTTCGTTGTTCATTAATATGGGCAAATTGGAAGGACTTCCTTTGCACACCACAACTGACTGCAGTGTAGTAGGCCGGCTAAACCTAAATGATTAACCACATATTGGTCCTTTTAGGGGTGAGAGGAACAGAATGTTTGGTATGTAAGAATCTTTAGAGAGCATGGCCCCACATTTACTGAGCAGCCAACTAGATTAGCTTATCTGTCACTTGGCAGCAGCTGCTTTGCTATGTTGTAGCAGAGGGAAGGAAGGAAGCAGGATCACCTCACTGGGTCTACTGGGGAAACTAGATGACATTTTTATTATCGTCGTCGTCGTCATCCAGTGGGCCCTTGGTATCCATTGAGGTTTGGTTCCAAGATCCCCCCCATGGATACCAAAATCCATGGATGCTCAAATCCCATTAAATACAATGTCACAGTAAAATGGTTTTCTTTATATAAAATGGCAAAATTAAGGCTTACTTTTGAAATTTATGTAATTTTTAAATATTTTTAAGCCATTGATGCTTGAATCCGTGGATAAAAAATCTGTGGATAAGGATGGCTGACTATACAGTATGTGTACCCTGCTGTGTGTGTATCAAGAGATCTCAGGGCAACTTACAACAGCATTAATACAGGTTAAATAAGACTTCTCCCTCAACTGTTTCTGTTCCATCTGGTTGTTATGTGTAACTTTAAGAATTGGTACCAAATTTCCCTGCTTTCCTCTTTCATCCCTATCCATTTCCTCCTTTCTTTTGAAAGTATTTTTCAGTCTTTGTGAGCCTTTTGAAAGGAAAAATGGGGTACAAATGCTTTGAATGTATAAACGCAACAACCATTATACAAGGCCCATGCCTTTATGCATAGCTTCATATGTGTTCAGTGCATACATTGAGCTATCATACACATTGATTACTCCTTAGAGTATGTGATGCTGGCTTGCCCATTAAGATAGAGTTAATAATTTGGAATCTTTGTAAACTCTAGGATTCCAATATAGTAGCCGTTAACCCAGTGAGGACTGGTTTCCTCTTGGCTAGTCAGGTTATCTCAGACAAGCCATTCTTAAGTTTCACACTTGGTAACATGAAATAGCAGTAGCTTTTCTCACAAGATTGTGGTGAGGGTGTACAGGGTAATTACTACAGCATGTCTCTCTAGGCTGTGCTACAGCGCTGATACAGAAGAGAAAAAATAAATTTTGCCATTTTAAACAATCTTATAGAGTACAGTGGGCCTTTGCTATCCACTGGAGTTTGGCTCCAGACCCTTGGTATCCATTGAGGTTTGGTTCCAAGCCCCCCACTTGGATACTAAAATCTGTGAATGTTCAAGTCCCATTCAATACAATGGCATAGTAAAATAGTGTCCCTTATGTAAAATACCAAAATAGAGGTTTACTTTTTGGAATTTATATCTTTTTGGAATATTTTCGACCAATGGTCAGTTGAATCCATGGATAAAGTATCCGTGGATATGGAGGGCCGACTGTATGCACTATGCAGAATGATTTACAGTCTGATCTCAGACTGAACTCAAGCAAGCAGCCATTTGCTATATATGAAGTCATGTCTCACTATTTACTAGCAATTTGTCTCACTATTTACTAGCAATTTGAAGTGCCTGACCATATGCAGACTGATAAGCATTTTGATGTATGTCTTTACATGGGAGAACAGTCATATAATCCTTTTCTTGTCCTTAATATATTCTTAAAATAAATGTGATATTCAAAGGTTTCTTTCTAGAGCAAAAGCTTCTGTGGCTAAACAAATAGAGCTTTGTAATAATATCCTGTCTTTAAAGTGAAAAATTGTGTGTGTGTATGCATGTGTTTTTCTTTTTATCTTTCAATAAAAGCAAAACAAATAGTGAAAAATCTCCCTCTGTAAGTCATCCCAGCAAAACAAATGGATTTGTTTTATGGTCCTCCACCTACTTGGGGGTGAGATGTGTTCAGTGTCTAGAGTACATTCACATGAGCTTCTTTTACAAAGCCATTTCCTCTCAGATTGTGTTGCTTTGAGTTAATTCCATCCCTGTGCTTCACATATGTGCTCATATACAATCTCTTCATATGTAGTATATGCCAGAGAGAAGGTGGCCATTACTTGGCTTAGAAGAGTCTGATACATTATGAAGATAATATTGTTATTTTTCCCTTGAAATTATATAATGATATTGTCTGTTATTACATACAGTAATAGTTTTAAGCTCATGCTAGAAACTATGTATGCCCTTTCCTTAAATGTGAGAGTGCACCTTAACCTGCACCAAAGAGGTCCACCTTGCATTCATGTTATTGGCTTGTCAATACCAGGCAAAGTCTTTTTAATTATCTCAGGTCTTTAAACCATTGTTTATTTTACTGTCTACTTTACTTTTAGTGCTGTTTTTTCTCTCCATGGCTTCTTTTTCTGTTTTTATATATATGTATTTTAGTGTTTTTGCCTTAATTCTAGTAATCTTTGCTGTTGAAATTTCTATTTCTGCTACTGCTTTTCATTTTCATCTCATTTGACTGGATTTTATGGATTTGCTGTGTTTTATTGTGGTTATGTATGTTGTCCTGAGGGCTTCAGCTATACTATAGAAATGACTGATAAAATCATGGAATCTGTAATCAAATTATTAAGGATGAGTGTATAGTTGGCCCTCTATATCAGCAGGTGTTTAGTTTCCACCTCTGCCACCACCCACCCTACCCCCAGATATGAAACATCATGAGATCACAAATTCATATAAATTTATGGACAATGATGTACATGTATCCACATTGCTGTGGTTGTGTGAACACACCATCGTTGAATTTTATGGGGTAAGGCTGGCCACAGATGCTCCAAGCTACAGATAGTTAGCCCACCAATACAGAGGGCGGCTGTATTAATATCTGTTTGTGTAAGCCAAACTGGGATCTGCAATCCTTGGACCTCCATAAATCATGATGGCAACCTGCAAAACAATTTAAGGAATTTTACTATAAAACAAAATACAGTTGAGGGTTTGCATGATTACATGTTCTCTCCTATAAAAAGTATCATCCCAGAAAGGTAGATTATGCTAAAATCCATTGACTATACAGTAGACCAGTCATTTTCATGTGTTGGTCCTCCAGATGTTTTGAAGTTTAATTCTCAGAAGCCCCAGCCAACATTGCTGATGTTCAGGGATTCAGAGAGTGGACATCTGAAGTGCCAAGTTTTGAGAAACACTGTGTATCTCTTTTTAGACTATGCATAAAACAACAACTTCACTGAATCCCAGGTGGGAAGACACCAAGGACCTTTCAGCTTGAGGTCTTTGAGGAAAGGTGTATGTGTATATTTATACAAAGGTATATGTGTACACACACACACCCTTAGCCATATGGCCCTCCTTCAAAATGAACAAATGAGCTGTCCTTGTGAGCAGAAGGCTGTCCTTGTGAGCCTCACCAGAAGAGTACAAACAGTTTTGGTGAGCAGCCAAGTGTGATAAAAGGTCAGCATAACCTAATATCAGGAAAGGATTTGTTTTTCTTTGATTTTTTTCCCCTTCTACTTACTACAACTGTCTCAGGAATTAAGTCAAGGTGCACATTCTAGTTGATTGCCTGCTGTTATTGGACAAAATAAAAGTGTCAAGAGCATTTCGTATAGAAAATAAATTCCTTTGGCTGGGGGTTTCAGTTTCTGTTTGTAGGTGATGGAAATTATCTTTATAATATGTGAGTTAAATATCCTCTTTACAATAGTAAGAGAAAGATATGGCCAAATTCAAATCATTAAAACAATGACTTAGTCTTTGCCAAATAGAGAGATGAGCAGAAAGAGACACTCTTGACTGAAAACCTTTTTGTTCTTAACACCCTGGGAGAAAAAAGATTTTCAAGAACAGTTAATCCTTGCTTAAAGTTCTTCATGATCCCAGCAATCAGATAGGAGTCTGCAGTGACTGTCATGTAAATGCTACCTACATAGGATAGTGTATTCTGAACTCAGTAGTAAACAACAGGTCTTTTAAAAATTATTTTAAATATTACATTTCTCCAGCTTTACCTTAACAGACATTTTATTCCTTCTTCCCTTTAGTATCCTCTCTTATAGGCATATCTGTTATCCATATTCTAATGCATACAAAGTAAATATCCGTTTCTGCAGACATTAATCCCTTTTCATGTAAATTGCATGAGTTAATCAGCTTAATACATGGGAAAGGACAGGTTCAGGGGGAAAGGCTTAGTCAGGTAATTAAAACTTGCCTTGTGTTGTATGAATAACTGTTCCAAAATTAAAATTTTAAACAGCCATTGGCCTTGGTCTGTGTTAAATCTAATCAATTGAGGGTGCAGTGACTGGTAACAGAAAGTTGCTAAAAGATTCTTTGCTGAAGTCAATGGTTCTGAATTCAGGTAACAAGGGAGCTTGCTAGTTAGCTCATATTAGTTTCTGATTAGTAATTTAACATGTTAGCAATGTAGCAATGTAAGATTTAACTGGAGTCTTTTTAAACCATGCACACATACACATACATACAACTTCAGAGTGTTGGAATTACTAGTATCATTAGTATATTGATCAGAACAAGTGTGCAAACATAAGAGGTATATGGATGCTTTTCACGAATGATAGACTTAAAGGGAAATTAGCAGACATTACAAACTGTCTTTGATCTTCTGTCCAGGCTTGGTTGGAGTGAGCTTGACCTGTAGACCTGTAGGAGCGACCTAATAGCCAATTCTCATGTCAAAATGTAGAATCTATCCACATGGAATCCATAAACATGGAATCAAATGGAAGAAGTGTAGAAGGAAAAAGGTACCTCATGTGCTGTGGCACAAAGGAAGGAGGTTACAGAATCACCACCACCTATTGCTTTGCTTCGTCTCTTGCCCCTTAGGCTTGCCTGAAAAATAGCCAAGGAATTCAGTGGAATGCCATTTCCCCTTCTGCTTTTTCCCATTCATGCTCTTTTAGTCCAAGCTGTCACAGGAGATGGGCATCTGGTCTTTGCAGGTGTTGTCACAGAATAGTAATATGGCAGTATGAAAAGATACCGAGGGACAGCTTTGGCAAAGCACTTGTATAGCAGTCAACCAGCTCCCACCCGCACCTTGCCAAATTGCATCAACTTTACATTACTACTTGGCCTCTATATTTATCATATCTGATTGTGGTCTTGACAGCACTGTGTTAAGAATTCAACCAGGACTTTCAGATAAATTTAAAATGTGGTCTTGTTTTGTTAGCAAAGAAGAAAAATGTTTCAAAGCATGCTCTAAAAGTAAAGCATTTGGGGATTCTTTAGTCATTCTTAGCACATTTCTCACACTTAGGATTCCACCCCTTCATGTTTTTAAAGAAGTCTCTTGAAGACATATTAACATCTCTTTTGCTACAATCAAATTCAAGACCATGTGCTGCAGTAATTTTTACCCATAAAAGACAAAATTAGAATGAAATCCTCTCTTTTCAAAATAGCAAATATTAATAATAATAAAATAAAACCCAATGTCAGTCTGTTTACTTCAATCTGCTTGAGCAGAACTAACTGATGAAGCACTTAGATTTACATAATGATCTATGCCATTTTATAGGAATGTTAGATGTTTAAGTCTCTCCTTTTCCTATTAAACAATGTGTAGCAGTTTAGGATGACATATCTATTCCAATTTCAGCATGTCCACATACCTATACTATTTCCCACATATCTAGTATTGGTTTTCCTAATAACATTGGCTATATACCTACCAGTGGTCTTGGAAAACTGGGGGAATTTAGGGTCATAATTTTTGGAAGGTAGAATCTATATGGTTCATATACTAGAAAGATGTCCCAGAAGAACTCTCAGTAGGAGATAAATTGTGCTGGTCTGAATAACACAAAAAAAACCCAAAAAACTACTAGGTAGAGTGATGGAAGAGTAAATGGAGGATAGATGTAGAGTAAGAAGAGTGACAAAACAATGTGTGCTCCCAGGAGATGTCTTCTTTGTCTAAAAACGTTTGTGTTGGTAGTATTGTTGTTGTTTTAAACAACAGTTGTAAATCTTCCATCCATTACCATATTTACATTGTCTGATAAATCTTCCATAAAATCTAATCTAGATTAATTCCTTCCATCCTTCTACTGATATCCATCTCCACCAAGCAATGATTCTTTGCTAATTTAATGAAATCAAACTTCTATTCATCACCATTTCTCTACAATTTTCTATAAGTCGTCTTAATTATTTCTTATTACAGAAGCTAAGTAAGATCTAACTATCATAAAGTTTTCAATCTATTATACTTATAAATTACTTATCACCCCATTTCTCTTTCCAGGATTTTATTCTTTCCATTGTTCTTCACGTTTTCTTCAGTGAGCTTTCTTTAGTAATAGTCCTTAATTTATCCATTTGCATCATATTCTATTGGTAGTTTTGATTCTCACATTTTTAAAGGCTGGTTTTTATTCTGCCCTGTATTTTTATATTATTTGCTATTTTCTTGTCATTTTCATTCCTTGTTTGTTTTTAAGGTAATTTTGTAAATTACTAAATATTTTGAGAACTATACACATTCTCAAAATTTTATATTTTATCATTATTTAATAATAATCACTATTTCATTAATCATTAATAATAAATCATTATTCTTTTATCATTAAACAAAAATAGAAAAATAGCCCCCAATCCCTGAATTATTTTCTTCTAAAACAGTGGTAAAAAAGTAGTGGTTCGTTACACTAAAACATAAATAGATAGTGCTACATTTCTTCTTAAAAATAATGACAAGGGTGCCCTCTTTCTCCGCTTTTATTTCTGATGGTAATTGAAATCCTGATTAGGAAAATTAATGAAACTAAAGAAATTGAGGGAATAAAGTTAAAAAGAAACAACTATAAGATTAAGGCATTTGCAGAAGATATTATTCTTTTTTGTGGAAACCCAGGAGACAACGTTAAAAGCATTGTACAAATATTGGATGAATTTGGTGAGATATCTGGGTGTAAAGTAAATAAAGACAAATCCGGTATTTTGGCAAAAAATATAAATAAGGTTGACCAATCAAAATTAGAAAAAGAATCAGGCATTCGTATTGTTAAAAACATCAATTATTTAGGACTTCAAATATCTAACAAAAATATAGAACTATTTGAAAACAATTACAAAAAACTATGGGGCAATATTAAAAAAGAATTGATTAATTGGAACAAACTCCAGATGTCCTTAATGGGGAGAATAGCAACAATAAAAATGATGGTGCTCCCTAAGATCCTGTACTTGTTCCAGACCCTACCCATTGGGATTCCCAATAAAATATTCAAAGAATGGGATAAAGATATATCTCAATTTATTTGGAGAGGGCATAAACTGAGAATTAAATTTAAACTAATGCAGGATGCAAGGGAAAGAGGCGGTCTAAATCTACCCAATTTGAGAATTTATTACGAGGCATGCTGTCTATTATGGCTTAAAGATTGGATTTTGTTAGAAAATGATACATTATTAGATATGGAAGCAGATGGGATGAATTATGGATGGCATGCTTACTTGATTTATGGAAAAGAAAAACAAAATAAATCCTTCGCTAGACATTGTATAAGAAGATCATTAATAGGAGTATGGAACAAGTACAGAGGCAGGATAATTACAAAGATTCCTGATTGGACTTCTTCACAAGAGGCTTTCTATAGGAAAGAGATGATTAGAGAAGATGACTGGATTAAATATAAAGACCTGATCGATAGGAGGAACCTGATAGTAAGTTTGAAATCTAAAGAACAAATGATTACAGAGGGATGGAATTCCAATTGGTTTACTTATAAACAACTGCAAGAAAGATTTAGAGAAGATGGTAGACTATATGGATTCACCCATCGTAACGACAAGTCAGATATAATTCAGTGCTTAATTGATAATTCGGCGAAAGTAATCAGGAAGGTTTATAAAATCTTATTAAATTGGGATATGGAAGAAGAGGTTGTAAAAAAACAAATGATCACATGGGCTAACAATATTGGACACCCCATCCATTTGAATCAATGGGAGAGAACTTGGAGGAATAATTACAAGCTTACGGTCTCTCAGAATTTACGTGAAAATTTTTATTGAATGTTTTATCGGTGGTATTTGACTCGAAATAAAATTGCCAAAATGTCTAAAAATTCCAATAATTTATGCTGGAAATGTGGTAAGGAGGTGGGAACCATGTATCACTGCTGGTGGACATGTAAATTCGCTAAGGAATATTGGAGGAATATTAACAACCAGATTAATATCATTATGGGTAGAAGATCTGTCAAATTGCCAGCTTAGAAAGCTTTTAAAAAGCTGTCAAGACAGATCTCTTCCGGCAGGCCTTTCCTGAATAAAAGTGCCCGGCCACGGAATGACTGCCCCCACATCATGTATTAGCCCACCGCTCTGTCCTCGTATTTGTGTGTGTGTGTGTTTAATAGATATTTTAATTGTACATGTTTAATCCTGTTTTAAGGGGGGGAATTTGGGACATAATGTGGATTTTAATATGTTGTGTAAATATGGATTTTAATATGTTGTGAGCCGCTTTGATTGTCTTGTAACAGAAAAGCAGGATATAAATAAAAGTTTTATTTATTATTTGTTATTTATTTAATTGGAATATAGAGCTAAAGATTCCAAGTAAATTAATAAATTCATACATGTATTCTTTAGCAGCCTTGATGTAAAGTTATTCAATTTTCTCTGAAATTTTTTGGAAGCTATAGCTCAAAACAGATACCACTTTTCAGTCCCTTTTCTGGCATGGTATGGAAATACATCTGCCTTGATCGCACTGGTAGGTCACCTATGGCAAGAAATGGATAAGAGAAATACAGTGGACCTTTGTTATACACTGGGGTTTAGTTCCAAGATCCCCCATGGATAACAAAAGCCCATTAAATCCCATGTCCCATTAAATATAATGACATAGCAAAATGGTGTCCCTTATAAAAAACGGGAAATCAAGGTATGATATTTGAAATTTATACTTTTTTTGAACATTTTCAAACCGTTGATGCCTGAATCCGTGTATAAAAAAATATGTGTATAAGAAGAGCCAACTGTAATGTCTTGTTTATTCTTCTGTATGTCCTAATGCCATTTATAACCAACGACTATTGGCAAGAATCCCGCAATAAATTAATTTAGATATCTTCAGGAAAGGAACATTTCCTGCTACCATTCTCAAGATCCCAGAAAAGAAAGATGTACTATTGGTCAAGGATCATGCAATCTAGATTTGGGTACATGTGCACTCTTTCCTGTGAGCTTTCTGCTTGGGAACATTCTTGATATAGCACTTTTTCTTGGCTGCTTAAGTCTTGCTAGCTTCTGTTGGTATGCTTCTCCTTGCCTTGAGAAGATAAATTTGACCACTGGTTATTCATTTCTTTTCATTTCCAGGCATCTATACCTTTCAACTGATCCATATTCAGGCATAATCAGACTATTGTCTGGGAGAGGTACAATGGTGGCAGTCTTATTTGATCTGCATTAGTTATGTGTTTGTTTCTAGGCTCAGTTCAACATCTTGATTTTTATCTTTCAAATCCTTAAAGTTTTAAACCGCTTGGAATCTGGGTGGATTAATAAAGGGCAAACAGAAAGTAGACTGGGATCTACTGATAGCCCCCCAGTAATTTGCAGTAGATTAGCAAAGGGTTTCTAACTCCCAGTCACTTAACAGTTGTGACAACAAAAGGCCTTTCTTCTCCTCCTGCTGAAGTAAAAAAAAAGCTTGGGAAAACATAAGTAGATTTGTATGTGAAAAGATTTCTATATGAACTGCATTTCTGGTAGTGAAAACAAATTCCTGTGTTGAGAATGTTTGCAGACACTTGGTTCTGCCATTCCCTATTTGCCTTCTTGGGCCACAGTTTTGCACCTGGCTTTGGTTGGTGTACCTTGGGTTTCTAGTGAAAGGGGAGAACAATCAAATAAAGCTAAAAAATCTGTCTGTAGGAGGATGTCTGTGCCTTCAAGTCACCTGTTGACTTATGGTGACCCCATGAATTTCATAGTGTTGTCTTAGGCAAGGAATACTCAGAGGAGGTTTTGACAAATCCTTCCTCTGAAATATAGCCTATAGCACCTGACAATTGTTGGTGGTTTCCCATCCAAATACTAATCAGGGCTGGTACTGCTTAGCTTCCAAGATTATATGGTATAGCCTCCTACCACATCATTATTTTCTTCCCTTTTACTCTCTGTTCAACATCTGAAGTCCCCTTCGGTGTTCCCCATGAAACAAAGCAAACCAAATGGACTTCAGTTAACAGCCTCTGGAATGCTCTGCACTGAGAGAAGTCTTTCTGGCTCCTTGGCAAGTTACTTTCTGTTACCTGGAAAAAACTTGGCTTTTTAGGTTAGTCTTTGGTGGTGGCTGAGTGTTGAGCATTGCGTTCCTTGTTTTCCTTACTGCTGCAAGTTATTTCTTCCTTTTTATTGATTTTTCACCTGCTGTTATATTGTTGGTGTGTTTGTTGCTGCTCTTTTCATCTGCTGTTCTTGGTTTATTGTTTTTCTCTTTTGAGGCCTTGAGGGAGTTTTCTTGGTTATTTTTTTATTTTTACTATCATTATTGTTATTGCTAACTACTTTGGTTTGCTCATAAAAGTGGTGTATAAGTAAAATTAAAACATTTAATAAATAATGACTGTACAATCCAGGAGATAACAATTCTCTTTTTTCCTCTCCCCTCCATTTCCTACAACAGAGAGCTCATGGAGGCTTGCAAAATTAAAACACATATAGAGAAAAACATGTAAAAATATTGTTACAATAAAATTAAACTATAAAAATATATCAGTTAAAATACACAAATAAAATAATAATACAACACACAATTAAAGTTTCATGTTGTTGAACTGCAGTCAGACACATCTCTTCCTATAATCCTAACCTTCCATCTCTGTACTAATGACTGTCACCATTTTTTATTTTTAAGGAATTGCCTGAATATTGGTCCCATTGAACTCACTAGGGCTTCCATCTGAGTAGTAATGCATAGGATTGTACTGTAACTAAATTAAAAGCATTTAAGAAACTCACTCATAATAATTAGGAAATAGCTTTTTGCTCTTTGCTTTATGTTATATGTGTTTGTTAGTACTTATGCCAATTCCTTAGCAGGAGTAACTACAGGAAGTCATAAGCCAGACTCTTTCCCTATCCTCAGAAGTAAATGCCACTCCCAGTAAGATGAAGAGGAAAGACAAACGCAAGAAAACCATTAAGGAACATCTTGGGAAGAAACTAAAATTGTGTGTGTGTGTGTGTGTGTGTAATGCAGAAAATACATCTGTACAGTGTACTGAAAAACATTAAATCATTATCATAAGAATGTGAGTTGAAATCACATTTTTCTAGAGCAGCCGCTGAGTGCAACTGCTTTGTGTAAGGATGATCTAATGTTATTAAATTGTCATTACAAAATATCTAATTCCCCACAGAGAGAGAACCAGAGGAGAAGAAATTAACAAATTTCAGTATGATTTGCTAATTGCTAATTGGCTTAAGCAAAGCTTAAAATGACCAAAATGATTGGAAACATCCACCGCCAGCCAGATCCAGATGCATATTTATAATGGGAAGAGCAGCCAAGACTAACAAAGAACAGAGTAGTGTATCCTGTTGGCATTGTGTTTTTGGCATCATTGTATCTACACAGAAAACAAGCGATACATGAAATGTGTAAAGACATCTGTTTCATAACCTATGGGGCTTTGCTCACAAAGCAGTTGTAAAATCTTCTGGGGGAGAGAAATATTTCTATATATCTGTGCAGATGCTCTTTTGTAAGGAAACAAATCCATTTGAGGAAGTCTTCAGTATTTAGAAAAAAGAATTTGTCCACTGAAATCTGTGTCAAACATTTATTCCACCTGTATCCCCCTCACTGCTGTTAATTTAGCAAGTATTTGCTATCTGGTAATAGCTCGATATATCATGTCTAGTTCATCAGAGGAGCTGTGTACAGAAGCAAAAAAAAATAGTATTCACTTAGTTTCCAGTTTTATAGGAACACACAACCTACAACTGTTTTCATAGTAAAAATCACTTCTTTTAGGCATTAATACAAATGTTGAAAACTCACTTTTTTACTCTGCAGTTTTAGGAAGAAACTGTACTGTGTCACTTATGTTGTATGTGGTAAGTACTATACTTACCTGTGCTCAGTGCTCTTTCTTCCCATCCAGTACTCAAGGGGCACCAATCATTCCATTGCAAGGAATTGGGAGGAGAGTTACGGTTTGCCTAAGACTCAAGAACATGCCTGGAGTTGTTGTGACTGGTGGGCAGCTGGATTATCAGGGGAGAAAGATTTAGCAATATCATGTGCTCAGAACTAGTTCCAATTTACTGGTCAGGATAGGTACAATGGCTAATGGGGCGCACCAGGGAAATCCAAAAGAAAATCAGCATGTGCTTTATAGATTATAGTAAAGCCTTTGACTGCATAGATCATGAAAGGCTATGGAATGCCAACACATCTGATAGTCCTAATGAGGAATCTGTACTCAGAACAAGAGGCTACTCTCAGAACAGAACACGGAGAAACAGAATGGTTCCCAATTGGCAAAGGGGTCAGACAAGGCTCTATCTGTTCAACTAGTATGCAGAACATATTATAAGAAAAGCAGGTCTGGACATAGAAGAAAGAGGAGTAAAAATAGAAGGAAGGAATATTAACAATCTAAAATATGCAGATTACACCATAATACTAGCAGAAAACCTCACAGACCTGGAACACCTACTAAGGAAGACCAAAGAAGAAAGTGCAAAGGCAGGATTAATGTTGAACATAAAGAATACAAAAATAATGACCACCGAGGACTTTCACAAGTTCAACCTAGACAATGAAGAAACAGAAATAGTAAAAGAATTCCCATACCTTGAATCAAGCATTGATAGAAATGAAGACTGCAGTCAGGTAATCAGAAGAAGATTAAGAATGGGGAAGGTGGATATGAAAGAACTAGGAAAGATTCTAAAATGCAAAGATATACAACCAAGCACAGAAATTAGAATTGTACAAGCCATCATATTCCCTATTGCCATGTATGGATGTGAGAGCTGCACAGTTAAGAAAGATGACAGGAAGAAAATAAATTCATTTGAGATGTGGTGCTGGAGAAGAGTGCTGAGGATCCCATGGACAGCCAAAAGGACAAACAAATGGGTCCTAGAGCAGGTCAATCTGGAAACCTCCCTGGAAGCCAAGATGACCAAACTGGGGCTGTTGTACTTCAGGCACATCCTAAGAAGGAAGGACTCATTGGAAAAGACAATAATGCTAGGAAAGTAGGAAGTAGGAAGAGAGGAAAGCCACGTGCCAGATGGATGGACTCTATTAGGGAGGTCATGGGTATAGGGTTGCAGGAATTAAACAGAGCAGTGGAGGACAGAGGGTCTGGGAGATGTCTCATCCATAGGGTCGCCATGAGTCGAGATCGACTGGAGGGCAGTTAACAACAACAATAGCTGCATCCTGACAATATATCCCAGTTTGAGCAGTATAGACTTAAATCTTTAATTTGATTTCACACATAAGAATAAACATTTCAAAGGTTTTGTCCACACTGAGAGAGATCACCAATGTTTTGGGTATTTTTTTATGATTTTTCACATGCTAGAAGTTTTGTATACAGTTGTCCCTTCATATCTGCTGGAGTTTCATCCCAGGACCTCTCATGGATACCAAAATCCATGGGTGCTCAAGTTGCATTATATATAATAGTATGGTAAAATGGTGCCCTTTATATAAAATAGCAAAATCAAAGTTTGCTTTTTGGATTTTTTAAAAAATATTTTCAAGCCATTGATGGTTAAATCCATGGCTGCAAAATCCATGAATACAGAAAGCCAACTGTGTTTACGGAAAGTATGACATACTTTTAGGCAAAAGCAAATTTTGTTCAAAATAATTAAACTTTTCACAAACAAAAGTTTTGCAAAAAGAAAAAGAGAAAAGTATCTCAGAATGTGAAAAATGTGTTTGTTTTTTTTTAAAAAAAGTGTTCATTTAATGACAAGTCAAGGTACTCTTTGTTGTTGAGGATGAGAATAACTGTGAAAATTGTTTTCATTCCTAGGGGGAAGAGGCAAATTTTCTTGATTTTCATAAGGTTATGCACTTGCTTATACTTGTGACACATCTGCTACAAAACCTTTCCGTACACTCATGCTATCAAGCCCCAGAGATCAAGCATGGTCCAGAACACACATGTCACCAACACTACACCAAAACTAATAAGATACATGCAGCACATGTGACTCAAGCTTAAGAGAAACAGCCCACACACTACAGTGAAGATACAAAAGATTATGTACACACATGTTTCAATAATAATATGTACAATATTCTTGAGGAATCATGGCATATGTGCTTTCATGAAAGAAACATTATCCTTGGGTGTAGCCACACTGCAGAATTAAAGCAGTATGATGCCACTTTAATTGTCAGGACATTATCCTACAAAATCCTGGGATTTGTAGTTTGTTGAGACACCAGAGCTCTCTGACAGACTAGACAGAATACCTTATCAAACTACAAATCCCAAGATTTTGGACATCCTCTGTGCTAGACATTATAATAAATAATAAAACTTTTATTTATATCCCGCTTTTCTGTGACAAGACAATCAAAGCAGCTAACAACACGTTAAAATCCACATTTACAAATTTATGTTCCAAATTACCCCCCTTAAAACAGGATTAAACAAGTTACAATTAAAACATTTATTAAAAACATAATAAAAAATACAGCGAGGACAGAGTGGTGGGCTGATACATGATGTGGGGGGCAGTCATTCTGCGGCCGGGCACTTTTATTCAAGAAAAGCCTGCCGGAAGAGATCCATCTTGACAGCTTATTTCCTTGTACAGTTTCAACTCTCTCTCTCTCTCTCTCTCTCTCTCTCTCTCTCTCAGAGTCGATCTGTATGTATGTTTCTGTGAAGATAATGACTAGCAGTTCTAAAGCATGCAAATGCAAGTAGATAAATAGGTACCACAGTGGTAGGAAGGTAACAGGTTGCCACATGACCACCTGGGTTGTCTTTGGACAACGCTGCCTCTTTGGCTAGTAATGGAGATGAGCACCACTCCCTTGGTTACAAGGTCAAGGGACTACCTTTTACCTTTACTGATTCAAAGCCATTGTTTCTGTAATTGGCTAAAGCTTCAGGACTCTTTTATTATTTTAACAAATCTTCTTTGTTATCCTGCACTATGTTATCCCAGTCAAATAAGGTTTATGTAATGAATGTGATAATAGCACAAGAGCCATGTAGGCAATCAGATTTAAATGTGATGTGGTGATCATGAAAGCAAACTTGGGACTTTATCACATGGGAAAAATCAGGGGAAAGTGAGGGTTTCAATGGACATTTGCCCATGAAAATTACACGATCGCAGTGAAGATTTTCATATTATGATGCAAATAAAAATGACTTATCCCAGCAATAAACAAGTAATAACCAGCAATAAATCATTCACGGGATTTCCCCGTGAATGATTTTTGCTGGTTATTACTTTTTTATTGCTGGGATAAGTCCTCTTTAATCACGATGCATGTGAAAATCTTCACCGTAGTTGCGCAATTTTCACAGGCTAATGTCCGTTTAAACCTTTGATTTCCTCCCATGTGATAAAGTCCATATTGCCCTCGATCTGAAATCTTCATCTGTTTATTTGCTTTCAGTACAGCCTGCCTACAAAGGTAGTTGAAAGGACAGAATGTATTGGAAAACAGTCAAGTAGGGCAAACTCTTGAAGTCTGGGGGCCAGCTTTTGTCCTCAGGATGCACCAACCCAGAAAGCCTCACATATCCACAGAAAAGCCCCAAAGTGGCTGGAAATCCATTTCAAGTCTTGCAAAAGTTCTTTTTGGGTGATAAAACAAAGCGTAGTTGGACCTTAAAGGTTTCCTTCTGACATGAATGTCTAGTCATAACTGACTGTAGGGAGCACTGCTCATCTACGTTACTAAGCCGAAGAGTCAGCATTGTCCGAGGACTGCTCTGATGGTAATGTGGCCAGCACGAGTGCAATGAACACTGTTACCTTCCCACCAAAGTGGTACCTATTATCCTCTTGGATTTGCATGCTTTCGAACTGCTAGGTTGGCAGAAACTGGGACTAGTGGCAGGAGCTCACCCCATCATGTAGTGCTCAGGCCTCAAACTGCCAACTTTCTGATAGTCAGAATTAGCGTCCTAACCACTAAGCCACTGCATCCCCAGTTGGACTTTACACCTTGTTTTAAAGCAAAAAAACCCCATCCTGAGAGGCTTCCAGGAGCAGATATTTCTATTTTTTTTCCTCCCTGACCATTGTTGAGTGAGGAGACCTTCAGGCAGGTCATGAGGAACATGAAACCCATAGGCCACAAGATGGACACCCCACCATACATAAACTAGTCCTTGTGAAAGAAAATGTAGGACCAAAGTATCAGGAATAAACATATCCTTTAGGTCAGGGGTAGGCAAAGGACCACCCTCAAAATGTTGTTTAATTTCATCCCCCAGCTTTCCTCACCATTGGCTTCATGTACCAGATGGACTGTACCTCCTGTCAGCCAGATAGATAGATAGATAGTGTAAATACAAAGAATATAGATTTTAATGTTCAGAAGGCTCATCGCTGGACTCTGAATGTTTTTCTTTACATGAATGTTACCTCCTGTGAGACTAAGGTCACTGCAGAAAAAATCCTGTTTGAGACCCCTTTAACTGCCCTGGCTCCATGCTAGGGAATTGTGGGAACTACAGTTTTATGAGACATTTAGGCTTCTTTGTCAGAGAGCTCCGGTGACACAATAAACTATAATTCTCAAGATTCCCTAGCACTGAGCCAGGGCAGTTAAAGCAGCCTCAAACTGGGTTATTTCTGCACTGTGTTTTGGACCTAAGTCTTTTGTGAAATTTTCTTTATATTCTTCATGGATGCACTGATGAGGGGTGGGATTTAAGGGTTAAATGTAGTCCACTTTCTTTTAAAAGAGATTTAGTGTGGAGTGTCAAATCAATTCTGTTATTCAGAGGTTACAGAAAAGTTTTCATAATGGAGATGGTATCTAGAGCAACATCCAAGAAAATGGACAACATAAAGAAGACTGGTGTGGGTTGATTGCAGAATGGTTTGGAAATTTAATGAGTATCAGATTTTTGCATGAAAATTCCCCGAACATAGATTTAAAAATGGAGCAATGACAACATTGCAAGATGTAGTGCAGAATACAGACTTATGTCACATAATTATCATACAAGAAAACCATTTACCTGAACGCAATATTAGGCAGTTACCCAAAATATTGTACTAATGCTTGCCCAGACTTTTTTAAAATTTATTTTTGGTTGGGATGAGGTTGTAATTAAGTTAGATACATATGTTTCACCTTTTTGTCCTTGAAATTCCTTCAGTGGGAACAAATGCTTTTGTTCAGAATTGCTTGCTTTTGTTGTGATATTCTCTTCAAAGAAATAGAGATAGACATTCTGGGTAAAAGAAGGAAAAGAGGTTCCCAGGAATGAAATCTTCAAATTGTGTGGGAAACTAGGTTAATATTTCATGAAGGAACTACAAAATAGCAGCATGGCAGGAACAAAACCAGAAGTACTTAACTGAAGCTACAATGAATCCGGTTGAATTTTTAATCCTGTTTCATTATATATTCACTGTTGTCAGTTGAAAGTAATGAAAGTGACAGTGAAGACTACTGTGAGAATGTTTAAGAAAAGGGTTCTCATCCCAAAGTATGTTGAAGTGTGTTAAAGGGAATCAGCCCACTGAGAGATTTTTAGATGGCATAAGTTTTCTCTACTCTTACTTCAGAAAATCAGAGTAGCTGTCATATGTTTTCCAGATACTCTTCCATCTAGACAAGCTTAGATTTTAGGCATCATCATCATTTTCATCATCATCACCATACTTTTTTTCCAAAGTTGAAACTCAAAGTGGCTTACAGTTTAAAAGAATACAATTAAAAACATACAAAAGTGAACATTAAAATAGAATTAAACTGTTACAGTATTAAAATGCATTACTCGTTAAAAGAATAAAACAGTTTAAAAAGATGAAAGAACATTAAAACAGTACAATTAAAACAACATCCCTATCCCATTCTTTAATGACTTCCTGTATTAAAAACCTGCCTGAATAAAAATGTCTTAGCCTGCCGACAGAAGGACAACAAGATGGAATCTTACCTCTATGGGAAGGGAGTTCCAGAGTCTAGGGGCAGCCACCAAGAAGACCCAAATTACTTTCCCCATCACAGTGGCAACATGCATATAATACATGGTCCTGCCAGTTTTACGCTTGCTGTACAATGGAAGAGTATTGGCTTCCAGTGTTTTCTTACATCTGATAAAATGTATCACATGATGCACATGGATGAAAATGTTTTTGATTTTTTATGATAACCCATCCTTATATCAGCAGATCTGAGTGCAGTATAATCAGTAAAATCACCTTAAAACCATTTAAAACACTTTAAAATAATTTAACAATTAAAACACAACCAAATCAACAAGGTCATACAGAAACCCAGTGTTCTCACTATGTCCAATTTCGAGGATAAGTAGTCAGGTTTTCTCTTAGTGCAAAAAAATATTTTTTTTAATGAGGCGATGTCAATGCCAGTGTGATGTCTCAAGAGAGGACATTTAACAGGTTGAGTGCTATAGCCAAGGAAGATTTTTCCAGGTCACATGGAATACTGCTTCCAATAGTGTCACACAGAGGAGATCCCCCACAGCAGATCTTCAGAACCACGCAGCACTATCTGGAAAGAGGTGCTTCCTCAAATAGCAAGGTCTCAAGGCCTTTTAGACTTTCAGAATCATCATCAACACCTTGAACTCAAACTAAAAGCCTACTGATAGTCAGCACACTTCCTTCAAAATGGTTGTCATATGGTTCCTGCCCACGATCTAGCTGCTCCTTTTTCCTGCATCCCTCATGTTCTCTTCAAGGACAGCTCCAAGTAAAGTACAGTGGGAAGTTCCCAATGTTTGAACTACAGTACTGTAAAATCAAACACCTGCTTCATTAACATCTGACATGCATAGTGTTGAAAGGACAGCCTCTTAATTCCCCTTCTCTAAATATCAGCATGCATAATTAATAGGATTCAGCCAGCGGTAGGATTTGATGGAACAATGAAAACATGGAATAAGAGTTGAGTTTATGAAATGAAAGGAGACTGTTATTGTGATGCTAGGGAGGAAAAACAGCAGCTAAATTGATGGAGTAGGTGCCATTAATGCACTGGAGATTAGTGTTCATAAAGCAAGAATCAGCCCCGTATTTCCTTCTTTCATGCCTTGTCTTGTACTACAAGATGAATGTTGCATCATCATTGCAGTGCAAGTTAGCCAACAATGCTGAATTTTATTGGTAGCCACTTTGGAGAATAATGAAACCTGCAGTGCGATGTTATTGCATTCTATGTTTTGTACCACTGGGCAGGGGTTTTAAGAGAAGGGTTTAGCTGGTACATTAGTCGAAGGAAGGGTCTGTGAATTATTGACAGTCTCCTTGCTAAAAAATCATCACAGTCCCCTTCCATTGCATTATTTTACAAAGACTAGCAAACATGTAGCTTGTCTTTTAACTAGGATCTATTTTTCTTATGAAACAAACAGATTGTTTCACCCTGCATTTCAATTATGCTTTCATATTCATACACCAAAAGCTGTCTACTTTGTTCATATTTTATAGTATACATATTTTTCTACAAAGAAGGAAAAACTACAACTTTAATCATCTTTATTGAAAAGACATCATTGAAGATTTAAGGTTTTTTTGTGGGTTTTTCTGGCTATGTGGCTGTGTTCTAGAAGGGTTTATTGCTGACATTTTGCCCATATCTGTGGTTGGCATCTTCAGAGGCTGGTGGCACGGAAGTGAATGGAGTATATATACTGTGTGACCCTTGGTTGCAAGGAAGTGATTTACATGTTCATCTGTGTGTTGGTCTTGTTGAATGGCAAGGCCTCAGGGTGTCTATTTAATTAGTGATCCATTGTCTGCTGGGAACACCCCCCCCTGCCCCAGGGTGGTTGTCATTTGCACTTGCTGGGTCTTGATTTTGGTGTTTTTCAGGACTGGTAGCCAAACTTTGTTTACTTTAAGGGTTTCTTCTTTCCTGTTGAAGTTGTCCAGGTGCTTGTGGATTTCAATTTCTTCCCTGTGCATTCTGACCTGATAGTTGTTGACATGTTGTGAAAGCCTTCCACTTCACATTAGGTTTAAGGTTTGTTTGGAGCTTAAACCCTCAGTTTTGGTAGGAATGCAACTCCTGCTCAGCACCTGAAAGCAGTCTTGTTCCACCTTCCACCTTGTTCACGTCTCACACAATTTTACAGAAGAGAGTAGCATCTCTTGATTTTAAGAAGGTTAATGGCTACCTATCAGGAATGTTGTACCAGTGGATTCCATGTATCAGCAGGGTGTTGGACTGGATCTGGAGTTCTCTCTTGGTGCATGAGGCTCAAGTGCTCCATGGACAGGTTTCAGGGACTCAGTGAACCACATGCAAAAAGAAAAATGATTCCCACCTTTCCCCAATTCCCTCTCTTTTTCCTTGAAATTTGAGTTTGAGTGTATTTGTCTGTGGAGGAATCCATAGTTTTCACCATATTCTTAAAGGGATCTATGACCCAAAAAGATTAAGAACCATTGGAATGCATTACCTTTGAGATCACTTCCCATTCTGTGATTCTCTGCTTTTGGCTTCTAAGCCAATGTGAAGCAAGAAGTCATGGGCCATTTTGTAAAGTATATATATTAAAATATGTTTGTTTCTTTGTTGGCTCGTTTTTAAAAAATCAACAGTAGTAGCCTTCATTAAAGTTGGCAATCTCATTTATAAGCAATGGAAATTAATACATCTTTCTTTCTTTCTTTTAGCAGTAACGCATTTACTTTTCAGGATACTTTTACAGCTCTGATTTTTCCCATCATCTATATACCCTATATGATAATTGTGTGTGTGTGTGTGTGTTTATTTAAAATCCACAATATCTCTTTCTTGTTACAGGCAGCTTTAAGTGCCTTGAAACAGTTTTCAGAACAAGGACTGGATCTGGTGGAAGGAACAGTGAAAGTTGAAAATGGTTCATTTGAAAAGTAAGAATTAATTTCACAGTATTCTTTCAAGTACTGTAAAACGTTTCAAAAGTGTTTGGGAGATTATTAACTAGTTCTCACTTAAATCTTGGGCGCCCTAGTGCAGAAAGATGAGATGTACATTTAAATAATCAATACATAATTTGGCCAGCCTCTCTGACATGGTCTTTCTTGTATGTGACATGGTCTTTTTTGTATATAATGTCTCTTTCAGATATCCCAGTTGGCTGTATTAGATTCTTGATGCCTTTCCTGAAGTGCCTGGGGGATTTCCATCATTTTCATGGAAGCATCCCTCCCCTCATGCCATGGGATTCTTATCAGACCTGTATATCATATTCCATTGAGATAGTTGCTTCTGTTATAATGGGTTATTCCCCTCACCTCATGTTGATGTCTCCATAGCATTTACTGTGGTAAATTAGGGACTGAAGGAAATGGTGGGAATGTCCCAAGCACATGGGAGACTAAAGGTCAGCTTAGCTTTGGAAGTTTCCAACAGGCTTTGCACAGATGTTCTGGAATCATAGTTATAGATAAGCAACCTCTCCTTCTCTTGTGTCCCACTTTTCCGTATCATTTAACTTAAAGTCTGTGTGGGGCTAGGTAGCTACTAGAGAGAGATTGGGGAGATTTAAGAGTATGTGTTTATTTGTTGTAAGCTTAAGAAGACAACACATTTTTTTCATTCTGTTTTGGAGCCGCTGGTTTATGTGCATTTGTGAATCAAGGCTAAAGGCAGGTTTTTCTCATGACTTTACATGGTCATCTGCCATTAGTCTGGGGTCTGTTCATTCATAAATCTTGTCACTAAACAATGTTGGCTGGACTAAAGTAACAATCCAAAAAGATTGATACATGTTTGTTTGGTGTAAAGTTGCATGAGCTGGCAATAGATTTTCAAATTGAGTGTTTTTCATTGAAAACTGAGAGAATATTAAAGGTTTTAAAAAATAAACTTTTAGGTTTAGCCCCCCCTTTCTCTCTCTCTCTCTCTCTCTCGGTGTGAGACACACACACACACAGATATATATATATATCCTGGAGTATGTGCCTGAAATTTGACAGAACGAATCCTATTTTTAGAAATTGTCTTCAAGCTTCATAGAAATATGTGAAAAGTCTGAAAAGATGCTGTCTTTTGCTCTTGCAACAGAAGTGGATGGAAAGAGCTGCCATCCAGATTATGAAGTAGTGATTTATATCTAGACCTCAGGTCATATCAGGTCCAGATTGATTTGGAATATAATATGAGTCACTGAGTCAAGCTCTGAATCAGTTTAGGAGGAGCATGCACAGGCCTAGTTTTTAGCATATCAGCACCCATGAGCTTTCATCATTGGCTACGCTAGCTAGGGATGATGGGAGTTGTAGGCCACAGAAAGTCAGGGGGGAGCATGCTTATACACCCCTAATATAAATGAATGGGAAAGCCAAGAAGGGAATGTGGTTCTATATGTTCGTCATGTTTCCTATAGCCTTAAGAAATTCTAGAAAGGGGGAAATACCTCTAAGTTGCATAGCAGACATGTAAAAATATTATTAGCTGAGCAGCAGCCAGTGTAGAACTGTGCAATAAATTAGTTTTTGTTGTTTTGCATTATATGTATGTCACAGATGGTACCAGTTCACATATACACCAGATTGATTAAATAGGTACCATCATATGCATTCTACCTTAAGAAATAGATTTAAAGTGGCCTTGTACCATTTTATATCCAAATAATTAGCAGATACCCCACCTTCTCCACATTTAAGCACAAAGCTTTTTTTCTGTTTTGTTTCTTATGGTTGTGCAAATGCAGATACAGTAGGCCCTTGGTATCTGCTGGGGTTTGGTTCCAATACCCTGTGGATACTAAAATCTGTTTATACTCAAATCCCATTATACACAATGGTGTAGTAAAATGATGTCACTTATATAAAATGGGAAAATTGATGTTTCGTTTTTAGAATTTTAAAAAAATATTTCCAAACCATAGACGGTTGAATCCATGGATGCATAAACCATGGATACAGAGAACCAACTGTACCAGGAACAGTATTATGCAGAATATACAGATTGATTAATTGATTCATTAATTAGATAAATAAAAGGGAGAAAACAATTAAATTCAATAGAGCAAACTCCAAGTCACCAAATTATTCACAGGCAGACCGCAATGAGATATTTGTCCATCCCTCCTCCTTTGGCTGAACCAGGCAGAGGCAAGTTCTAAATAAGTGGGTGCTATAGGGGAAAAGCAAGAAGTGAAGTTGGAATTTTCAGCTGATATATAGTAGCTATTTGTAAACTAATTTAATCAAAACCATTTACCACATGATCTCACCGGCATAGTATCTAAGCATAAATATTGTTGTTTCACTTCAAAATGTCCCCCTTTGTGGTGACCTTTGAATCTCATGTGCCATCTGCTAATAAAAATGTCTTAAAGATGTGCAACCCTGGACCTTACAGTTCTTGTTAATATATTAATCTTTCAGACAAGTCGAGCATCTGGGAGAGAATGCAGACAATAAACAGACTAACTCAGGCACCATTGCTCAGGACTGCAAGGATTCAAAGGCTGTCGTCTAGGACCTTCCCAGCACCCTTGGCTGCCACTGCATCCTTATAAACCTGTCAATACGCAATAGGGTGTATATGTACAAGGAAACGAATGACTAATACCATTATTTTGAGTCTTATGTGAAGACAACACTATTCTAACACAAGAGATAGTATACATGGTACTGTTTATTGAATGAGGAGCAAATAAATAAAACATTATTTCTTCTCTAAACCTACAAAATCTAAAAATAAATAATTCAGATCTCTCCAGAGACAGCAAATAGGCGATCAAACCACCAGAATTTTAAACAGCAAGTAATTAACTAAAGACTTAGTGGGTTTGGGAAAGTTAAGTTTACAGTTTATTAATATTCTGGAAGAAATGAAATGTCAACAATGGGTTAAATTATATGACTTTCTGGTAGTGTAGAATAAGGTCAGCTTTCCTCTTTTTTAAAAAAAATTATGCTTGATTATTTTAAAAATAACCAATGACAGTGCTGTGAGAGTTGTAGTTGTCTTCATATACTGTATAGTCATGCAGCTTCTCTTTTTATGCCAACATTTTGCATTCTTCATACTCTTACAGAATGTGTTATACCTGTAAGATGCACTATACTGGGTTGTTTGCAAACTGAAGTTTAAATCATGTCAAGTATTTGCTTAGTTATTGATGACCAGTCACAATATACTTCCAAGAGAAAGCAGTGATGGTATTTGATTTTCCCAGCCACCGACTGAGTGACTGTTTGAGGCACCTTGCCTCCAAGGAACACTTCTCCTTCCTTAATTCTGTTTTCTGTTGTGTGAAGCACATCTACACCCCATTCTGTGACTCGCCATTTGCCTCAACTGAGTGTTTTTAAAAACTGCATTCCAACCATGAAGATTAGAAAAAGAAGGATGCGTTGCCTCAGAAGAGGGTTGCGAAATGATGGAGCCACTGTGTATAAATGCCAGTCTTGATAGAAATGGGAATTTGCACTTGTATTTTGTACCAGTGTATTTGAATTGAATAAACTGGTCAATGCAGTAAAACCACATTAGTTTTTGTATATAGCACTTTTGTTGTCCCTTCCTTGTTTTGTAAATGGCACATCAGATTTATTGTTTGTCACTTGCTTAGTCTGTTACACTAGTATAGCTCTCCCCTGTGGAAGTAACATCCTTGGATATTCTATTAACTAACCTCTTTTTTCCTGGCATTGCTATGTTCAGTCACCAACTTATTAACAAACATAATAAGGACATTTCCAGAAATGTATCTGTCCCCTAGAAAGCCAAAAGGACTTCCAGAATCATAGGCTATTATCGTATGCTTTGTGCAGTTCAGCTGAAGACCAACCTACCTCTATAGCTGATATAAAATTTATGTTATCAGTGGGTATTCTATCTCAAGAAAGTACAGTGGAAGTACAAGAGAAACCTCTCATTCAATACATACACACTCGCGCGCACATGCACGCACACACACACACACAGTTTTAAGAGGTGTGCTCTGATGCTTTTAATTCTGTGGCCATACAGTGTTGTGCAGGAATTTTTATGAGGCGGAATTCTGCCTCCTAAGAATATCTGTGTTAACATTTTAAAGCAAGTTTAGACTTTAAAAGCAAGCTTCCGTGAATATGAGGAAGACAGTCTTGAAAATGTATGGACAAATCTCAAAAGCTGTAAGTGGAACTAAACTGGATTTTCACTGATTAAAATATTAAGCCTTCCGTGCTACATATATATCTGTATCCTTTCCCAAGATAAACAGAAACAAAATATCAGAAGAGACCCAAATTGTTAAAAGTTTTTCAGGTCACAGACTTAGGATCAATCCAATTGCTACTTCCAGCTAGAGTAGACCCACTAATTCAATTAATGAAAGATAAGTTAACATGTAACTGAATCCCATCGATTCAGTATCTCCACTGAAGTTAAGACTGTTTGCTTTAAGCTTTGTTTCTGTATGCATGTACAAAATGTTTGCATGTAAAATCTGTGTTACCTTGGCATGGATCCTTTTTTTAGAACAAAGGATATACAGGACCCTAATCATGAGTGATAACAAACTGTTTCCTCTAGCCTTACTTTCATTTAGTACTTATAAAATGTTCTTTTTGGACTTTAACTTTCAAAATGTTACCAAAAACTAATTTTTCCATACTTTGATTTCATCCAAATTGACACTCAGGGTATATCCACTCTCCAAAATTGAAGCAGTTTGACACCACTTTAAATGTAATGACTCTGTTCTTCAGAATCCTGTTAAGGCACCAGAATGCTCTGACAGGCCAGGCTGAATGACTCACCAAACTACAAATCGTAGGATTCCACAGAATGGAGCCATGACAATTAAAGTGGTATCAAACTTTTTTATTTCTACAGTGTGGTGCATCTATGTGGAACTAACACATAGATATATGTCTTTTTCAGGGATTGAAAATATGCATACAGGACAAAAATAGCTGTATACACAGTTAGCCAGAGTCCAGTGCTGCAAGGACATGAGCTGACTAATCTCTGCTCCTTCATGCTTGTAAATCCCTAGTTTCCTTTTTGTGCATGGCATCAGTAAGGGACCTGCACTGGAACATGAACATGGAAGCCTTCCAGTTATTTCTCCAGTGTGACAATTATTCATCCATTGCCTCTTCAATCTAATCACACTATTTGATCTAGAATTAGTACATTGAGGTTCATGATAGAAAATCTGCAAATTCTGAATGCCAGCCTTCTACATACCAATTGGAACAACATTTTTTCACTATTTTTCCCAGACATACACTGTTTTGACCCTTACACAGTCTGTGGTTACTGTCTGTTTAACATATGCCCAGCCTCAATGTCAGTGATAGTACTGCTCAATGCCCCCCCCCCCCGATCAACTGAGGAAAATGAGACACTAACATGATATTTTACAAATAAAATAAAATTATTAGTTATTGGAAGAAGATTTATCATATATTTTGAAGAAGCAGTATAAAGCTAACCTTTCCCAACATCATGACATCAAAGTATGTGGGAGTACCACTCCCATAATCACACAACCAGTTGTACTGGCTGAACGATTCTGGTAATTGTAGTCAGAAAAGTAACTTTTGCAAGTTCTATGTGGGAGTAATAGTGCCACATAACTAGAGGGCACCAAGTTAGGTAGATTATACTAGACCTAACTCTTACACTGAAATGGTATGGGACTACAAAACTAACAATAAAATGGAGCAGGTTTCCTTAATGTTAAAAGGTATTCTGAGAGCTAATTATATTTCTAGGTCTTGCCAGTATTAATCCATGAGTGAGGCATGTTACAAATCATAAGCTCACTTTCTTGTCTCTGAATTCTAATACCTACTTAAGCAATTTTCTGATGAAATAAGCACCACTATTTTATTCTTGGGCCTAAATACTCTAAAGACACCAGATCCTACCTGATCTTGGAAGCTAAGCAGAGTCCTCCCTGGTTAGTAATTGGATGGGAGACCACAAACAAATGCATAGATATAGGAGCGGTGACAACTGGCTTGACAACAATACCCGTGAAAGGGATATAGGCATCTTAGACTGGCATTATACGCCATCATGGGGTGTGGTATATGCACACTGGCCACCCCCATGCCAACATCATGCCACGCGCCCAACCGCACAGGGCTCCGTTGGCGTTTTGAAAAGCTGCCACGGCAAGGGTGCCTTTTCGTCGACACTAAAAGGAGTTGCATTTTCCCATTCCTTTTACCACCAGCAAAATGTCGGATTGGTTGCCACGGCCCCGGTCTGGTGCTGAAAGGGGCAACAGGACACCGCTCCAAAGAGGCAGTCTGTCAAGCCCCTTAATAGACCACAAACTGAACATAAGTCAACAGTGATTCAGCAGCTAAAAAAGCCAATATGATTCTAGGTTGCATCAACAGGAGTATAGTGCATTGGAAGTAATAGTACCACTCTATTCTGCTTTGATCAGACTTCACTTGAAATACTGTGTCCAGTTTTGGGCACCTCAATTCAAGGAGGATATTGGAACATACACAGAAGAGGGCAACCAAATGGTGAAAATTCTGGAAGCCATGTCCAATGAGGAGCCACTTAGGGAGCTGACTATGTTTAGTCTGTGAAACAGAAGGTTAAGAGGTGACATGATAGCCATGTTTAAATATCTGAAAGGCTGTCGCATTGAAGAGGGAGCAAGCTTGTTTCCTACTGTTTCAGGGAGTAGGACACAAAACAGTGGATTCAAGCTATAGGAAAAGAGATTCCAGCTCAACATTAAGAAGAACTTGCTTGTTCGACAGTGAAACACACTCCCTCAGAGACTGGTGGAGTCTCCTTCTTTGGAGGTCTTTAAACAGAGGCTGGATGGCCATCAGTTGGGGGTGTTTTGATTGTGTATTCCTCCATGGCAGAGGGTTGGACTGGATGACCATTGTGGTCTCTTCCAACTCATGATTCTATGAATACCAGGTGCTGTATGCTATAGTTCAGAGGAAGGGACTTGGAAAGCAATCTCAGTATTCCTTGCTGAAGAAAACTCTACGAAAATCATGGGTTTTGCATAAGTTAACAGGCGGTTTTGATTCTTACTGTTCCTACAGAGCCACAGGCAGGATTTGTTTCTGTTACCCATGATACCATTTTGCCAAGCCAGATTTGAAACTCATTAAGGATTGTGGCTCAGTGCACCAGTTAGAACTTATGTAGTATAACTACTCTTATTTTAAAGAGCTAGGGGACCTATTTGTAACAGGTTATAAGCCTAATTTTATTGACAAGTAATATTTTAATTATACCCTAAAGCCCAATGAAGCACACAAGGATTTTCGTCAGGAAAACCAAAGATCCTGATGCAATTAAAAGGAAGGAATTTGAACTGGTCAGTATTGGCCCAAATAGGCTTCAGTTTCACATGCAAACTTTGATTAGATGGTGCATGTTCAAACAGGGTTTTTGTGTATTCATATGTGATCATCAATTAATGTAGTTCAAAAACTGTTGATAAATTATCGATAGAAGAAAATGAAAGTTGATTTGAGCTAAAGAAAGGACATGTATATACCAAAGACATGGCATGCGTGTTGAATTGCTAGTAATCCTACTATATAGCCTCTTGGGTTGCAGAATCTGGTTGCTGCTGTGAAACCTTTACCCTTCAACTATGAGGTTTCATTTCTAAAATATCAGACTTAAAGAACACTTGGCTACAAATTAAGCCTAGCAACAGGTGAAGCAAACTCAGTTCATTCCTGCATTCATGGCTAAGCTTAGGTTATTAAAAAGGAAACGCACCTGCAGGAGAGGTAGACTGGGGCTGAGGCTGCTCTTTCTTTCCTGAAGGTCACCTACCTGCTGTTGCATTGTTGTTATTAAGTGCCAACTTCAACTTAAGGCAACCCTATGAATGAGATACCTCCAGGTCACCTTGTCATCAACAGTTCTGCTCAGGTCTTGCAAACTCAGGGCCTGTCTTCCTTGATTGAGTCTATCCACCTGCAATTCATGCCCAGAAAACAAATGGGGAAGAAGGAGGAACCTCCAACCCTCAACAGTTGGTGTTAACTACACTGACAGAGATTTATACTTTACCAGTGACCTACCTGGATCTTGGCTATTTGTGATGCATTCCTCATTACTCACAAGCAACAGATAATATATTTTCTTGTAATTTGTCATCACATCTGCTTCAAACTATAGTGGCTATATGAATGAGAGACCTTTAAGAGTCTTGGTCATCAATAGACCTGCTCAGGTCTTGCAAGCTATAGCTTTCCTTGGTGAATAAATCCACCTAAATAGAGGTTTTCCTCTTTTTCTGCTGATTTACACATTATTAAACATATCACCTTTTACAGCAAGTCAACAAACAAAAAGTCTTAGGATGCTGAAAAGAGGTGGTTTTATTATTTATTACTTATTGAAAGCAGTCCCTTTTGCAATAGCACCAGTTTAGTAATATTAGTGTCAAAAGGCTCATAAATTGCCTTTTGAGGAATCCATGATCTGCAAAAGTTTCAAATGTCAAATAGAGGCTTTATGCTAATATAGCTACATCTCTGCTATGGGAGCCAACCATTCTAGCAAACTGCAATAATGCATATTGGGTTGTCCTGCATGGTGTCCCATTGCACCTGGCAAAAAAGGAGCCATAGCACTACAGTGACTCCACTTGTGCATTGGTTCTGGAGACATAGCTACATCTCTGCTCCCCTCCTGAGAATATGAACATTACATAGGGACATAATTCAACTTTGTTGTGTACCTTCAGGTTTCATCCGATATATGATAACCCTAAGGCAAATCTTTCTTGGCAAGATTTGTTCAGAGGAGGTTTGCCTTTGCCTTCTTCTGAGGCTGAGAGAGTGTGATTTGCCCAAGGTCACCCATCCAATGAGTTTTCATGCCCAAGCAGGAATTTGAATTCTGTTCTCCAGAGTTGACTTTACATGCTCATAAGTCAGTATATAATGACATAATAGGATACTGAAGGAATAGGATACTAAAGGAATCAACAATACTTTCACAATGTTCATCTTTTCATTTTCATTTTCACACATTCATCTTTGCTCAAATGTACTGGGGGCTTCAGATTTTCTATTAAAAATAGTTCATATTTGATCTCTACCCACCCTTTAAAGAACCACAATAGTTGTGAAATTTGTCAAGTCAATAGCCATTCCTATGGTCTTTGGTATATGCTTCTTAAAAACTAATTTCTAAGGTAGTTAAATGTAACTTATGTTTTATTTAACAGATTTCTAGCATCCCGCTTTACAGATGAAAGCATAGAAGCCTGAAGCTAATCTTTTAACTTAAAAAAAATCATTACAGAGAGGATGGAGGATTAAGTTTTCAGATTTCATTTATTTATTCTTCACTCCCTTAGGCCTTCAAGGCCCTAGAGCGCTTGCATGAATTTATACATACCTCCCAAGTGATTAACCTTTTGGACAAACCTACTTTGCATCAAAGAGATTTCTGCTTGGTAAAAAAAAGAAATTATCTCCAAATTATGCATCCCTGAACACCCATGATGTTTGAATAGGAAAGTGACTGTTCTTTGGATACATAAGGGGGGGGAGCTGTGACCCAAGTGAGATTATTTATCCACTTGGTTCTCTACAGACCTGCCATTTTGAATTGCACCTTTACATCAACGCTTGTCTGGAATATTTCCCAAACAATCCAGTTTTTTTTTAGCAAGCACGTGCCCTCTTTTTCAGTCCTGTGAACCACCATAAGCACTTCTCTGTGCCTGGAAGACTCCACCTAACCAGTGAATTGGGCTAAAATCCACAAAGGTTTTTCCCAGATATAACATGGTAGCCTTTAAGGTCCCGCAAGACTGTCTGCTGCTAGCTTAGCAGTGGCAGACTCACATGCCCCCAGAGAGTGACTCTAGCTAGAACAAGCAATTGGATTTAGGCCTTATTGTTGCTCCCAACGGCCTTTCCGGCGAATGAGCCACTGGGGAGATTACTGCACATGACTTTTAAACTGCAGTTACACCTAGAAAAAAGCAGCTTTGGCGATATTTATTTCATGTTGATACCTCCAATCCTTAGGTGCTGCATTCCCCAACCATGATTAGGGCATCTCTTTTCATTGATGGGGGAGACCCATCAATGACCTCTCAACAAGGTGCAAAATGCAGCTCCTGGGACAGCCATTTTATCGACAGTCATGTGATATCCGTGTCCTCTCCTCTCCCCATCCTCTCACTATTCCTAAACAGTCCGAGTGTCTTTTTCCACCCTGTTTCTCTTCTTTCCTTCCTTTGTTCCTTCCTTCCTTTTTAAACTCTTTTGTTTCCATTGCTATAGCAGAGCTCTGGAACTGCATGAGTTAAAAGAAAAAGAAAAGAAAATTTTTGAAAGGCATGCTGGCATAAGGCAGGGAGGTGTGATTAAAGGGAACTCAGGAAGAGAGTGTGCTGGCAATTCATGTGATATTGAGGCTCTGTACCAGGTATGGTTATCAGGTGCAAAACTCTTTTGTGTTACATCTCTCTGTTTCCTGGACCCCCATGAAAAATTAATGAAAATAAAAGGTGTGATCCAGACAACTTTTGCCTCTTAGATTCCATTGGTTTTAGTGGAATGTCTACTTAAAGTTTTCACTCAGTTGCTTCAGCAATGACTCACAGAGGCATTTTCTCAGAGACCTATAGAAGTCTTTTAATAGCTTAAGATGATTAGTATTCTAATCAGCATTGTGTCAAGTATTGCATTACATAAAATCAGTGTGAGATGCATCTGTGCAGAGCTACACCAGATAGGATGCAGTAAATTGTATGATTTCCAGCTAAAAGATGGAAGTACGCCAATGAAGACAGGCTTTTCTCTGCCAAATAGCAAGGCTTCTGCTTATCCAGAATTAAGGGCAATGAATCCCAGATTCATGCAGATGGTTGTTAATGAACTGAGAAGAAAGCCAAGACAGAAGGGAGTGTGGGAAGGACCACTAGTGTAGCAGGGTTTTTTTTTTAAGGCATGGGGAGGAATAATCAAGGCTAGTAGATGCTGGAGTTGTTTGAGTGTTGGACTAAGACTCCAAGAGACCAGGGTTCAAATCACCCCTGAACCATGGAAATCCATCCAGTAGCCTTGGGCCAGTTTCACTTTCTCAGTGTAAGAAGAAAGCAAGGGCATACCTTCTCACAATAAATCTCGCCAAGAAAACCCTATGGGAGGGTCACCTTAAAGTCTTGACTTGAAGGTACATAACAATAACAGCAGTGAATAGGGCAAAGTATAGCTGACCTAAATACTCTAAAGGCATCCAATCGCATCTGATCTTAGAAGCTAAGTAGGAACCCTGGTGGTGCAGTGGTCAAATGCCTGTACTGCAGCCACTCACTCACAAACCATAAGGTTGCAAGTTCAATACCAGCAAAAGGGCTCAAGCTCGACTCAGGCTTGCATCCTTCCAAGGTCACTAAAATGAATACCCAGATTGTTGGGGGCAATTAGCTTTGACTTTGTAAACTGTTTAGGGAGTGCCTAAATGCACTGATAAGCAGTATAGAAATGTACAGTACTTGCTATTGCTATTAAGTAGGGTTGGCCCTGATTAATACTTGGATGGGGGACTAACAATAAATACCAAATGCTGTAAGCTATATTTCAGAAGAAGGAACAGGCAAAACCACCTCTCAGTATTCCCTGCCTAAGAAAACTCCATGAAATTCATGGGGTCTCCATAAGTCAACAGATGATTTGAAAGTACATACTGTATACGCGCGCGCACACACACACACGGACATGCACACGCACACTCTTCTAGGTAGATAGGCTGGGTCCCATATCAGCAACAACTGGCAATGTCAATTAGAGCAACCTTTCCCAACAAAATGCTCTCCGGATGTTTTTACCTACAACTTCCAGCATCTACAACCAACATAGCCATACTGATAGCCAGACTGAAGGGAGCTAATTGAGATTATAGTCAATTAACCCAAATTTGCTGGGGATGCTTTAATGAGTCAGATGCAAAACATGGCTTCATTAAGGTGTCGGAACATGCTATTGGCAACTTTCTTCCTGTCTCCTGTTGGTACATGTGTGGCTGGGGTGAAGATGAAACCAAGAAAATGTGTGTGTCACACCTGTGCTGGGGATAGGAGAAATGAGGAAGGGGGATATTGCAAGGAGGGGATGCCAAGTCTGTCAGCCTGTCTGTGTGTGCACTCGCAGCCACGCACTTTCATCCATTTCTGTGTGCTAGTGGGTTTATTGACTGGATAAACAAAGATCATCAGTCTTGTGTACTTTAAAGGTGTTAGCTCCCTAAAATCATCATATCTGCCACTCCAAAGACTTTCTGCATCCTATGGAACCACCTTAAGTAACAAACCCTTAAGTAAAAAAGCAAAATAAAACAAAACCAAGTTTGCAACAGAGACTGATTTCAACACTTTCAGCCTAGATCTTACATGTAAGGGCTTGTTTGTTTTCCATCATTCTGCCATATTCCTTTTAGCAGCCAAGAACGCCAAGCGCCTGAATTCCCTAGAGTGTTGATCTGATGTGAGCTGTGCTGCTTTTCATTATTTATACAACACCAGAAGTGTGCAGGATGCTTTGTAGACAAAAGGCAATATCCCCCAAAGGGCTTGCAATGAAAGCGCCAACTCCTACCCAGCGTACACTGCTCTTCCCTTGAATAGCCCCACTGGGGCCAAGAAGGCCCCAAAGTACTCCATTGGGTTGGAACTGTAAGATCAGGCTTTGAGTAAAAGCATGACATTATCAGAGGCTAAAATCTTGGTCTTGCGGGAGGGTGGACAACAGCTAAAGCATGCAGAAGGGTGCTTTGGCTGAGGACACCGTGTCTCACAAACATTCATGTATTTTGAAGAATGTTATTTTATTTATGATTCTTTTCTTTTTCCAAAATTCTATCCTGTGCCCAAACCATCCATCTTAAGGCTCTGTTAAAAGAGAAAAATGGATTGTCAAAAATAAAAAGAAAGACCCAACATCATTCTGAAGGGCTGGCTAGCAGAATCAATTAACAGAAGATTTTTGCTTGAAGGATTAAAAAGACAACTCCCTTTACTTTAAAAGCAAGAATGGGTGATCTGCTTTCATATATACAACTCAAAAAAGAAGTTTCCTATAATAAAGGAAACATTTTTCTCCATATCAAACAGAGCAGGGTGGGAATTATGCAGCCCTCTTCAGATGCTACTGAACCACAATACCCATTAATGCTGTATAGCATAACCTATTGTGTATAATAATAATAATAATAATAATAATAATAATAATAATTTATTTGTGTTTCCCCATCTCTCCCAAAGGATCGAAGCGGGGTTACAGACTACTAAAATCAATACATACAATGCAATACAATACACTACAAAAACCCAAAATGGTACATCTATACAAACATCAGTAAAATACAACAATCCAACAGCATCCAACGTCCAGGGCAGGGGTAGGCAACCTTTTTGAGCCGGGGGCCGGGTTGCTGTCCCTCAGACAACTGGGGGGGCCGAAGCAGGGGAGTGGAGCCACCCTCCGGGGGCGGAGCCACATGCCGGGGGCAGAGCTTCCCCCGAAGCCCCGCGGGGAGGAGGAGGCGTGTGCCCGCCCTCTCCTCCTCGGTCCCTTTCTGGCCAAACACCCCCAACCTGCATTCCAAAACACACAGAACAGCATATTTGTGCATTTCACATGGCTTTACTTAACGTGGCCTCTTGCATATTTCAGAGGCTTATTCCATAACCAAACCCCTTGGGTTTAACACTTAGCATGGTTTAACATGGCTATGCATATTGAACATGTCAAGGTGGTTTCACAGTTCTTGCACCAAGTGTACTTCTCAGAAGTGTGTGTCAAGGGACTTTGGTTTTTCTTCACTGCGCATGAGTTTGTAAAAATCACCGCAATTTACATTGACCATGCCTCAGAGGCTTGCTGATATCAGTATCACCATTAAAGAACCAAAAACACACAGAAAAGGCACTTTGGAAAGTCACACTCTCTTGGCTTCAGAAACAGTGCGTGCATGCCTCTCAAGCTGACTCATATCATCATCACCACACTATCATTGTCAAAGCAAGGGAGACTTGTTAGCGCTTAAAGCACACAAAATAAAATTTAAAAAACCTTGAGGCCTCTGGCCACTCACCACCTCCTCCTTCTGCTCCCCCTCCTCCTCTTCCTCCTCCTTCTTCTGCTACCCCCTCCTCCTCTTCCTCCTCCTCCTCCTCCCCCCTCCTCCATGCGCCGCGCGGCCTGGGGACGGGGCAGAGGAAGCAGAGGAGAAGGAGGTGGGTGGCGCGGGGCTGCGCAGGGAGGGTGGCACGGGGCCACGCGGGGAGGTGGGGAGGGCAGCGCAGGGCTTCCCCCTTTGCCTCCTCTGCCCCAGGCCACGCGGCCCTCCTCTTCCTCCTCCGCGCAGAGGAGGAGGAGGACAGCGCGGTCGTGCGGCCCAGGAGGAGGTGGAGGAGGAGGCGGCGGTGGCGGAGGCAGGACCGGGCTGGGGCCGGTCCTGCCGCCTCCGTGGGCCGCATCCGGCCCATGGGCTGGGAGTTGCCAACCCCTGATCTAACCATCTAGCATGTGGTCTTCCTTGCTTTTTACAGCCTTCCACATTTTCTAGCATCATTGCTTTTTCTAATGATTCATTTTTTTCCTCATGATGTGGCCGAAGTATTACAGCCAGCTCCCTAAATCCCACACCAGCATGACAGCTGCTCACTCTCTTGAATCCCTTACTTCTTCCCTTGCCTCACAACCCATCCTCACAGTGTACCTCTTTTTTTCTTCTTGGGCTCTGTTGCTTGCACTGCTCACTCTTCCATCTCTCCTACTCCCTCTCTTTTCTTGTGTCCTCACATCTCTTACCTTTTGTACTCCATTGCTTCCATGATTGCTCTCCCATTTCTTCTGCTTCTCCCTTCATCTTGTCTCTCACTCTTTCTTTCCTGTCCACAAGCTGCAGCATCTTTGCTTTATGGAAACAAGACCATTCCTGCATGTGGATTTCTGTTGTGGCTCCTGTTTTATAATCTAAGCAAGGTTATACAAAACTTGTGCTAAAAATGACAACAAATATGCTGCTGCTTTGTACTTTCAAGCCATTTCTAAATTTTCATAGGGTTTTCTTGGCAAGATTTGTTCAAAACAGGTTTGCCCTTGCCTTCCTCTGAAGCTGAAAGAGGGTGACTTGAGCCAGGTCACCCAACAGGTTTTCATGGCCAAGCAGAGATTCAAACCCTTGGCACTCAAAATTCCAGTCCAGCACTCAAACCACTGCCCTACACTGTAAAGTTCAAGCAGCAAATACACATACATTTAAAATTAGAGGGTGCTAAAATAAATATGAAATGTAAATTTCCTTCCCCTTTGGCTGCTTTGTTACAGTCTTGGCATTTTTTAAGGAAAAGTTGTGTTCAGCTCTGTTAAAAAATCAAAGCTTTGAGTGCCACATGGAAAGGATAGTCTTTAAAATACAGCCAACTCATCTCTTCTAATAAATGTTTTACATATTAAAATATGTAGCTATTAAAAAACCATGAGCTGCTTCTAAATAAAGCCCTGTGCATGTTACCAGATTTTTATAACTAAATAAATGTGTTTGGGATCAAGTCTTCAGCTCTTCTTCCAGCATGATACCCTTCTCTTCCAGGTATGAGGGGAAATGCCTCCCACTAGCACACTAAGCAATAGCCCCATGGACAGAATGGGGGCAATACTCAAAAGCTTCTGTGTGGTTTGCTGTAAATCAGCAATAGCTTTCATTCCCAGTTGTTTAACAATAGGAAATAGTAAGAAGCTTCCCTTCCCCTCATATCTGGCCTCATTAAGAGACTAAAGCTGCATCCGCACTGCAGAAATAATGCATCAACATCACTTTAGAGAGCTCTGATGCTACAACAAACTACCATTCCCAGGATTCCATACCACTGAACCATGACAGTTAAAGTGGTGTCAAACTGGATTGTTTCTGCAGAATGGATGCAGGCAAAGGGTTTACTCAGCATGGCAAAAAGTCTTGAGATTTGGCAAGTATTGTATATCCCCCAACTGTCGCAGTTTGGCAGAGACAATCCCAATTAATCTTCTGTTGTCCCACTTTTTCAGCTGCTTTTTAATATGTCCCAGTTTCTTTCTCTGACTCCCACTTTCTTCCTTGGTCCTCAGCTCATTTCAATTGCTACAAAAGAAATTCAAAGTGCAAAAGTAGGCTGAACTCATTTAGTTCAGCAGTGGGGAGAGAAGAGGAGGGAATGGACTCTTGCTTTTCCTTGTAGATTTAAGCAAAAGCTCTTCCTCATCAATAACTTGACTACGCCTTGATGTGGCTTGGCCCTGTGTGTCCCAATATTCACCTGTGAAATGCTGGAGAATGTAGCATTATGCCTGTTCTGACAATAATAATAATAACAACAACAACAACAACAACAACAACAACAATGCACTTCTGGTCCTCATTTATTCCTCATTAATTTCCAGGACCAGCCATGCTTTTTCAAAGGGAAGAATGTGGTTTTTAAAATCTGCCCCAAGTTCCATTGTCTTAGTTCCCACTGTACCTCTGGGCAGTGTGATGACCCCCCCCCATGACATGTTGCATTGGGAGAATGAGAAAGGAAGGAAACCTCACTTGCACCACAGCTAACCACATCACAGAGAGGACAACGAAGATGGACAGAATCCCACTGTATTTCTTGAGTGAATGCATGGGCAGGAACAACCATCATAAAGCATGCAATCAAGAAAGAGAATAGCCTGACATTTACTGGGACTCTTGGTCTCCTGGAGGAGCCCAGACATTGGAGCTTTGTACTACAGAGCTTGGTGTAAACTGGTATCTGAAGCACCTTGCAGTAGATTAGTTAATGTCACATAAAATCACCATTCTGAGACTGGTTCTAAACTTCAGATGTCACGGCCACAATATCTGGCCTATTTTCTAGACTGGTTGAATCTTATTGGTTAGTTTCTACTAAAATAGATATATTAAATGAATAGTTGAATGGTTGAACCCATTCACTGGTTTCTCCCTTAGAAACCAGAACGTGCTGCTGAGATCTGCTGGGGTTTGAGTCCCAATCTGGGAAAAAGACATGATAGAAACAAACAAATAAACAATTACATCAACACAACAACAACCTACCCATGTTTTCAAGGAGTTTATTCTAGCTGAGTCTGACAATAGGATTTAGGTCTCTGCTTCTTGTTACATTTACACTGCTGCTGCAGTTCCTCCTCCACCTCCTTCTTCTTTGTACCACCCAGTTTGCTGAAGAATTCTGAAGATTTAAAAAGCTTACATACTATTTGTAGCATTTGGGGGGGGGGTTTGCTGTTACAAAGGTATCACATGTCTATGGATTTAGACTTGTCACTGTAGTAATTCATTGCAGAATTGCACTCACATGTGCAGCTCCCACCAGGTGATTTGGGAGCTATACAGACCACCCCAAAGGGGCAGCCTGCAGCTGCCCCTTTCCCGGCTGGATCGGGGCCGCAGAAAATTCACACCACGGCCCCAATCTGACTTCTGGAGGGCACAAAAAAGAGCCGCAAAAAGGGTGCTGCATCATCTGGAGTCACACCATGGAGTCATCACTGGAGTCACACCATGATGCCACACACCGTCTGGAATGGTGCACAGCATCATGACGCCCTGGAGTCAGAATTAGGGCATCCAGCGTCAGCACATTGAGCCCTGACTCCGCCCACAGGCCAGCACAAAGTACCAGTCTGTACAGGGCCTTAGTGTTACAAAACACAACTGCCTCCATCCATTAAGCCATCTTTTTGCTTTGCTTTTTGCCCTTCTGAGCCTCAGTCTTACACCTGCCTCTGTTTGGTAGATATAAATAAAGTTCTTACAGAAACCAAGGAGGAGTCTATACTACAGGGGTGGACAAGCTAAAGGAGTTGGAGGGATACATTGGTCATCCACAGGGCCTTGAAAGGTTATATTCTTCCTGCTGTGCCCCAACCCAAATTTTGAGGTTGTCCACACAGATCAAAAGGTGGTAGTGTTTATAGAATGTATGTACTAGTTATGCCTTTTAACTTTTGTATGTTTTAATGTAATTTTATACTGTTTTTAGATGATCTGGACAGTTTTAAATGTTATTGTACTTTTTTAAAAAAGAAGCATTTTTATCTGTGAGCCACCTTGGTACAAAGGTGGCATACAAATGAAATAAATATAATAAACAAACAAACACCTACACTGGCCCAAGGACCAATCCCCTTCTGTTCAGGCCCTTTAAAAACTGTTAAGATTTGGGGTGGGGGCCCTAAATTTTCCACCTCATGCCCTAACAGGCATGAGGAGCAATTTTACCATATACCTGCACAAGTTGTTTTAGGCCATTTTAGACCCAGGAAAGGCCTTTTTTCCCCAGAACAACAAGGACACAGGAAACTTCCTCTTTGTTCTGGGCTTCTAAGGCTTCCAAAACATTTTGAGGGGACACAAGCTTCTTTAAGGCTACACTTCCCCTCATTCCTGCTGTGTTGCAAGAACAAGAGGGTAAGCAAGCTTGTAGTGAGGAGGTGGTTGGTGATGCTTCTTCTATGAAGAGTGTGTTAAAACAAGGAGAATTTCATTTCAGTGGTTCAGATGACTACAGACAACAACACCAGAGTGGACCTTCCACCACCTTCAGCTGGTTAATTCACATTCTTAATCTGTGACTAATGCTAGAAGATCCTTGTGAAATTCAGGAGAAACTCTGTCTAGAGGGGTGTGGAATTTTCAGAGGAAGAGGCCAGCCATGCGAAGTGGCAGGCAGTAATTGGCATTAGGTAGCAATCAAGTTAATAACCTAAAGCAGTGTTGATGTTAAGGGGGAGATTAATATGCTGTTTCATTATGTTAATATTGCATTTTGCTAAGTAAATGACTTGACTTGCCATCTATTTAAAGGTGCTTGTTTCTGCCCATTGCTGGAATTAATCTTGCTTGACCACCACACACCCACATCAACACACCATCTGGGTAATTCCTTTCCCTTGTGGCTATATTCATACACTTTCTTAATCATCTTTCCAGTGAATTACATGGAGATTGCCCATTATTCAAGGAAACATTTGCCAAACCAAAACCCACTCCAACACATTTGTTTCCTATCAGTGATTTATTTATTTATTTACTCACCACTTTCTGAATGATCCCATGAGAACATTTCAATGGGAAGGAAATGGCTAAGCCTTTGTCACAGATACAGAAATTACCTATTGATTCCTAAGTAGCAGGGCAGTTGGTGGCTCAGTTCAAATTTCCCAAGCACACAAAATACAAACTCAACATGCCATTGAGCAGAAATGCATTTCAGCATTGGGGAGGGGGAGAGATCACTTTTAAGACTGTCAGTACTTGTGAGTCAGCTCACTAGTTAGAAACAAATCTTTACTATTATGAGCAATGGAATTATGAGCAATGACTGAGAACTAAGACCAAAATCTTAATATTAGTCTCAAATGGAGTGGACCCATTGAATTAGTGGGATTTTTCTACATGTTGATTTGTTTGTTGTTGTATGCCTTCATATCAGTTCTGACTTATGGTGAAACTGTCATAGAGTTTTATTGGTATTTTTTAGTCAGAGGAGAGTTACCATTGGCCTCCTCTAAGTCTGAGTGGATTTCCATAGTTCATTGAGCATTTGGATCCTGGTCTCCTGGGGCATGTTTTCATAGGTGTCCTAGACTGCAGCCAGCACTCACAGACACACACCAATAAGAATGGCTCAGCCCAGCAAGTGGATGCAAAACAGAGACCTTGTAAGGATTCAGCGTGAAAGCAGTCCGAGAAGTCAAGCCAAGGTCAGGATACCAGAAGTCAAAGCAAGCCGAAAGCCAAGCCAAAGTCAGGATACTGGGAGTCAGAGTGGTCAAAACAGTCCAAGGTCAAAGCAGCCAGAAGATAACAAGGGTCCGGTCCGAGGTCAAAGCAACAAGGAATCAAGATACAAAAAGCCAGTGCTAGCAGCAATCACACCAAGGGCTCATGCAATAAACTCTGGCAAACAGTGAAGGTCTCTCAACAGTTTAAGTAAGGGAAACTCTCCCCCATGCCACCTGAGGCTGGTTAGCTAATTGCCTCTCTGCGATCCTCTTGGATCTGCGCCTGCAAGCACTCTCAGCCCTTCTCTCTTTGAACGTAGGCACCTCCAGGCAAGCTTCCTCTCCAGAGTCACCACTAGGCTGTTGCACCATAGGAGGCCTTTCCCTAGCACTAGGACCTGGTTGGGCCTCCTCCTCTGGGGCTGGGAGAGCACAGCTGGGACCTGGCAGAGCAGGATTACCACCTGGTGTCGCCTCAATTAGCTCTTGCTCTGGAGGAGGCTCGTCCTCCTCATCATCCTCCGAGAGCTGATCTTGCCTGGCCATGACATCAGGCCAAATGAACTGATTTCCTCCATCCCTCCTGATGCCCTATCTTTACAATGTGGGGCCAAAGCCTCAATTCAATTGAAGACGGTCTTCATGATATGAGGCCCATCCCTTCTTAAACTGGATTAAAAAAACATACCTCTTGATTGACACCACACATCTTGTTTTTGACCTCAGAGAGAGTGACTTGTACCAGTGGCTTTGGTACCAAGTGGCACAGCGGGTTGCGTGTGTAGACAGCTGTCCAGTGTTACTTCAAAGTGAAGAGGTAATAGGGAATTTGGGATAGGTCTTGGGCCAGAATATTCTTGAAGGAGCAGCCCAGAGTATTCTTGCTGGTGTAGACCCACCCTAGAGTCCTCATCCAACATTCAAGCCATTAACTCATTCTGGATTTCTAAGTGAATGTGGTACAGACAGTAAATTGAGAGTGGATGGAAATCTTTGTTCCCACCTTATTTCCTCTCCCCTTCATGCTCCCTTCCTCTCCCTCCCTAAATTGGTATATGCCTTAAAAGTGATTCTGTCTTCTGGTAACCCTATCCTAGAATTTCCTTGGCAATATTTATTCAGAGGAGTTGCCATTGCCTTCCACTGAAGCTGAGAGAGTATAACTTTTCCAAGATCACCCAGTGGGTTTCCATGGCTAAGGGGAGGTGGAACTCTGATTTCCCAGAGTCTACTCCAACACAGAGACCACTACACCATCCTGACTCTTTAGTCAGGGTATTTATTCTAGTTGAGAATAACCAAAAGGATTCAGATTTGGGCATGCAGACCCAAGGTATAATTTATTATTATTATTATTATTTTCCTTTTTTTAAAAAAACACACAACTATGACTGAGTATTGTTGATTTTTAAAAATATATTCTGACATAAGAATATTCACCTAAGAAAAAGTCAATTCCAGTTTGAATAACATTTCCTCCCATACTAGATGAACTGGACAAGGGAAATTTATTTTGGATCTACTGAAACTATTGATTAATGACTGCATTTTCTATGCAATAACACACTCATCTGGAAAGGTCATAAGGCCACTGGGAGAGGAATCACCCTTCAGTTTGGTGGTCTCATGGATAAAATGCCAGTTTGCATACCCTTTGTAGCATACACAGATTATAATGTCTGCCTGCAAAATCTGGTAAGTAATTCAAAGAGCTTGCTTTTAAAAAAGGAAAAACTAATAATAGTATTCCATCCATCTGGTTTATTTGGGGTGGGGGTAAGAGTAAGCGACTTTTTTTTTTACACCTGAACTTAAATGGCCTTGTTCCCATGGACTCTCCTACAAATGCTACCCTAGCCTGTGATTTATAAAAAAGTAGCTGTTCTCTTAATTTCACCCACAATAGCCTCATTCTTACTGTATGAACCTGCTTTGTCAGTGTTTGCTTTGATTTATGAAAGATTTCAACCCACCAAAATAACTATCCTTTTTCTTTTCATTAAAGCTAATCCCCACCAAGACACTTTCATCTGCTGATTAGTCATGCTTCTGTGAGCCTCACTAACCAGAGGCTAAGTTATTGATGTGTTAAAGATGTAATCGCAAAGACTCAAGGCAGCTAAAGAAATTGCACCATGCAAACTGATGGTGTCACCATTTTAATGGTGTTGGGCCTGATAATTTAACCAGCCCCTGTGGCACACACTTGGCCACAGTGACTTTCAGCTTAATTAGCTGATCCAGTGTGCATGTCAATATGAAGAACCAAGAATGCAGGTACAACTACATTAACAGATCCATTTCTAGCTGACCAAGAGAGACACAAAACATTAAAATTGGCAGGTATTAGAATGAACATGCTTAACTGTAGCAGTCCTCACAGGGATCAGTCTTAGCCTCCAAAACCATGGCCTGTTACAGACAGCCAAAATAAAGCTGCTTCGAGTCACAGTGGAGATATGGGGTTTCAATGATGCATGCGTCCTAAGAGTCCAGAAGCCACACCAAAGCCATGCTCCAGTCCTTAGGGCTGGCGCCTTGCTTTGGTGTGGAGTTCTGGATTTGGATGCTGCATCATTGAACACCATATCTCCACTGTGACTCAAAGCGACTTTATTTTGGCTGTCTGTAACAGGCCCATGATTCATTACTTTCAAGAGGATGGACATGGATAAAACTGGGATAAAGACATGTGACTGTCTCACAGGCAGCTAGAAGATAAGAGGTTAGAATCTAATGCTAGATTAGTGGTTTACACAGGGGTTATCTCAGCATTGGACACCTCGCCTTTGAAACACACGCTAGAAAATATACTTGCCAGGTCTCTGGTATGTTGAAGAAGACAATGGGGTCTTCTGTTCCCGTAAATTTAAACAAACGTTGGAATAATTATGTTACCAAGAGCAGTTACATGTACTTAGTTCCTTTTGCCTATAATAAGGTGTAATTACACTACATTAAAACATTATCTAACAATAATAAATAATAAATAAATTTTTATTATATGCCGCCCTTCCTTCGATCAGGGCGGCCTCACAGAAGTTTAAATACAATCAACAGTACACTAAAATAAAAATACACTGCTCCCTCGGGTTACGAAAATTAATTCGTTCCGCGGCCGCTTTCGTAACCCGAAAAGCCTTCGTAAGCCGAATTGCCATAGGCGATATGGGGGAAAAGCCGCGTTCGTGCGAAAAAAGCGCGAAAAGCACCAAAAAAAATTTTTCGAACCCGAAACAACATTGTAACCGGAACAATTATTTCCAATTGGATTTTTTCGTATCCCGGAAATTTCGTTAACTGGGTATTTCGTTATCCCGAGGTACCACTGTACCCATTTAAAAACAAACAACAGTAAAAAGCCCATGCCCCAACCTCTGGCCACGAAAGAGGAGGGAGGCCCACAGGTTATTTATTCGGGGAATGCCTGTTGGAATAGGAAGGTTTTAGGTCCTTCCTAAATTGGGCCAGGGTTAGTAGACGAGCGGGAGCTCTTATGGGGCAGCCATTCCAAAGGGCTGGGGCAGCTGTGGAAACGTCCTCCGGGAAGTGTGAGACTAACCTAGCCCCGGCACCGTCAGTAGCTGCTGCCCAGAACGTTTGAGGGTGCGAGGCGGAATGTAAGGGGAGAGGAGGCGGTCCTTTAGGTATCCTGGGCCCAAGTCCATTTAGGGCTTTATAGGTAATTACCAAAACACCTTATATTGCGCTCGGAAGCGAATGGGGCAGCCAATGGAGATCTTTTAAAACCGGTTGGTTTATATGGCTGGTCCTGGGAAGCACCAGTGACCATCCTGGCTGCCATGCATTCTACACCATTTGCAGCTTTCCGAGTTTGGTATAAGGTTGCCCCCATGTAGAGTAGTACATTGCAGAAATCCCAATCTCGAAGTTACCAGCATGTACAACAGTTTCTAGGTCCTCTGGGCCGGTATGGGCGCAGCGGCTCAATCAGCGAAGCTGATAACAGGTGTTCCTGATCGTCGCATTCACCTGAGCAGTCGGTGGAAGCGAGAGTCAAGAAGCACCCCAGATATGCGCACGGAGTCCTTCACAGGGAGCTGACCCCGTCGGACAGGTGGAATCACCGCCATTCCTGGACCAGGAGAACCTATCACTAGTACCTCCGTTTCTCTGGATTCAGCTTGAGTCGGTTTTCCCTCATCCAGCCCATTACTGACTCTAGACAGCCACGAGAGGAGAGAGCCATCCCCAGTCACTGCATCGTCGGAGACATTCGAGAAATGATTGGTGTCATCGCGTACTGATAACCCCGCGCCCCATGTCTCCGGATGATCTCTCCCAGCGTTTCATGTAAATGTAAATAGCATGGAGGAAGACTGTCTCCATTGAGGGGAGCCCAGTTTTTAAGGGCCGCTCGTCGGAGCACACGTCTCCCATCTGGACCCTCCCGGAGAGGTCGGCCGGAACCACTGGAGCGCAGTGTCCCGTATTCCCACCTCTGCAGGCGTCCCAGAAGGATACCATGGTCTATGGTATCGAAAGCCGCTGAGATTCCAAGAGCACCAACAGGACACGCTTCCCCTGTTCAATGCTCAACGGAGATCATCGACAAGGCGACCATGGGCCGCTCAACCCCGAACCCACCACGGAAGCCAGTTTGAAATGGGTCCAGAAGAACTTTGCTCTTCTCTTTTAACTGTAATTTTTAGTAAATTTATAGTTATGGGCATATGGCCCCTCTAATGGTTGGGATGATGTCACATAGTTCAAAATAATAAAATAATAATAATAATAATAATAATAATAATAATATAATAATTTTTATTTATTAAGCCTGCTTTTCAGGATAGATCAAGCGGGTTACACAAGGCAAAAGATATACTAAACAAAATACAAAACATACAATATAAATCTAAAAACAGCTAATTACGTTTTAAAACACTTTAAAATACAGCAGCATAAAAAAACCCAGAAAAAAACAGCTAGTTGAATGAAACATTGTACAACGGGGGAGAACAGCATGGAGTCAGGACACATTGGGGGAAAGCTATTGTCGGAAGAGAAAGGTCTTTAATTCCTTCCTATAGAGATCAAGGAGGTGTGATGGAGCGGAGCCTATCGGGAAGGGGTTCCAGAGCTGCAGGGCCGAGATTGGAAACGCCTTTGTGCAGTCAAGGTGTATTTTGACTTAGGAATCCTTAACAAATGTTTCCTGACCGATCTGAGAGTCGAGGCGATTGGATTATATGGGGAGGCGGTCCTCAAGTTACCCTGGGCCCAAGCCTTTAGGGCTTTATAGGTCATAACCAACACCTTGTATTGCGCCTGGAGTGAGTGAATAGGCAGCCAATGTAGATCTTGCAGGATAGGTGTTATAATGGCGGTCTAGAAATCCAGTGACAACCTTCCTGCCATATTCTGTACTAATTGAAGCTTCAGGTATGGGTACAAGGGTTTGCCCAATGTAGAGCGCCTTACAGAATCCAGAGAGGTTACCAGAGCATGTACCACCGTTTCAATGTCCCCCGGCCCGGTAGGGTCACAGCTGTGCATATCAGCCGAAGCTGATAACAGGTGCTCCTGACTATCGCATCCACCTGCGATGTAAGGTGGAGCGACGCATCCAGAAGCACCCCCAGACTGGGAACAGAGTCCTTCAGGGGAAGCGTGACCCCATTCGGACAGGTGGACAAATTTCCATCCCCGGCCCGGGGCACCTATCACGAGACTTTCGTTTCTCTGGATTCAAGATGAGTCTGTTTTCCCTCATACAGCCCATTACCCTTCCAAGCAGGCATTTAGAGGAGAGATGCCATCCCTGGTCACTGCATCAGTCGGAGACACAGAGAAGCATATTTGGGTGTCATCAGCATACGTAACACTGTGCCCCGTGTCTCGGATGATCTCTCCCAGTGGTTTCATGTAACTGTTAATAGCCTGGGGGGACAGAATAGCTCTTGAGGGGGCACCAGATGTAAGTTTCCCTCTTATCGGAGCACACGTCCCCCAGCTGCACCATCTGGAATCTGTCCGAGAGGTAGGAACGGAACCACTGGAATGCCGTGCCCCCGATTCCAACTCCCTCAGGCAATCCAGAAGGATACCATGGTCAATGGTATTGAAAGCTGCTGAATGTCCAAAAGCACTAACCGGGACTGTGCTATGTATTGTGCTGCCCCTCATGCTGGGGTGTTGGAGAAGAGACAATGAAAGGAAGACCAGAAGAAAGCGCGATATGAGAAGTTGCGGAACAGATTAGTACACTTACGTAGTGTAATAATTATAAGCTAAACTCTAAATAAATTAACGTATGTTAGAGGAAGGAAATAATTTTAAATTTAATTCTAAATTGCTATCTAATTTAAGTTAAATGCCTGGACTAGAAAGCTGTCTCTTTACTGCCTATAATACGTCCTTATTTTGAGCTTTGGAGAGAAGGATCCAGCTGGCTAATTTAAACAAACAACAACCCCTCAGTTTCCTATCTACTCCACCAAAAAGACTTCTCCACCTTCCTTTTTCTTTCTTATGCAGGGCCTTGGTTTTGCTGGGTTTGATTCCAGGACCTCCTGTGGATACAAGATCTTATGGATGCTCAAATCCCATATATTCCCATCACCCTGTACAGATGTGGACAGTGAAGAGATTGGTAAAAAAAAAGAAAACAACTCATTTTGAGTTTTAGTGGGGAACAGAAGAGTGCTGAGGGATTAGTGGTGGCCAAAAAGACAACAAATGGCAACTAAGCCTGAACTCTCCCTGGAAGCAAAATGACTAAATGAGTTGACTGCCTTACTTTGGCCAACATCAGGAAAGAGAGGAAGACCAGATACTAAAGGATATCTCAATCAAAGAAGCCACAGCCCTGAGCCGTCAGAACTGAACACAGCAGTGTGGACAGAAAGGATTGGAGCAGTGTCTCATTCCTAGGCTGCTGAGTTAAAGTCAACTTGAAGGAAATTAATGCAAATTAATAAAGTAAAGTGATGACCTTTATATAAAATGGCAAGATCAAGGTTTGATTTTTGAAATTTATTTTGATATTTTCAAGCCTGAATGGTTAAATCTGTGGATAATAATCCTTGATTATAGGGGAGCAGCTGTAATCCTATCTCTTTACTTCTGTCCTCTATCTTTAGCTAGTGGTTCCTATTTGAATTTCAGGGAGTCCCAGATTAAGTGCTTCAAAACTCAGTTTTCTGGGACAGATGGGACCCTCTATGCAGTGCCCAGTGGAGAATACAGGAGAAACCATGGAGATAAGACGTCTGGAGCTTATAATGTAATTTCCCAGCCCTGAGAGGACTACAACAAGTAAGAAGTCTTTTGGTAAAAAAAAACAAAATAAAATGAGAAGAACTAAGCTTTTTTTTTGGGGGGGGGGGGACAGGGGGGGGACAGAAATGTAAAATTGGTTAGCTTTAATATCTCTTTTGTTTATTTAATAAGGTAAATAACTTAATCTGGAATTCATGACTGCTGTAACTCCACACTTCAGTAAAATCCCGTTAGTTTAAAATAATTGTAAATAAGTTTACACTTTCTTTTAAAAATTCCTAACTTAATTAATAACAACCCATTTTATCAAGTCCTCTTACTAGGACTGTGAAAGTCTCACTTAGGAAGCAGCCACTGAGGTTGATGGGGTCTTTTCTTCCTGTTGCTGTGGGAACTGCTGATGATGTTCCCATCCCACCTTCATGTAAGCAGTCTTCAGCAACGACGGATCACTTGTCAGCTATTGGGCACAATGGGCCCTGACACATTAGGAGAAAAATGCAAGCCCATCACATTGGCTGCCTGCAGCAGCAGGTGTTTTATTTGTTTTCTGTAGCAGCCATTTGGTGTGAAATCATTGTATGTTAGTTTCCTATTCAGTTGCATGAAGAATCTATTAGCAACAACTATCAGCTACATAAATTCAGTAAGTTGCTCTCCTGCTTCATACTTGATCCTAGACCACATTCTCCAACAATGGTTGTGTATCGTTTCTACCTGATTCTGGGGCAGGCAGCTGGGGGGATGCTATTCTCCTAACATTTGTTTTGATGCACCAAAAGATGATGAGTGATGGGTGGAGAACCATCACAGTCAATATGGCTTAATTAGTCCAATCTACTTAGTAGGAATAAACAGCCATCTCAGCAGAAGAAAACTGATTGCAGGAGAAGCCCCAAAAGGGAAGCTACGGGGAAGAGCACTAGTGTGGAAGTAACATGAGCAGAAAATATCTCAGATCCGACTAAACTATGGTCACCATAAGTGGAAATGATTGAAGATTGCACAACAATTACTTAGTAGTACTAATGCAGAAGAAGATAGTGCTAAACTCCCCTTGATTACCTTGAAAACACTATGGAGTTTATCACATGGGGGAAATCCCATGCAAAATCAGGATTTAAAAGCTGGGAAAAGTCTGCAAAAGTGGGTTTATTTTCACACACATCATTGTTAAACTGGTGTTAACCTGAACGGAAAGTAGACAAAAACCACTCCTTTTTACTTTCAGAATTTTTCAAAATAAAAAGGAGCAGCTTTTGTCTACTTTCCATCTACTTTCCGTTCAGGTTAAGACCACTTAACAATGATGTCATGTGAAAATCAATCGCTTTTGCAAGTTTGTTTCTGATTTAAACCCTCATTTCTGCATGTGATGTCCCCCATGTGATAAACTCCTATGATGAGACAACCTCATTAAAGTACTGCTCAGTTATTTCACCTAAACATCTTAGTGTTCTGGTCAAAATCAATTACTTTGATTATAGTGCGAGAGCAATGTGAGCGGTGTGAGAGCAATGATTAGCTGGTGCTCATTTCAGTTGCTAATATATTTTTTAAGAGATGCTTAAGCAGAACTACTTTATGACCCCTACTCTCAGCTACTGTATTTCACCAATGCTGCATGAGAAGTTCTCCTCCTTGTGGGGGTAGTTGTGAGCATATACCAGAATAATGAAACTAGCTGATTGACCGGTATGTTTATGGGTACATGGGAAAAACTGCACTAAGGTAATATTAATTTAGAGCCAGCATGATGTAGTGATTTGAGTATTGGACTATGACTCTGGAGACCAGGGTACAATTCCCAACTCACCCATGAAACCCACTGGGTGTCCTTGGCAAATCACACACTCTCAGCCTCAGGGGAAGTCAATCACAAACCTCCTCTGAACAATTATTGCCACAACCCCTGCCCCCCCCCCCCCCCCAAAAAAAAACCCATGATATGGTTGCCTTCAGATCACCATACAGTATTCCAGACATCACTTGAAGGCATACAACAACAACATATAAATTTAGAGGGGGAAATAACAGAACCTTGCAGATTAGAGGGAACAGGAAGAGAAAACTCACATCAACAGGCCAAATTTGAGCTGGGGGACCTTAGCTCTACAGATGTTTTTGCCTGCAACTCCCATCAGCCCTAGCCTGTCTAGCTGACAACAGTGGATTGTAGAAATGACCATTCAAAACATCTGCATAGCTAAATGGTCCATGCCCTTGGGCTAGATTAAATTAAATATGACAAAAACTCCCCTGATTTTTAAAAGGATTGTGGATAGAAGCATTCTATCAGTTTCTTAAACTATTATTTTACTTTTACTCATTCTTTCCTTCAAAGACATCAAGAAAGCATACATGCTTTCTGCCTCAGTTATGCTCAAAACAGTATGTGAGATAGGTGGCAGGTGGAAAAAGTCATCCAGCAAGCTTTGTGATTGAAGGAGATTTTAACCAAGGTCTATCAATGTGACACTCTAACACAAAAACAAGGGATCGCAAGGACGAAATCCCTTAATTATGCATGTAACATATTTCATAGCCATTTCTTGTTGGTATATCCCTGTGTGTTATTCTCAAATCAGCCACCATTTTTAAAAAAGCTTACATTCTAATATTCTAAGTGTTATCTGAAAAGGATTTTTTTATCCATTGTTTCTATGTCCCTTTTATCAGACAAATTAAAATGCACTGGAGTGTGCTATTCTCAAACCAGCCACTCTTTAAAAAAAGTTTAAATTCTAATATTCTAAATATTATCTGAGTAAGATTTTTTTTTATCCTTCATTGTTTCTATGGCCCTTTTGCCAGACAAATTAAAATGCACATTAGTCGGGTAGTTTGCGTCAATGTTTGGATCCATTCCCCAGAAAAACCCTAATTTCACAGAGCAATTTTTCAGTGACTGCAATTGCCTGATTTTTCAATGATCATATTTGTTTTTCTTATGGAGATTTCCGTGTTATGCTCTGTGGTCCAAGTTCCCATATTTCAGTCAACAAACAAATGACATCTGGCTTCCCTTTACTTGGAGAGAGGAGATGCTTCCTGTTGTCTTTCTTTCTACTTGAAACTTTAAGTGCCAGAAATTAGCCCACTTTGAAAAATGTTTTAACAACCCTTCATTTCACAAATACAAAATATTAAATGGCTAAAGTCATACCAGCTTGGTTGTTTCTAGACATCATGCCTTAGCTATGAATTATGCGGAAATCAATAAGATTAAAATACTGGTGTTATTTCTCTGATTTAGGATAAGGTGACCTAAAAACAGCTACTGGGAAACAGTAGGAAAGTTAGCCAGAGAGGTCACTGTTCAAGAATACAAGTTAATTACTATATAGATAAATACTCTGGAGAGGGAAATATTCCATGGACACTGGATTGTTGACCCCTTTATAAGACAGACATGTTATCTATGCATTCCAATTTGCTATCCAAATGCAATACATTTCACCAGCATCATCAGTTGCTCATGTCCTGCTTGTAGACTTCCCATAGGCACTTTGGTTGACCACCAGTTTGTAGTGTGTGTGGGGGGGGGGGCACTCCTACATCATTTAAGCCAGGAGTGGGCATCTATGGCTACTCCAGGGACCACTTTAATTCCTCAGGACTCTCCAAGCGCTGTATGGACTACAGAAAAGTAAAACAAACAAAAAACCCTAAAGTGGCTGAAAATCTACTTCTAGATCTTAAAGTTGGATTTTTGTTTTAAAAAGAAACCATTAAACAGTATAGATAGGCCTTCCAGCCTTTCAAAAAGGTAAATTTTCATACGTGGAAGTTTCCAGGAGCTGCAATTTACCTTCCTTTTTGGCCAGAAAGAGGGTTAGGAGATTCTGGAGGCACTGAGAGTCACAAAAATACCCGTTGGGGGCTACTTGTAGCCTCTGAGCTGCACTTTGCCCACCCTGATGTAGAGTCTCTCTTGACAAGTGGGTGTTCTACATGAGAACAAGCAGGTAACTAATTTGGAGCTTGGGCAGGAATTCCATGATGATCAGGACCCCTTGTGCATTTTGGACTAGAACTCCCAGAAAATTCCAGGAGATCTTGGGATATGTAGTCCTAGAAATGTACATTTTTTAAACCTCATGGCAAACTTTCCAAGTATTGTGATTATTCCTGAAAATGAATGAGTCTTACATATTTACTATCTTCTTACATGATCAATGTGTACAACATGATCAATGTGTACAACATACAACAATGTGTACAACATACATGTCAAAGGACATACGTTGTTTTACTTATGTTTGGCCTATACTGATGGTATTGCTACAAATACAGTGAGATAAATACCTTGCTGCTAGGGCTTTTTAAAAAAAGCCTTTGTTTTGGGCCATTTTCATATTGTGACTACTAACAATGGGTCATTAAAATGTAATGACAATCTTGGAAAAAATCTCAAATTCTGAAGTGTGTCTTCTGTTCTTAGTAAACCAGAAGAAAGAAGAGGTTCAGACAAATTGAGAAAAATTCCTAACTATCCCAGTGACCAATAGCAAAATAAGTGAGGCCAATGCCCAGCAAGAATGGTAAGATGCTAACAGATCACGATGAAAAGACAGAACTCTTCAACACCTATCAGCTTCATTTGTTTCCCAAAAAGAGAACTGTGTGCATACATGCATCAGGAGAGACTTTGGAAAGGAATCCTGATTGCAAATCAAGCTTGACAGGGAGTTAGGAATCACATAGTTAACCTAAATCAGTTCAAATCTGCCAGATGAACCATATCCCACAGTACTGAGGGAACTTGCTGATGTACTCCCTGAGCCGCCTGTTGTCATTTTGAGAAAACTTGGTGAACATGAAGTGCCAGAGGACTGGAGGTGGGCAAACATTGTTTCTCTCTTCAAAAACATCAAAAGAGGAAAAGAGGAGAAGGAGGAGGAGGTGGTGGTGGTGGTGGTGGTCCTGGACACTACAAGCTAGTCATTCCAACCTCAATACCAGGAAAAATATTAGAACAGGTTATACAGGAGTCTGTTTGCAAATATCTTGATGACAAATAATTTATTAGTAGGAGACAGCATAGGTTTGTTAAGAACAAATCCTACCAAACTAGTCTTATATATTTTTTGACTGGGTCACTGGTGGATGGTGGTAATGCTGTAGATGTTGTGTGTCTGGATTTCAGCAAAGCATTTGATAAGGCCCCCACAATATTTTGATTAGCAAACTGATTAATATGGAATAGAGGGAAACACCTTTAGATGGATCCATAATTGGCTGGAGAACAGTGCTAAAAGAATAATCATCTATGGCTGCACTTCAAACTGGTGAGAAGTCTTGAGCAGAGTAGCATAGGGTTCTGTCCTGGTCCATTGTTCTTCAGTGTTTTCATTAATGACTTAGGCCCAGTACAGATGGGCCCCGAAGGATGCCCTCATCACATGCGAGGGGCACCCCACCCACACTCCCCTTGCACGTGACAAGGGCGTCCTCACTGCACGGCGCCAAATAGAGCATCACTGCTGCACGGCCTCCAGATGGAGCCGCGCAGCAGTGATGTGCTTGCACCGCCGCCAGCTGTTCGTGGCGGCGCAAAAAGGAGCTGCTTTTAAGTGGTTCATTTTTTGCATAGCCGCACCACGCAATTTGGTTGCTGCCGTGCGGCTACGCAGCAAAGAGAGGTGGCTCCTGACTGCCTCTTCCTGGCGCTCTGTACTACACCTTAGATTCAGCGTCCCTGAATCATTCAGGAAGCAGCCATTTCCCATCGAGGCAAAGTTTCCATTAATGGGAAATGGCTGCTCCCCAAATGATTCAGGGACTCTAGAGGTGAGCGGACGATTCCCTGACGTTTAGGAAGCGCATCAGGTTTTCACACACACACATGCTTCCTAAACATTTTACCAGCGCTTTCCCCATGGTAAGCTCTGGTATGAAAATCTCCTTTGTCTGGTGATGAAAGGAGAATAGAGGGGAGCAGCCTATCCTCCCATGAAAGAGAGATCCAGAGGGTGGGGAACAGTCACTGAAAAGACTCTCTCATGTCCTCACCAGGTGAGCCTGTGATGGTGGCAGAACAAGAGAAAGCCCTCCTCTGTAGATCTTAGGATTCTTCCATGTTTGTATAGGGAGATATGATCTTTCAGATAGTCTAGGCCATGTAGGGCTTTATAGATCATGACCAGGACTTTGAATTGTGCCTGGAAATGAACCGGTAGCCAGTGAGGCTATTTTAACCAGGGAGTTAAAGATCCCAAACACACTGCAGAAATAATCCAGTTTGAGACTGCTTTAACTGCTCTGGTTCAGTGCTAGGGAATCCGGGGAACTGTAATTTATTGTGGCACCACAGCTCTCTGACAGAGGAAGCTGAATGTCTCACAAAACTACAGTCCCCAGAAGCAGTTTCAACCCGGAGTCGTTCTGCAGTGTGTCTTGGACCACAAACTCCCTATAACTGCTCCTGGTTAGCATTTTGGCCACAGCATTCTGGATCCACTGTAGTTTCTGAACAGTTTTCAAAAGCAGCCCCATGTAGAGTGAGCTATGGTAGTCCAAACAGGATCAAAACAGAGTCCAGGAGAACACCCAAGTTGCAAGCCTGAGATTTCAGGGAAATGTAACCCTATCCAACACAGGCAGAGTCCCTGTTCCCTGATATGCCTTTTGATTGACCGGGAGCATCTCTGTCTTGTCTGGATTAAGTTTCAAATTGTTTGCTCATCCAGTCTATTACTGATAACAGACATTGGTTCATTACCAAGACAGTTTCCTTGGAGTAAGATGGAAAACAAAGGTAGAGTTGGGGGTCATCAGCATATTTAGTGTCACCACATCCTAAAACTTTGGACGACCTCTCCCAGTAGTTTTATGTAGATGTTAAACAGCATGGGGGAACAAAACAGAACCCACAGGCCAATGGCCAGGGCATCAAACAAGAGTCCCTCAGCACCACCTTGGAGTTCACCCCTCCAAAAGTTGGGGGAAAGTGAACTGTGAATGGCTTTACAAGTACCCTTTTCTCTACAGATGCATATATTTGCATATCAGAAAAAAAGTTTCTTCCAAAATGGGCATGAAACCTGGGTACGGCCATCATACTGTCACTTTGTTATTGCCATAAGTGTATCTTTCTTCAGCCTCTCAGCATCTTCCCATCAAAAAATAATCCCCCTACCAGTTTCCCTCTGACAAAATTTCCTCTCTGACTAAATTTTGGGGAAGTCCCCTGAGCAATTGGCAGAAAGTGAGGTGTATAACGGTATCTTAAGTTTGTTCTATAAATGGTTTTTCTGTTTTGTGTAGTTATTTGGAATGTTCGCTGAAGATAAATTTCTTTCTGTGTGAGGTTTAGCTTGATTTTGGCATTCTGTCATATAGGAACGTTAGTCAAGGAGACGTCACTTGTCAATATTCCTGAGATACTGAGAAGTATTTGTCACTCTATAAAGCGATAACAAAGATGACTTCAGAAAATACCAGACTGTCTAGCAGAGCGGGAAAAATTCCCATACTGTTATTTCCTTGCCCATTCATGATTCTGCATCATTTTCTGTAATGTGAAAGAAAAACTCCAGCTGAGGTGCTGTTTCTTTCGCTCAGCCAGTTGCACACACACTCCCACGCATGCTGTATTGGAAGAGATAGTCACTGCTTATTCAGAGGTCAAGGTCCACTCAGACTGTGCTGCCAAAAGATTGTGTATTGGATTTTCTTTTCTGAGTCACCAGCAAGCCAATCAACTAGCATTCCTTTTACTGTAATCCTGTCAAGAGGATTGAATTTTTCCTCAGATTTCTTGTAAAGCTGCGGTTGCCTGGATTTGTTGCTAAATCATCTTATATTGGTACATTTTGATAATTAATGGTCTCTTTGTGTATTTCCCCATAAACTAGCTTTTGCAGTCTTAACTGTAGGGAAACATTAAGACTCCAGCTCTACATTCACCTAGTTCCTGTTGCTGCTGTTGGTTTGATCAGATGTCATATTTAATTCTCTTCATAATATAAAAATAACCATCACATACCACATACATTTTAATATGGCTTTGGGCTTGAATAAGATAATCTGGAACTGCGAAAGGCACAGTTGAAACTAATCCTTATAGAAGCATAGACTGTTTTAAATATATACTCACAAATTACACAGTGATTAAAGAAAGCTGATGGAATATAGAACTTTGCTCAGCTTCCTTCCCCACCCCCTTCTCTTTCAATATTTTGGGTGACAATGAATAAATGCTGATCCTATATACTGTCTATCCCATAGGGAACAATTGGGCATGTGCCCATGGTGCGTGCGTGCTATGCCACTGCTGCGCCACCACGCCGCCGCATGCACGAGCCCCATTCATTTAAATTTGCGTTACGCGGGGGAGTCTGAAACGGATCCCTGCATAAAGGAAGGGTGCACTGGATTTGTGTTTTTTCCACTTTCATGGGGGTGCTGTGCCCCTAATCCCAGCAAATGTGGAGGGCCCACTGTCATTCCATTTTAACTACCATGGCAACATCCTAAGGAATCTTGAGATTTACAGTTTAGGGAGTGGGTTTTAGAGTTCTCAGCCAGAGAATTATAGTTCCTCACCAGGATTCCATAGGGTATGGCCATGGCAGTTAAAATACTATAATTGTGCAATGTAAAAGAGCCCCTAGAGGAAGGGATACCAGGCAGTTCATATAGTTGGCAGGTGTGTGTGTTACCCAACTGTGCAACTGTAGAACTGTCCCTTTGGACCCTGTTCACTCAAAGGAGCCAAGATTAGAATCTTCCTTCTTTAGTGCCACCACAGGCAATTTTCTTTTTGCTTGTTCTACTAGCTGTTTAGGATTAGGCAGCTTGCCTAAGGCTATACACAGAAACCTTGCTGCTGGAACCATTTTGAGCATGTTAAAGATATTTTGGTACTGAAGTGCCTGGCAGAAAAGAGTGCATGGCCCTTAAGAACGCCTTTACATTTTGAATTTGACACATCAAAAAATATGTGGGCTAGTTGAATATTTAGGATTTTGGTGAGCATGCTGGAGTTCCCTTTGTGGGAGAGCAGACCAAAACTACACATGTATTTGCTTGCTCTGAGAATATTTGTGCCAAAATACATTACAGGTGCCAGTCATTTGTGAAAGGGCAAATTCACCTCTAGGTCAAGAGGTTCATCACAAAACTCAGGCCTGGTACAGACGGGCCGTTTGTGCCAACATTAGGGCTCGATAGGGCACAGCATCCATATGTGCCGAGACCTAATATTGGCGCCCTTATGTCACAAGGCTGCGGCCCTATCCACACGGGGCACAGCCTCGTGATGTAAGGGTGCCCAAGCGCCAAATGGCTCTGGGCGGAAGAGTTGTCATAGGGCTGCATCGCAGTCCTTATGACACCTCAAAAAAGGAGCTGCCTAGAGTGGCTCCTTTTGGAAGGCATGTCTGTGCTACAGCATGTAGATGCTGCAGCACAGACGGACGGCTTCTAGCCACCCATCTGTACAATGTTTTCCACATGCTCCAGAATGTTGCAAAATCAGTGTTCTGCATCTGTGGAGAGACTTAATACATCAAGGAGGCCCTTCTCTTCAGGAGGTCACACTCCACAAGAAGAGAGAAAAAAGAGGCGTTTGTGGCTAGCGTCTTACCTCATTGCATGTTGTGTACCCTGTTTGTCTGTTTTGTCATTTTGTCTACCTATTGATTATTTTAAACATTTCTGCTTTACTTAGCATCTACTGTGATGTTTTCAGGGCAGTGTGCAAGACTAGTAAAACAACAACCAAAATTGTCAAAAATAAAAAAAGTAGTGAAACTATTTTTAAAAAACCAGAAAATTTTGGAATGGCATAAACACTGACAAACTTCTCAACTGAAAGAAATAAACTTGCAAGGCACAAACAAATTAAAAAAAACATTTTCACTGGGCACTCATAAGGTTAGGTGTCAGGCAAACAACACTGGTGCAGACATTCCAAAACTAGGATAAATGCTCATGGTCTCTCATAACAAGCCTAAGATTTCCTGGTTTGGGTACTTGGAAAACATTCCCTTAAAATGATTTAATAGCAATAGCATGTACAATTCTATACTGCTTATCAGTGAACTCAGCACTCTCTAAGCAGTTCACAATCTGTATGCCAATTGCCCCTAACAAACTGGGTCCTCTTTTAACTGACCTACGGAAGGATGGAAGGGTGAGTCAATCTTGGAGCCTTGGGGTACAACTCACAACCTTCTGGCTGCAGTACCATAGTTTAATCACTGTGCTACCACAAATCAGAACACTGATTTTGCAACATTTTGGAGCATGTGGAGGACCTCCATCCACACAGGAAGCTCTCCTCTTCAAGAAGACACCGATTTCCTCCATGAGGAAACACATAAGAAGTTGGACAGGACTAGCCCACTTCCCCTCCCCACATGTCTGTTTCATAACCTCTGAATAGCAATGGCGGATGGATGGATGGACAATGCATCCTTATGCACATTTAATCATCAGTAAGGCCAACTGAGTTCAGTGGGCATTACCCTCAGGTAGAATTGCAGTTTAAATATTTATCTCCTGAGTCAGGCAAATATAACTTACTTGAAAGCCCATATACTAGTGAGAAGGGACTGAATCTCTGTGATCTCCACTCCTTCCCTTTAATCTTGTGTGTAATTACCGTAGTAGCTTACATCAAAGGAAGATCAGCTTGAATATGCAGCCCACCGCTTTGCAGATTCTGTATAAATATCCCATTTAAGGATGATCTTTTGCACAGATCTATCCTTCTGTATGTATACAATCAAGAGTCCCATTGATGTCTTAACTACACACGTTGACTTGTAGATTGATGGTAGGTAGAGGGGGTTTGTCTTGTGACAGGAATTGGTTTTTTGATGTGTGATTCTGTAATTCAGAAAAATAGGGAGCTTATCTATACCACAGACTTCAACTGGGCTAATAGTCATGCTTCTCTTTAGAGAATTCTGAAATTCTAGTGTGTATGTGTGTGTGTGTGCGCGCATGAATGAGAGAGAGAAAGAGAGAACTGTGGATGAGGGAACAAGATTCATGAATGTATACATCCTAGCATTATACAGTTAAAATGAAATAAACTCCATATGGATTCGTAGTGTATTTTCATGCTTAATTACTCTTTTTATACACGATGGCCATCTTTTCCACTGTTGACTCCAGAATGATAAAATGTCAGCAATAGGAAGGAATTTGAAAGGTTCAGAAAATAATTGAAATAGGCAGAAACTTTGTGAGATGAAGTATATGAACTCATAACACACACTGTTTTGAGCAAGTCTTGTGGAATTTTAGACCACCGAAATTCCTCTTTGACTTCTTAGTTGCAGACCACTAAGTTTCCTGATTACTGAGCTTCAGTTGTTTCCTAAATTTTGTTTCTACACTGGTTCTTAATTGGATTAGTAAAACAAAGGATCCAGTTATCCAAGCCCCCAAGAGAGCAGGCAAGTGACACGTTTTGTCGAAATCAGGATTTAACATCAGCTCTGTGTAACTAGATTGGAAGTCTACTTGGCAACCTCAGCGAACAAGATTTTGTGTTTTGGATTAAGAACATGGGTTATACTATCAATGGTGCTGGTTGGAATGTGTTGTTTGTTTAGCAAGTGGGTTGTGTTGTTTCTTAAGAAAGAAACGTTGCTCTCTTAACGTTTCAGAACTTCATGCAACCTTCTATTTCCACCCCTGTTGCGGAAATGTTCATTTTGGAGGCATGCTGATACAATCCATTGTGCAGTTTACTGAGTTAGCCCTCATGATGCCTGAATTTAAAACAAACAACACTTCTTTGTTTACTTACTAAACAAAGAAAGAAGTAAAAAAAGCATCCTCTATCATTAAATAGTTTTAGGAATTTTAGCAGTTTCTGGTCCATTTGCCACTGCAATGCTCAAACTTTTTTTTAAATTAAAGCCACCTGACGCAGATAGTATATAATGCTCAAATTATGTCCCCTAAGTAAATGGGAGAGTAGTCTGCTGCGCCAAAGTCTGTCCAGGAGAAGGCCTCCCTCCCACAAAGGCCAAGCAGCTCCTGAATGGCTATGGCCTCTTGAAGTCCACAAAATGAGGCAGGCGCCAGGAAGGAGACATGGTACCCACTAAAAGAATAAGATGGTGGATTCCTGCTGCTTCACTGCCCACAAACAGGCCACCCAAGAGAGTGAGAAGAAGGGCTTGCTTTTTTAAAAAAGATCCACCTCACACTGTTAGCATACAACAGCTTCCAAACGCTAGTACTAGTAAAACAGACCAGTCGTTTTTGCATAATAGTATCTACCTTTTCCATACAGAATTCATGAGTATTCTCTTCTCTTTCACATAAAGTTTATCTCTTATGATCTTACCTCTACAAGGGCCTAGGATTCCTCCTTGATTGCAGGCTTTTGTGGGAATAATATGTTTCTTACACAAAGGCAGGTTACTGGATTACTGTGGCTTCAACTGGGGTGCAATGAATTTATGCTTTGCTTATTAGATCCATGCCCATCCCAGCTGATGAAAAGCTGGCCAGATGGCAAGTGTGTGTGTGTGTGTGTGTTAAAATGCTTCCAGGAAAGAGGGTATGACTCCATAGTATGAAAAGAAGCAATGCTCAGATCTCTGCTGAAGACCTACATACTTTTATATAAAGCTACTAGAAGAGACCATCCACCAGTTTCATTTCCAGTTGGAATTCCATTGGAATCTATAGCATATACATTTAGACCTTTAGCACTATAAGATATTTTAAACAATAAGTTTATGCTAAGGTCATAAATGCTTAATGATATAAGTTCCAGGACATTACCTACTGATTTTTCTTTTATTATTAAGGCATTAGATTATTTTACTTGCATTCTTCAGGTTATTCAAATATTCAGCATAGTATGCTGAATCTTTCTTTTGTTTTGTCACTTACACACTTATATAGATGTATTGATTACTGAGATTTTAAATGTTAATTTTAGCTCCAGAAGTTGCTGTATTCATGTTTGCATATTTTCTTCCTGTGTTGAAGGAGCTGTGTACGAGTGTTGCAGCACTTTTACAAGCAATCTCCCTATTCATAATAGTTTAATTGATTCCTATGCCGTTTGTAATAGTTTGTATTTTTAGCAAGTTCATCAGCACTTGGGGATCACACCATGTCCCTATATTTACAACTAGGCTATTTATAAACATAGAATCACATTTTCAAAACAGGACATGTCTACTTAAGACTTTGGGGCCCATTATAAATGAGCCGTTTTGTGCGTGCGGAGTGCGCACTAGGGTTAGAAAGGGGCGGTGCTTCCACACACCCCTAAACCTAGTGCGCGCTCTGCACGCACAAAATGGCAGGGCGGGGCGGAAGTGATGTCCTCACTCCGCGCCAGGGCGCCTAGTGCACCCATAGCACGGAGCAAGAAGGAGCTCCGTTTTGGAGCTCCTTCCTGGTTTGGTCCGCTGGACGCAGCCTTCACACGGCTGTGCCCAGCGGACCAAAGGAGAAAGGGGCCAAGCGGCCCCTTTCTCCTCCTCCCCGCCACCACAGGGTGTCCTTGGGGCTTGAAGCCCTAGGGACACCCCTTTTCAGGCTGCGGGGAAGCAGCGTTTTGCCGCTTCCCCGCAGCCTGAAAAGCGTCGGATCGGGGCCTCAGCAGCTGCCATTCTGGCCGCTGAGGCCCCGATACTCCGGGGAAAGAGGCGGGTGCAGCCCACCCCAAATGGACAGTCTGTAACCCGCCTATGTGTTTAAGTTTAGTGGTACAGACCTGTGGCCCATGTCTTTCACCTCCTAACATACATGTTTCTAATGGCTATATATACAATCACAGTTAGAAACTCTTCCTTCCCTCTATCTGCATTCCACCTTTCATGAATCAGGGCAGATTTTTCTACTTTGCTTGAGCTGTACTCATGTTTGACCAATGTCAAAAAGATTTTTGTTTTCTACAAACACATACAATGATTCAACAGCAGAAGATGTGGTGATTAAAACAGTCCTACTGTTACTTAGCCACTGAGACTGGAATTATATCAATTTGTGGTAACATAACTGTGTTTAGATTGATTTTGAATACAGACATAACCACGTACTTTGACTTCGGTTCTGAATACACTTCATCTGGGCACTACAGTGTTTTCATTTTAAATCTCACATGTTTGGCATGTAATTCCCCTCTGGCAAGCTGCATCTCAAATCAAAGACTTCAAAGAAATTAAATTCATTTACAGGTGTTTTCAGACAGATTTACTCCCTGAGGTTGCAACCATCCAGCTATAAACATGACAGCTATATAGTGTGACCACCATTTTATATTGTGCTATGCATCCTGTAAGATGCCAAAGACTTTGGGCTATTTCCTTTTACCCAGCTATTAATGGCATGTGTTAATCTTTTTTTCCAGACGCACTTTCCCTATCTAGTTTTCCAAAGGGTGATAGAGAAATGGATAGGGCTGCTTTAGAGTGCAGCTGCTTCTGGTCTCTCCTCTTTGATTTCTCTGCCTGATGCAGATCTAGGAATTTATACATTGGTGGATGCATTGTTGTTAGTGAAGGGAACTGGGTAAAGAGAATAGGCAAAAGTAACAACCATGAATATTTATGAACTTGCTTGATTTGTGGGATATTTCTAAATAGATATCCTGCATTGCACTAGTGGCCTAGCCAGGGGTAGCTGCATGCTCTCCTTCATCCCCTGACATTCAGCCTACCTATCTTCAGGCTGGAAATGGTCCCACTCCATCCATTTACTGGCCAGAGGAGGATGGGAAGGGAACAGTCAGGCAGCAGCTGGCTGTACTCCTGCAGCTGGCTAGAGGAAGATGAAATCATCCTCCTGGACCTCCAGAGAACCTGTGGGAGATCAGTAAAGATATATGTTCCTTTTTGCAGCTGCCTGCTTGCCTTCTTTCCTCCCCAGCCATTAAATGGGAAGTGCCCAATTGGAAGCCAGGTAGGCTTTGTTTATGGGAAGGGAGTTGTTGCATATAGCAGTGCTGCATACCTCCATCTGTAAAAACCAGAATTGTGCACATGCAGACATAGTTTGACATTATGCTTGTGTGTGTCACCAACAGGATACTGACCAATTGTCACTGTCTGTGCAACACTGCATACTCCACACATCCATTGTTTGATTGTTTTCAGCAAATTGCTTCAGAAATTGAATGAGTGTCCTTTTCAAACACTGTCCAAGCTCCCTTGCTTCCAGTGTGATGGAGGCATGTGAATAAGATAGGTACCATTTTTCCTCTGGATTAATATGTGAGCAGAGACTGCAATACTGCCAACACCTGTTTAGGATTAAGCTCCACTGAGCTCAGTGGAGCTTCCTGCCCAGTAAATATGCTGAAAATTGTACTGTGCACTGTTAGTGATAGTACTTCATATTAAGTCAGAGGAAATTGTAACAAGCTGGATTACATTCTTTTGTGCAAAAGAGTGCTGGCCCACTTAGCTAAGTATGGTTCCATACCAGGCTGGGCAAAGTGTGGCTGGCCATAGGAACAATTAGAAGGCTCTCCATGATTCAAAACCTTTTTCTATGGTAGGGGGGGGGGGGGGGGACAATTAAATTTTACTCAATTTGTTGTTTCTGATCAAATGCCCTCTAGGGTGTGTTTTCACCATATATTTGGCTCCCCGTGGGCCAAACAGGGAGTGAAGTAGTTTTTTGTGGGTTTTTCGGGCTATGTGGCCATGTTCTAGAAGATTTTCTTCCTGACGTTTCGCCTGCATCTGTGGCTGGCATCTTCAGAGAATGCTTGCATGGAAAAAGTGGGTCTATATATACTGTGTGAGCCTGGGAATGCAGGAGTGATTTGCATGTGTATTGTTCTGTGCTGATGGCAGTCCTCAGGCTGGGAGGCTAATGCAAAAGAGGATTAATGTCTGCTAATTGGTGATCATTAGCTGCTGGGAAAACCTCTGATTCTGAGTGGTTTCCCATTTGCATTTGCCGAGTCCTTATTTTGCGAAAAACCCACAAAAAACTGTGGATGCCGGCCATGAAAGACTTCGACTTCACAGGGAGTGAAGTGACTTCTAGGTCACTTCCCATAGTTTTTTTTTAAAAAAGGTGTCTCTTGGACCTAAAGTAACTGGGAGAATGTGGAGAAATGCCCCCTCCCTTATTCTGTAAATGATGTTTATGGACTTTTGGGGGCAAAAAAAATAGGCTCACCCCCCAAATGAAATGGATTACTTTGAAATAAGGACATTTTTCATGCAACATATGTGCTCTTTTACTGCTGAGATAATGGGTTAAGATCCTGTACACAGCTGCATCTCCTGATGATACCACTGAAAGTCCTAACTTTTAAGCCTGGCAGTACCCCACAAAATGGTCTGGCTTAAAAGATAGGTTTTGGGGAGACACTGTAGTTGCTGACAAGGATGGCAGCCATGGTCCTGAGGTGCTGCTGTGTAATGCCATGGTGGCCCCCACAGATATTGTTGGACTTCAGCACTCATCAGCCCTAGCCAGAATAGGCAATGCTGACAGATGACAGGAACTAAATTTCAAATGCAGCTGAAGAGCTGCAAGTTGCCTCTCTGAGTATAAAAGATATTTGGGGCTGCCTAGACAAGGAAATCTTGGAGCCCTCCAGATGTTGTTGGAGTGCAACTGCCACGATCTCTTACTATCCAGTCAGGCTGTTTTCAGTTGCAGTCTAGCAACATCTGCATGGCCACATGACTCCCATCCCTGTCTAGACTGTCCTATTCCTCCACCTTTTTCAGTCTTTCCAAACAAGTTCTATCACAACAAATGGCATTGCTTTTGTTTCAGGAGAAGTGAGAGCCCGTGTAGCATAATGGATGGAGTGTTGCACTGTGACTATGAATACCAGAATTTGATTCCCCGCTTGGCCATGAAACCCACTGGGTGACATTTGGCAAGTCATTTGCTCTCAGCCTCAGGGGAAGGCAATGGCAAACCTCCTCTGAACAAATCTTGTCTAGAAAACTCCATGATAGGTTTGCCTTAGTCATCAGAAATGACTTGAAGGCACTTAGCAACAATAAAAACAAGTTCAGGACAACTGAAGGCACTCAGGTGCACCTCCACCAACATCCAACTGCACTTGCCCACCTGGGAAGAAATGGTAGCCTTTGCCATTTTCCAAGGTTTGGAGGCTAATGCTGGTTCTTTCCTGGGCACATAAGACTGACCATATATATCTGGGGAAGATGCAACATCCTCCATCTCCCAACCATTAAAGTAAGTAACTGATAGAGATGTACATTCTGCCAGTATTTCTATTGGATATGTGCCATTATCTGCTAACTCTGACTAGTCTGTTTCTCCAATGCCTTAATTCCTTCACAGCTTCTGTATCTGCAGCTTTTCATCCTATGCTGGCATTGTTACAAAAGCACAGTACACCAACAAGATCCAGCCTATACTTCCCAGGAGCCCTAGCCAATATATCCAGTGCAAAAGTAAGTTGGGAGTTGCAGCCCAACTACTCTGGAGGGCCCCAAGATTCCTATCCTTGGTCACTAGTATATTTTATCACGAAGAATATACAATAGCCAATGGTATATTTTACAATAAGGAAAACAGAGCTCTTTATTCAATCTGTGCATACACTGGACAGTATCCTGTTGATGGCTTATGTACACCTAAGTATGGCTTACATTCATGTACTGTATGTGTCTTTTTGGATGGCGTGCAAGAGTCTATTCTCTAGCCAAAACCTTCCTCTCAACAGTTGTCATACCCTAGGAGAGGTGACAGCTGCGGCTGCTTACCGGTGGAGAGGAGAGGGAACAGGAAGGCAATTCAGAGGAGGAAGCAGCAGCAGCTGGTCTTCGTCCAAGGGGAAGGAAAAGAACGATGCACCCTTATTTCTTTCTCCATATAAGCCCAGAGGGGAAGAAAAAAAGATGCAAAAACCCTTCTGAAAAAACTGCCTAGAAAACCTTGTGATAGGTTTGTCTTAGTGTCATGAGAAGTAAAAGAGAAATGACTTAGATGTATACAACAACAACAACAACAACATGAGTCCAGAGCAGCTTAATCTTCCTCTTCTGAACTATCTCCCCTCTCCATCCCCTCCCAACTAGTATGGAGGAGGAGTAGCGGCTGTGGACCATCCCAGAATTTGACAGCTAATGGGAAAGGAAAACATGCGATTGTATGGGTGAAGCATCACATTATGCCTGCTTGATGTAGGAACTCAGCTATTGTGACCATGAATCGCATGTCCAAGCAATTCACAACCATCAGAAGTACCGGGCAATACCTGCAACATTCTTAGTAACTCTTGCTGTGCCTATACAATTACATGTCATTATTTGATGTGCTGTAGCCTATAACCACCATAGCATTCAGAGAGGAAAATTGTGCACTGGTGGAATCCTGTTGCCTTTTTCAGAATGGTGTACTTTTTTGTGGTTCCTAGGCATGTTAGCATTTCTACATCATGTTGCAAAACCAGAATCTGCATTGGTTTCTCCTTTTACACATAGTCTAGAGTAGGGTTGGCATCCTGTTAGTGGGTTATGCAGGTAGGTCAACCTTGAACCTGCAAATATCTTTGGAGAGGGGCTGATGGGGTTGATCTTCCCATCTTCCCAAATGCCCCTGAGATTTACTGTAGAGTCACTGCAAATCTCCCTCATGGCCATTACATTCCTGTGCAAAATGGGCAAGGTTGTCAGAGAAGCATCTTTTGGATACTGGCTTTTGATTTTATTCCTTTTAAGTGAAAAATATGTTAATATAACCTAGAGGGGAGTCAATTTATGGAGGTTGTGGGCTAAAGTCTCCCATGAAGCTCAGAGAGCCGTACCTTCCTCTCTCTGCCCCCAACTCCAACAACTCAAATTTGGAGGGACAGTAGGACAGTGTCTGGGGAGTTTGATGAGCCAAATGAGAGTCCTGGCAGGCTGCCCAGCTGGTTTAAACACTCTGTTGTATCACTTAAGTTTTTAAGGTTCCAGAACACTAAAAGACTGGCATCCTGTTCAGTAGTTATGAGATCATAAACTGGACTTATGATCTCTTGACTGCTCAAAATTAATGTTTACAGTCATTCCAGTGTGCGATAAAATGGGGTTCTTGGCCCCATCCCGTTCCCATCACGTGGGCACATTAGAACGCACTGGGGAATGTTTTAACCCCAGTGCAATAAACTTCTATGTCTGATTATGCAGGATCTCGGCCACTGTTGCAATTTGGTCACATTCAAGTGCTACTATCCAGAATCTAAAGTAGTGATTCTATTGGGTGATCTTCTGTTAGCAGAACTAGGATGGGTGCAACACTATTTTCTTATGGTAAAAGGTAAAGGTTTCCCCTTTGACAAGGCTGTCGTGTCGGACAGTAGGGGGCAGTGCTCATCTCTGTTACTAAACCGAAGAGCCAGTGTTCTCAAAGACAACTCTGTGATCATGTGGCCAGCATGACTACACATAACACTGTTACCTTCTCACTGAAGCAGTACCTATTTATCTAATTGCACTTTTACATGCTTTCAAACTGCTAGGTTGGCAGAAGCTGGGACTAGTTACGAGAGCTCACTTAGTCATATGGCATTTAGGCCTCGAACTGCCGACCTTCTGATCTTGCAGTCATCTGAGTCAGCATCTTAACTGCTGAGACACCACATCCCCATTTTCTTATGGATCCCCTCAAAATAAATAAATAAATAAATAAATAAATAAATAAATATCCAACCCCCCTGCACTGTATAACTAGGAAACCCTCTGGATTTGCTGATACTCCAGATTAGCTTTCTTTGGCAAACACTCATTCTGCTTAATGGTAGGACCTACCCAAGAAATCGTAATCTATGTGCAGGAGAGAGACTTCAGAAGGGTTCAGTTGTCTTGCACTGACACATTGCCCTTCTCAAAAGAAATACATTTCTCAAGAGAAATATATTTCCATGCTTGAAGATAGCCCTCTCTTAAAACTGTTTTAAGGACTACAAAATGAGAAGTAATGAACCCTAGTTCACTGATCATAGGACCTGAATTATATAAAATGATCACATGAACACCTTCTTTTTAAACCATACCCAAATTCTAGAGTAGACACCAAAACCTCATCACTACCTTGTATAATATAAGAGGATCCTGAGACATACACACATTCAGTCTATCCTTTTGGATTTGCACACTGGAGAAGAAGACCAGTAATAGGGTGGGAAAGCATCAACTTTAGGAATGGTCACCCTGCACTGCTTTCTCACTCAAGAACCGTACTCACTCATAGGACATCACATCTAAACACAATGTTCTGCTTTGTGATGAATCTCGATACAAACAAAAGAACAATAAAAATACATTAATTGATATTCTGTGCTTACCTGTTCTATAATCATTGACAATAAAATAAGCCAGAATCTTGTCAACAGATACAACAAACAGAAGTTGTGATTTAAGGAATAAAGTGGCTCATTTTAATAACCACAAAAGTTGGTCACTATTAAACATGACATTCTAAAAAAAGTCACCACAGGATTCATTTTATAATAAATTTACAAGTGGGTGGTATACATTTAGATACAGAGGTAGAATTTCACCTTTACAATATTCCACTAATACAGATTATCAAATTCAAGGCACAAAATTGTTCTTACAAAAATGTAAAAAATTTGTCATCTGTTATACAATGCAATACAGGGTTGTTGTTGTTTTGTAAATTAATAAGTTTTATATTGTTTCCATACTCCAAGGTTCAAGCTGCATTCATCATTCATTTTGTCTCCAATTCAGCTGACACAAGAACTAATACTTACAAAGTTTATTTTCTTATCTTGATTCGCTTTACACTTTAGGTGGGTTACCACATAGCAATGGAGAATAATGGGAAGGGGGGAAGATTTTTACCATAAAATAGATAAGGACTATGAGTTGGACTTTAGATAGCTCTCAATGTCAACTTTTTAATTCTGCTGACACTGAAAGGACTAGATGGGTATGCACAGCCACAGAATCTCTCCTAGTAATAGAAAGAAGTGTCCTGTATAAGGTCAATGTGAAAGTTCCTAAAATATTCATTATTCTGCTGAATTATGACACAATTATCATTCAATATATGCAGTTGTTACAAAGGAGAATTTCATTAAAATCCACCTGTTCCTCATAAACTGAGCAAACCCCAAAACACAGTCCTGTTACATCACATTTGTTTAAATGTTTACCCCACAAAAATACCACAAGAAAATTAACAGTTGCCGACACAGTTGCCATCATCTACTTGAATGACCATCCCAAGAGTTAAGTCTCACATAGTTCCTCTCTACCACACACACACAAAAAGTAGCATGTCACTTTACATTGAGCAAAGTTCCAAAAGAAGAAGGGTGACCATTACATTTTATAAATTTCCTTTTCCTTTTATGGTTTCCAAGAATTCTAGTTACTTTATATACAGTATGTAAAAACAGTGATTTTCTGTTTACTATACAGGTATAGGATCAAAAGAGAATGCCACAGTAAAATGTTAACAATTGCATCTGCTAAATGCAAGTGCATTTCACAATTGTCTTAAGTTTTTATCATACCTATGCTACAAACAGTCCTTTGTAAAACATTACATTCCATTTTTTGCTTCATTGTTATTTGTGGCTTGCTTTCGTTGAGCAATGAAAGGGTACATACACTTGTCTGCTCCCAAAAACCGGTACATGCATACAACTGCTTCAAAAGGAAGGATGCTGAAAGGAAAAAAGAAAATAAAACATATTATAAACATAGTAGATAGCAGTTGGTAAAGCATTCATTTTTATAAAAATGATTTACTGTCTGTAGTTACCGTCTTCCCCTTTGAAAACAAAAAACAGCCAAAAGGAACATAGTAGTTGTGGAAACAGATAATATTTTCAACCTTTTTTCTTTTCTCTTTTGCTGTTGAAATAATAATCTCTCTTGTACAAGTATACAAAGACTTAAAATAAATCAAAGACAATATTTAGGTTGAAAGAATGAAAGTGTGCATGGGTTTATAAATTGTAGAACAGCTATTAGAAGGTCTTAACAAATACATGTTTACACTCAAATATTGCTTCCCGCAAATGTTATCTAAATTTATTATGAATTCGTTTAAGAAAATGCTTCTGTCCCACCCTGTATCTACACATCTGAGGGTGGGGTATAGACAATAAAAACAACTTAATGCAATTACAGAACAATTTAAAACAATTCAACAGAATAAAACATAATGAAAGACAAAAATCCACAACCAATTGGAAACAGCCAGGCTATGGTTCACTGGGTCCCAAAAGCTTGGGTGAAGAGCCAAGTTTTAACTTGGCACCAAAATGAGGCCAATATCAGTGCCAACTGGGCCTCTGCAAAGTCAAAGAGAAATAGTTCTACAATAGAAATAGAAAAAAGTGGAAACCTGTAGCATTCAATAAAAACTTTCTTACCACTAGAACACCACACTGATGTTTTAACACAGGTGTGGCAATCCTACCCTCTAGATTTTGCTAGACTACAACACCAGCACTTCTCACCATTGGCTTTGCTAGCTAGAGTTGATGAAACTTGCAGTCCTAGAACTTCCCAAAGGCTGTGTGATTTTGATCACCATTTTTACTTTTAAAAACCCCTAGTATCTGACTGCCTGGATGCAGACCCTTGCAACTGCTGAGGCTCACTATGCAAAAATAATCATATACCATCAGAAATCAGATCACTAACAGTTTTAATGTTAATGTTGGAATTTGTTTCCTTCATTAGCAGATGTCCATTTTTAGTCAAAATCACAATCATCTAGAGGTTTATGAAGTCAATTTAAAAACTAGAAGACTTAAATAATCCATGATTATTTCATGTACAGGATTCAGACAACTAAAAGGATGCCTATATCCACATGTCAAGGATCAAAATGGAAAAGAGGTCACTGCACAGTGAATTTTTTTAGTCAAAGCTATACTAAAGCAATGGACACCACCACCTCTATTGAACTCACTCCAGAGAAGGATCTTACGCAATTAAATTAAACTGAGAGTCTCAGCAGAAGATAAGCACAAGGAAAAGGAATTTTCAAGATCAGAAGCAGTAGAGTAAGAAACAATAGCTTAAGACTAATTTTAGCCCTTCCTTCCCTCCAAAATTGAGAAGACTGTGCCTCCCACTTCCCTTTCCCATCTGGATTCCACAAGATGCAGATTGCGGGGGGGGGGGGAGTATTTGTGAGAGACCTTTTAGTAAGTATCAGTACCAACTATGCCTAGTGTAGTTCCCTTGTACTTCTGAGACCTATAAAAGTTTTAAGCATTGCAGTAGCCCAGACAGAAAGAGACTGCCATGTGCCTTACCCCATGTTTTTTGTGTATGTTTGTAACATGTGGGTAAAGATGAGAGATCTATTTTTTTAAAAAAAAACAGGGCTTGTAATTATGACATGTGGGGATGAGGAGAAATTGCCTTCCCCCAACACGTAAGACGCAGAAGGTTTTTTTAGAATTTATCTTACACTGAGATAACACATTGAAAGAGTGGACCAAAGGTTTTCTCCTTCAGCATAACACTGGCAAAGACGACTATCTCATGTTCGTTCTTCTTCCTGGTTACACGGTAAGGGTTTACTGCAATGATGTATCCATGACAATACTGCTAGCGTGTTGCTAGAGAGCAGCGTTGACAGAACTCAGGTTCAATTCATGTCATCACTAGATAGAAAAATTAGATTGTAGGAAAGATCTCCATCCAATAGTCTCGAAAGTGACTACCAGACAGAGTAGACTATACTAGGCTATAGGGACAGAAAGGAAAGATGACAGCACATTAGATAATGTTCCTGCAATTGATCCAGATGTATCCAAAACACAGTTAGTTGCAACTCTGTTTGTATCACCAGCCAAAGGGATTAGCAATTCTTACATATATCTGATGTTTTCTATTACACAAATTCTGAGTGATTATAAAGCCTCTGTCTTTGTCAGTTTATGCTACCTAATTGTTTCTATCAACAAATACAACCAAAATGTCTTGGTGAGTACTGAAACAATAACAGGACAATACTCTTGCAAATCTGTCTGCCCATTTACTTGTGGAAGATGCATGTTAAAGGACTAAGTAAGAATTTCTAGACAGTCACCTTTTCATGAAAGTAACCATATACATCAGGCGAGGTGTGCAAATCATAGGCTGATCTGTCAGTATAGCTCTCATAGCTTGCTTTACACAATAATCTGGTTTCAGAGGTGGAAGGAATGGCTCGATTTCTTTTCTGAAAACAAACAAACTGAGTTTTAGAAGTAAGCTCACAGAGAAAATCTAACTTCGAGTTAAAAACACTTTTGTCCCACTGGTTCCAAAGGGAGAGATATACACATCAGCTTAATTGTCTAACTGACATCAATACAATTTACTTTACGTAATGAATTGTAAAATCAACCCTCCAGTAATGAGTGTTTAATAAAATGATAAAAAGATTTTTAAAAAAAAGAACTTTAAAAAACACACAAAATACAAATGTTACAATAAAAAGAAAGACGCTCTTAAGTAGGGCAAAGAACTTTTGGAACTCCTCCAGATGTTCCAGATTTCATCTCTCAGAAGCCTGTGTCTTCATGTGCAATGGTAGGGAATTATGGGGATTTAATCTAATAATCATCTAAAAAAATCTAAGAATAATTAATAAGTAAATGTATGAAGTGCAAGACACATTCATGTTATATTAAAACTGCACAAGGCAACAATCAGCTAACAAATATTTGTGGATGGGGTTAAAGATACTTGAGCTTCTCTATTAAATGAATGTAAAAAGGATAGATCTTTTATTCCAACAAACCAAACATTTGCTGTTGGCTGGAATCTTACTGGAGAGTTACAAATGGGTAAGCACCATAGTTATGGTGCTATGCAGTGACTTCCATTCTAATCCTCATAATCCCCATTTAGAATAAACTGCAGTCAATTGGGGGGGGGGGGTGTTTAAGGGATCTGTCCCCCTGTTGATTGGTAAACAGCTAAATGAAGTTCCCACCCCCTCCTGTGAATGATCTCCAATGTGACAGGCAGAAGTAGGCTCCCTGTTGCAATCCCTCCTTTCTTGGATGAGCAGGTAGGAGGGAACCATCAGCCAGTTTCCCAACCAATAAAGGAACAGACCCCCATCTATCACAGTGGCTGCCACCCAGTAAGTAAGGATTGAGGAACCTTACTTTCATGTAAGGACTGAGGGACTTTCATTTAGCCCCTACACTAGGGGCTACATAGGGATCAAGAATATGAAAGTGTCACCCTAAGTTATGCATTTGCAACTGAGCATTATCTTTTCCTAGTTAGTACTGGAGAAAAAAATAACCCAAACTAGCCTACTCACCGAATTCTGCAGCCTCTAAACATTCCTGTGTCTACAAGGTAAGGACATACCAACGTTGTTTTAATACCATCTTTTTCAGCTGCTTTCAGTTCATGGCTCAGAGATTCATGAAAGCCCACAGCTCCAAATTTACTGGCACAATAATCCTAAAGTGCAAACAGACAAATCAATTTGAAAATATGTCACTACATGAAAAAGTGATCAGGTTGGAAGTCATTCTTGTATATCAGCAAACGAAGTATGTCTAAACAAAGCCACATCAAAAAGTGTTCACACTGGCGTTAACATGGCTTTGTGTAAAAATCTGAGAAAAGTATAAGAGGCAGTGGCTAAGTTCATCTTCTCTGCTGTTAAAACATGTGAGACTTTGATTTCTACTTTTGTAACAACTAGCTCTGCCCAACAGCTTTTAACATCCTAACTGTTTTTATAGATGCTAATGAATATTTTATGTCCCATATTATGTGCATTGTGGCTTACATGTTGGCAACAAAGGTGGTATTAAATTCATATAATAAAACTCATACAAATATTTATCTTTATTTTGTATTATCATGCTGCTTTTTAACAATTAATATATTTATAAATTGTATTACCGTATATGTTTTAAATAATATGTTTTACAGAGCTATTTTAATATATTCATGTACTTAATTTATTGCCTAATGATCTGTGGACTGTAATAAAAGGCAAAGAAACAGATCATCCGTCAGTCAGATCCTTGTCCATATTTTGTTTCTTTGAATTCTGTCTTGAGATGAGTGAAAAATTTCTACATCAAATAACTGACACACAACAATGTGGGGAAACAGTTGCTAACACAAATATCATTAAAACATGCTTCTGACCAGAATTTGAAACCAAATGGTTTCATAAACTACAGTCTGAAGTTACTTTAAGATTCTGGTTCATTCCAGACCTTGTAACCATGGTTTCCAGATTTGGTAGGAAAATGATTCAATTAATACCTAGGAGGACTTCAGTGGCAGTGGGTCATGAAAGGAGGAGGAGAGAAAACGTGGGCACAAAACTCATATGTATGTCAGTTTCATAAGCTGAGAAATGTACTTCTGAACACGCTGTTATTTCATTCCCTAGTTGTGTAACTATAGAGAATACCATCTTGTCATCTGCAATTTTAAGCTCTTCGTTATACACGTGAATGATAAACACTTCACCTTACTTCTATCATGACACAAGAAGAAAAGACAGCTACTCTGATGAATGCTACAATAATATATAACACAGAGAAGTGCTTATTCTTCCTCATTCTACTTTCAGATGTCCCAGGTATTAGGGGCGTGGATGGAGGAGGAGAACATAGGAACACAGAGACAATGTATGTGTGAGGAAGTAGAAGACTGAACTCAACCACTGCCTCATGTAAATTTAATTACCTGCCAGGGATACACAATCTAAACCAATTCTGGCTTAGTCTGTTCAACTTGCTCACTAATAGGTTATGTTCTATACAGCCTGTCTGATTATAATGGCCAACTTAGACAGACAATCAGAACTGTTGACTAATGAATTGCTGTTGGCAGTGTCAAATAAGTCCAGCAAGACAAAGATTTTAATAAAGACTCAAGACAAAATGCTACTAGAAACAAAAGAATTAACTGCTCAATTATGCCTTCCTGACAAGCAGAAATAAATTAGAATTCGGTATCACGATTGATACAAATAAGTATACATGTACTAGATATGAAAGAGTGATCCTTATTGATATAAGATTTGGCTAAGAAATAGAAGATAAATGGCAAATTATGCTATTTTGAACACATAGGACTCCATTCCAAATATTTCCATCCTGAAGCAAGAATGTTGCACTGTGTGACACCACCACTTTTTAATTTGTATTATTTTCTAATTATACTTCTTTGTGCATGTCTGTAAAGAAGAAGATACTATTAAATTTCATAGTATTTCAAGAAGGGTTGCTTATTCTCATTCTCTCTGCAATGATTAGTGTTGCAGTAACAATTTTTAAATACAGTCATCCCTCAATTTTTGTGGACTTCAAGACTGTGCTCTTGGTCCTTTGTGGACTAGCAAGTGGGGATGGTTAAAATGGTGTACATGCCTGAGGTGCGCACACAGAGCTATGTGCAAGATCACGCGGCCATTCAAGCCAATGGGGCTTAAATATTTGTGAATTTCCATTTTTGTTGAGGGGGGGTCTGCAACAGATTCCCTGGGAAAATGGAGGGACGACTGTAATTTAAAAGAAGTGGTTGGTGGCTACATTGAGTTAAGTTACTCATGTTAAGTAACCAATACTTTAAATTGACTGTAAACTTAAGCTAAAGGACAGTTGGTCCTCCATTTTCACGGGAATCCGTTCTGGACCCCCACCCCCTGAAAACAGAAACTCGCCAATATTCAAGCCCAATAGGCTTGAATGGCAGTGCGTGCTTGTGAGTGCGGACGTGTGTGCACCATGGGTGTGTGCCCCATTATGTCCCCCCTCTGTTTGCCTCTCACGCATAAGGAAGGGCGTGAATTCCAAGGCCATGCAAACGGAGGAGCAACTTTAGTTGTTCTTCAGTTGTGAACTCGTCAAAATAAAACACGTTGACACTCAGTATAAATGAAATAACAAACCTCCACTCCAGCAGTACTGAAGAGGCCAAGGGAACTTGCAACAGTAACAATGTGCCCATGATTCAATTCCAGCATTTTGGGAAGGAATGCTTTAGTGGTCTGCAAAGAAGAACAAAACAGAATATATTTATGTGTCAGCCATTTCTTATTCTGTCAGCCAGGATGCAAAACTGCAAAGGTCTCTCTCTCTCTCTCTCTCTCTCTCTCAGTCTCTCTCTCTCTCTCTGTGTGTATCAGAATAGTCCCCAGACCTGATGCTGATTCATTTTAATATAAAATTTCAGCACATAATTGCTTAATTCTGCAGATTCCATTTAAGTACAGTTGGCCCTCTGTATCGACAGATTTTTTTATCCATGGATTCAACCATCCAGGGCTCAGAAATATTTTTAAAATGCATAAATTCCAAAAAGCTAATCTTGATTTTGCCATTTTATATAAGGAGCACTGTTTTACTACTATATTTAATAAGACTTGAGCATCCACGGATTTTGGTATCCACATGGGGTCCTGGAAAAAAAAAAAACAGCAGACACCAAGGACACACTGTAAAAGCATGGCAACAAGACATGGAGGTGATTTCACTTCTTCCATTGTTAAATGATATTACAGCAACTAATTCTGATATGAGAGCCAAAGGCTCTGGTTATATGGCATGGTAAATCAGGAATCTGTGGGAACTCTGATTTACAGTGAACAAGCAATGTGCTGGTGAGCTCTGCTCAACTGTTTCTACTTGCACCAGAAAAAGCTTTGAATAGAAGCAGGAGCAGCTTTGTTCTATGGTTTGTTATGACAAGCAAAACTAGGCACAATTGCCACTCTGATTTGGTTCTCTCCCCACAAACCAAAGATGGAACCCAAAGTCTGCTTTAGATTTCTTTGTGGATTCCATGTTTGTTGAGAGAGAGAAGCAAACCAGATAGCAGGTAGTAGTCCTAACCAACTGTTTATAATACACATTTAATAAATAACTTAAACTCCATTTACTTTCATGGATTCACTCTAGGTCTGGACCCACTCCATATCTATTAGAAGTGGAACATAAGTATTTAATCTGCTTTGTACTTCCTGCTTGATTTGTTTGCTCTTTGTTCTCATGTTAAGAGGAATTCAGCAAATCCCCCTCCTGCTTTTTCATTAAATATTACCCTGTCCTTATCCCTCATCTTCCCTTTGAATAGCTCAATCCTGATTTTAGGCTGTAATCTTATATACACTTTTCAGAGTTATGTAGACAGAGTAACCGTGTCTAGGACTGCAGTATTAATTCCACTTCTTCACCCCATATTATTTTTCTGTCATATCAAGTGTGTGTGGGGAACCTGTGGTTGTTCAGATGGTATGAACTCTATATTCCATTACCCATAGCTCAGGCAAATGGCAGCTGGAAAATAACAACTGTGGGGCACTAGGATCCCTACCGACATGCTGTATAGATGCTTTCATAGATGCTACATGCTTTTATAGATTAGCCAAAATGCAAAAATCAGCTATAGTGGGACCACAACTATGAAACTTGCATTTAAATTCAAAAATAGGAATATTTCCTAGAAAGCAAGGTGCCTAAGACTTTCAAATAAATGTTTGTATGTCTTTGCTGTACTGAAAAAGTCAAGATTACTGCATGTATTAGCAGCCTTGCAGGCCTCAAGAACAAATATTTCTTTAATCAATGACCTTACAGCCATTTTGTAATATGAACTGGCTCTTGATGAGTAATATTCAAATTGCTTTTACTGCCACAGAAAACCAATGAACAATCCCATTGATTTTATTATTGTGTCATATCTTGACACTTTCCATTAGACAACTCTATATCCTCAGTTGGCAACTAGGTTTTAAATAGGGGATATGTTTCAAATAAGAAGGGCTTAAGAAGCAACATTATAAAGTCTGATCTCAGACAGAACCCCTCACATGCTGATACATAGGCAAGGAGCATTTTAACTCCTTTTCACAGAGAGAATAGCAAGAAAGCATGGCACTTTACACACACACACACACACAATAAAAAAGGACAGGATAGAAATTTGTGCATGCTAGCTTATAGGCAAAATATCAGTGTATAAATAATTACTATAATTCAACCTTGTTGTTGTTGTATCCCTTCAAGTCATTTCCTACCTATTCCAACCCTAAGGTGAACCTACCATGGCGTTTTCTTGAGCTGAATCACCCAGCAGGTTTCCATGGCCAAGTGGGGAATTACTACATACATTATATTGTTAAGTACAGTATATCTCACCATAATGAAGAAAAGTGTGACCTACATGCTATCTGCTGTGTTAATTTGATGTTTCAAAGCCCTTGCTTTCTCTTTTTTGTGGTTGTCTGTATACTAACATTGGGGAAACAGGAGATTGCCCTTGATGGAAACCTTAGTCACTTGAGGGTTTGGCAAAGCCCTTCCTTCAAGGCATCTTGCCTGCTCCGTACTACTTCCCAGTGCCTTTGACTTGGAATTACAAGTGAGCATCTTTGTTTTGTGAGGGGCACCTTTGCTGTCTGCACTACAGAACAGAATGTGAAAAGTTCCCATTACTTGAGAAGATGTGGCAAAAGGAGAGCTTAACACCTGGTGACCAGAGATTATGCTAGAAGTTTTTTTAAAAAAACAACAACCTTTGAGACCTAGCTTTGATTCCTGCACCTTAACCACATTCCTAATGTTGACTACTCTTGTAATATTCCTTCTAAGTCAGGAATAAGGGTGGAAATGAAGAGTTACCAAACAAGTGTTTTAATAAAGCACAAGGACACAACACTCAGACAACAGGTCTTACCCAGGCTCAACAGAACAGAGCTTCCATTTCATTTTCTAACCATATTAATTTTTGTTCTGCTAGAAAGTCATTGGATGTTCATCATCAAGCAACAGGAACATGTACTACAATCATCAGATGTACAGAAGTAGTTTGTAAGAATTATTAACTGCATTTCTATCCTGCCTCTCCAACAAGGAGCTATGGGAAGCATACATGACTGCCTTTCTCTTCCTTACTTATTTTATTACTTACAACAACCCTGTGAGGTAGATAAAGCTAGTAAACAGTAACTAGTCCAAAGTCATGTTATAAGCTTGAGAGTGGAGTGGGGATTTGAATCTGGGTCCCCCTAGTTCTAGTCCAACATTAAAACTCTACAACACCATGTAGATCAACAGCTGTTGTTACTAGTCAAGAATGTACTTTAAATATGCATCTTGACAGTTGCTTTCACAATTTGTAAATGATTGTTAGAAATTCCCAACTATTCATCTGAGAAATATCAATATTTTTACTTTGCAACAGGCATGCTGGGCCAGAACAAAAATAAAATAAGCCTCCACAGACACAGCTCCATCTAATCTCATCTTGCAACACCTGAATAACCCTCCATGGACTTTGCTAGGATTCCACCTGCAGAAATCCATTGGAAAGATGAAGGCATTTATAATTACTTTATAGCAGTCACTTTGCAGCTGCCATGTGTTTGCAGGAAGTGACAACGTGCTAGAACTGTACTTCTGCCAAATCAATTGCATCTGTAAGCCAGAAATAGGGCTCATTTTAAAGATGATACTCTGTGAAGCATACCTATTTTCAAATCAATACTGGTAAAGTTCTAAAATGAAGGGGCTTTGTTTCTGCTTTTAGAATCACAGCAGTTTGAAGCAATTAGTCATCTTTCCTTACTTTAAACCATTTGCTGTATAAATCTGTTCATTAGTTAATAGACAGTTCCAATAAATTCAGCTTCCTAGTTGTACAACTAAACTAAGCAGATTCAATTTAATTCCATTCTTTTGACATCTATGCATTTTTCAATCAGAGATGTCAGAATTTTGCCTTTAACCGCTTGCATATATTTTTGTACTGCACTCCTGCTTGCAGGTGTTAAAATAACTAAACCAAATCTTTGAACACCACACAAAAGAGAGGTTTTATAGGGCAGCTGGTGGATGTCAGAAGATTAACGGTTTATCCCGTTCTTGCCTCTACTTTTGATTAGCAGAAAGATTACCAATGCCACAGAATTAACCTCATTTGCTTCTGGTGCACCCGTTCCGATGCCTTCAGGTTGTTCATGAACCCTTTGAGGGTTTCTTGCAGGGCAGGTTGTACAGGCTGAGTATCCCTTATCTGGAATTCTGAAATCTGAAATACTCCACCATCCAAAATTGTCCACATGGGTGGTTGAGAAAGTGACACCTTTGCTTTCTGATGATTCAGTATACACAAACATGTTTCATGCATAAAATTATAAAAACTATTATACATGAAAGTACTTTCAGGCTATGTGTATAAAGTGTATACAAAACATAATTGAATTTCATGTCTAAACCTGTGTCCCATCTCCAGTCTCAGTATGTATGTATATGCAAGTATTCCAAAATCCAAAAAGAAAACCCAAAATCCAAAACATTTCTGGTCCCAAGCATTTAGGAGAAGGAAGACTCTACCTATGTCCCTAATATACCAAATACTACTTCTGGGCCAGAAATGTATGCTTCAAATTACAATGTGCAAACATAGTTATGGTCCTACTTCCATCACCAATACTGTACATTGAAATTTAGTTTTTAAACCAGAAAAGAGAGCAGTTGTTGATACTCAGTTGCAAGTGGTGCATGAATGTCTTTCATGTTCTATCTTCCCCCCCCCCCCCACCTGCTGTTTTAATAATTATGCCTGAGACCACCACCATGCCCCCCTTATCTGCAGTACACACAGGCAGGACAAGTGAAAGTGAATTAGGAGCATCAGCTGATAGTGCTATGAGGATTAACTTACACCTCGCCTTTCTTCCAAAACTGGAACTCAAGGTAGCTCACAACAAGGTTAACTTAATAAGCAGAAATAAAACCATAAACATGGAAGGTTATAATGCTGAAATAATTTAAACCAATTATATTGTTAAAACACAATTTAATTAAAGCAATGTAAGACTACATCAGTATAAAAATACAACATCCAGCTGATACACTCCCAGTCCTCAGTAAGCAAACACCTGCCAGAATGACAAGATCTGCCTGCCAGCAGAAAGACAACACGAAGGGGCAAGTCTTCCTTAGAAAGGAGTCCCATATTCTGGGAGCAACCACCAAGAAGACTCGTTTCATATCTCTGCCATATGTGCCTATAAGAGTGACAGAACTGAACAAAGGGCCTCCCTCAAAGATTTCAAACCCCAGAAAGTTTCCATAGGAAAATATGGTTCCCTTCAAAACACCTGGATCCTAGTCGCATAAGGCTTAACAGATCATGACACCACTTTGAATTGTGCCCAGAAACAGGCAAGTACCCAATGAAGCTGTTTTAACAAAAGAGACACATGCTTCTTGTACAAGCTCCTCATCTACAACACATTTGCACAAATAGCTTGGATATTTTCAAACATATATTTGAATCTGTAAAGGGAGAAACCTTTAAAAAAAACACATGTATGCTACTGAATTCTCATATTCTTGTAATGATGGGTTCTGCCAAGTTCCATACACAGTTCTCTGTACGCAGACATTATGAATTAAGAAGCTGTGAAATCTGAGATAAAATGATAAAGAAAGACACTGCTTGAAGTCCTGTAAAAGGAAGATTTTAGTGATAAAAATAGGTTAGACAAGCCAGGAGAGGAAGCATAAATGTTATTGTGTTTGTGTGTTTATCTGTCTGTTTGTTTCCAAGATTATTTGTTTTTGTTTGTTGTAAATAAATTTTAAAAAGAGTGAATTAAGAAGTTGTGACTTTGTCCCACTTTTGCACTCAGGGGCATCTACAAACTTACATATTGGGAGGAAAGGGGAATCTGCTTGACTTATCATCAGTGACAAAAACATAACATTCTTTTCCTGTTCTAGAATAGATAAAGAGAACAATTTATTCTAGGACAGAATGATCTTGAGTGCAATACCTAATTCTGCAGATGTGGCATTTTAAAACAAGAGAAAGTAAGACTGGACTTTGACTTTCAGTCAAATGGACTGAAAGTTATCTATACAAAATTATCTATATTTTTTCACAGTAAAGTAGACTTGGTGGTCATCTAGAAGCAAATGTTGGAACAGATGGAGTAATATGTTAGGAATTTCTCTGCATATGAGAAACTAGTTTGTAGACAACCATTCACTGGGGAGGGGCTGTACAGACAGCCCCAAAGGAGTGGCATCCTGCTGCCCCTTTCAGCAAGCCCCAATCCGGTGCTTTGGTGGCCGAAAACGGGCCGGCAAAATGCCACTCTTTCTTAAAGCAGCAAAAAGCTGCCCTTGCCACAGTGGTGGCGGCTTTTTGCAAATTCTTTGAGGCAGCACGTCTACACACTGCGCCAAAGAAATGGTGTGACACCGCCCACCATGCAGTCAGGCATGCAGCATGATGCCAGCATCCGGTGGAGTCAGGGTGACTGGTGTGTGGTTGCCATGCCCCCACTTCAGCCTAATGCTGGCGTTTAGTACTGGTCTGTTTATCCCCTTGCTTACCTTTGGAATGCAACTAAATTCTTTAGTTTTGTTCTCAGATTATTGTACATTAATGTAACATTAATGTAACATTATTGTAATAACCTGAAAAAAATGTAATTCAAAATATAATAAGTAAAACTGAAATTTAAGGCTTAAGATCTTGGTTGGTGAGCTGGACACAGTGAAACATAAAGGTGGAAGAAGTGTTCATGACAGTGAATGTGGAAATAATAAAATTGTGCAAAATGGACATAAGCCAGTCTTCATTCCATTAAGAAAGATGGATTCCTTGTGATTGGGCAGGCTATAAATAAACCATTTATTGTTGTTGTTGTTGTTTGGTTCTATGGTAACACCAATATCTTCTTAAGGAAGCAGTTAAGAGAAAGAGTGTTAACCAGCTTCTTTTCATCAACCTGACTGCACAAAGGAACTTGCTGGACTGGTTTGACCGCAGTAAATAGAATTCCCTTGAAAAATACATAGCAGTTATTCTGGATGACTCTAGTATAGGCAGGACTCTGTATACCTGTATTGTGCCAAAAGAATGCCAAGTCATGGATAAAGAAAACCCAACTTTTTTTTACTCCAGAGACATTTGCTAATATCTGCTCTATAGTGTGCATGTTTATTCTGCATTGAGTTTTGTAGAATCTGTGACACTTTGTCTTTGAGTAAAAAAAAAAGTCAAGAAAGAAAGGGGATACACATTTGAGATAACATGAGTAGAGAGAGACACAATTGCTCAGTACACTGAAGTCCTATCTTTGTTCAAACAAAGTTTTAACTTTCAACAGGTACTACCTATCTGCAGTATTCTTCTCTAGGAGACCTAGAAACATTTTAGAAGTGAATGGAAAAGGCACCAAGCACATTCTCCTTTTGGTGGTGTAAACAGATAAGAAAAATAAACTCCAGCATACACACACTTCTGATCCTGCTTCCTCCTCCTCCTTAACATTAAGTTTTGGGCTAGTAGTGTCCAAACTGTGCCCTTTGAGAGATTTTGGACCTTAGATCCCTGAATCACAGGCTATTGGCCAACATGGTTTCTGGTAGCTGAAGTCCAAAATCTCTTAAAGAACACAGTTTAGACCAATGATTCCCAAACTTTGGTCTTCCAGGTGTTTTGAACTTCAATTCCCAGAAGTCCCACCCAGTTTGGCCAACATTCAGGAAATCTGGGAGCTAAAGCCCAAAGCATCAAGATGACCAAAGTTTTGGAACCACTATAATTTAGACTGCACACTTTTGGGGAGCAGGGAGCATGTAAAGTACAGTCAGATCTCCAGATCCAAAGACTCTTTATTTGTAGATTCAAGCTTTTTTTTTTAATGTAAATTACACAAAGGAAACCTTGATTTTGCCATTTTATATAAGGGACATCAATTTACTATGCTATTGCATATAATGGGACTTGAGCATCCACCAGGGTGACCAGATGTCATAACCATAAGGGAGGACAAAGTATTGCAAAATATAGGACATTAAAAAAAAGTAGGATATTAGAAAATAAAAACTAAAAACACTAATATAAATATAAAAATGCTCAATGAAGGACGTTCTGAAATTTCTCCTGGACAGAAGGTTGAAATGTAAGATGTGTCTTGGAAAAGGAGGACATCTGATCACTCTGGCATCCATGCATTTTGGTATCCACAGGGGCTGGGGCCCTCTTGGAACCAAACCCAAGCAGATACCAAGGGCCCACTGTACTGAATACACCAAATGAACTAGACTGCGCATGTCAACAATACAGTAACTATTTACAGTTCTGCTTAATGTACCACGTCTTGTACTGTGAAATCATACTATTCATTTTATATGAAGAGTGCACAGAAACCTGCATGTTTTTCAGATAATTCCTCATCATTTTTTAAGACATATGCTCAAAATATGGTGCACTGTAATTGCTAAAAAGAGCCCCTGAACTATGAATCAAGACAGTGGTTCTCAAACTTTTTACCCTTGTGACCCCCTTTGCATCTACATCCAGACATTGCAACCCCCACTTGAGACAGTACATGAATAAAAATACTTTGCTTTATTGTGTATTTCCATTCACACAATCACCTATAGTCATATTTTAACATCCTATAATGTTATACTGTTGAACATCCTATGGTGTGGAAGTAGAATATCTAGATTTCAGTAAAGCCTTTGACAAGGTCCCCCAAGAGATTCTCACAAACAAACTAGTAAAATATGGGCTGGACAATGCTACTATTAGGTGGATTTGTCATTGGTTGATTGGGCAAACCGAAAGCGTGCTCAGCAATGCTCTTCTTCATCCTGGAGAAAAGTGACCAGTGGGGTGCCACAGGGTTCTGTCCTGGGCACAGACCTGTTCAACATCTTTATTAGTGACTTGGGATGAATAGAGGGCATGCTTATGAAATTTGCAGATGGCATCAAATTAGAAGTGGTATCTAATACCCCAGAAGACAGGATCAAAATTCAAAAAGACCTTAATAGATCAGAAAGCTGGGCCAAAACTAACAAAATTAATTTCAACTGGGAGAAATGTAAGGTACTACACTTAGGCATAAAATACAGTATGTATGCACATACAGTGCGCCCTTTCTTTACACAGGGGATCCGTTCTGGACTCCCCCACGTGAAGCGAATTCCACCTATGCTTGAGCCCCATTTAAATGAATGGGGGTTGTGCACATGGCAGCGTGGTGGCGCAGCGGCACATGCGCACAATTGGGCATGCACCCCATTGTTCCCTATGGGATGCACCGCCCCTTCTCACTGCTGAAAGCCACGTATGACGCGGGCGCACTGTATATATAGGATGTGGGACACCTGGCTTGAAAACAGTACGTGGGAAAGAGATCTAGGAGTCATAGTAGACCACAAGCTGATCATGAATCAACAATCTGATGGGACTGCTAAAAAAAGCCGATGCAATTCTAGGTTGTATCAATAGAAGTATATCGTATAGATCCTTGGTGGTGAATCTATGGCACACATGCCATCTCTGGCATGTGAAGCCATTTCTGAGGTACATAGAGAGATGAGAGGGCAGGGGAAGAGTAAGAACAGGTGTGTGCCCATTCCTCCTTTACCCCCACCCTCCTATGCCTTCAGCTGCCTCTCCTTGGCATGGGGTGGAGTCTCCTTCTTTAGAAGTTTTTAACAGAGGTTGGATGACAGTTTCCTCCTCCGTCAGGCAGAGGTTCCAAGTGCCCTCCTTGTCTTTTCCCATCCTCTCCTAGACAAAAAGGGTTTGGGAAGGAGGGGAGGATGGATGATGATCAGGGTCTCCATGTTTCACATACCCCTTGAGCAACTCTTGCACACACACACATCCGGGGGGGGGGGGTCATCCCACAGTTTGAAAACCATCAAATTAAGGTTTTGCTCATTCAAATCTTTCCTTTTCACGTATCAGTCCTTAGGCAAGTGTTGTGGGCTGGGAAAGACTCAGGGTCAAATACCTAAGTGGATATGCATATCAAGGGGAATCTTGGGCCTATCACTCTTTTCCAGTCTGTTTCCCCCCCTGCTATGGGGGGTTTCTTTAGGGTAAAATTTCCCAGGGAACAGTGTGCCATAGTGGTCCAAGTGCTGAATTAGGTTTGAATCCCTGCTCAGCCATGGGATCCCACTGGGGTGATTTTGGGCAAGTCATACTCCCTCAAACTTAGAGGAAGACAATGTCAAGCCTCCCCTGAATAAATTGTGTCAAGAAAACACTATGATAGGTAATGTCTACTTGATAAGTTGGAGAAACACACAAAAACAAACATCTGCTTTTATCAAAAGAGAAGGGTATCTGGTCAGGGTTCATCCAACTCTAACATCTGGTACATGTGTTCAAGTAAAGCAAAACATCCTTGTTACTGTCTCATGTTTTAAAAAATTATTAAGTGGTGCTATTGCATCATTATTTTGTTTTACTATATGGAGTCATTTTAATTTTAGTGTATTATAGTGATTGAAGAGCTTGTAGCAGAAATACAATTAAGTTATTTCAACTTCTAATGACTAACCACTTTGTGTTTGCTCTCTCTCCTCTGTACAAGGGGAACAGCCTCTCTCCTTTAATAAGAGGTATTTTTTTGAGCACTTCTGTGTCGGGTTAAGAAGGGTGAAGATTACTAACCAATTCCTTCTAAACTATCCTTGCATTTAGAGGGACATATAATATTCTTCCTCTCAATAGTCTACCAACAGAAGAAGTGGGTTCTTATAGAATACACAGCAATAAAGTAACCCCTACAAAGATTAACAACTGCTACCAATTAGGTATTAATTGGAATATGAAATGATGAAAACACTCAAATTGAGAAAGCTGAAAGAGGAATACAGTTTCACTAATAAGTTCCCAGAAGTGGGTAAGGTATCTCAAGAGTTTCTAAGGAACAGACCAAGAAGTGGGTCATGTTCCAGTTTAGTCCTACAGTAAGGGGTTGTTCAAATACTGGCTGCAGTAAGGAGTAAACATTATTTATTTATTTATTTAGAGCATTTATACCCCACTCTTCAGCTACAAAGGCTCTCAGAGAGGCTTACAATTATTATTTCTAATTAAACAGTTCCCTGATCACAGCCATTTCTTTGATAGAAAATGTTAACCACTGCCCCCCCTAAAAAAGAAAAAAAGAAGTGAAAAGTTAGGATGGTGAAAGTTTTTGAAATATAGGATTACAGGACAGCCTAACAAATTTTAAATTCAGCCCAGTACAGCTGTCATTAGGATAACCTACCTTCCCTATCCACCATTCGGAGAATAGTACTGACCAAGCTGTTATGTATTTGGCCTTATCTGCACTGTCCGGGATACTCCAGGGGACAGCCCAGAATAGCCTGGCCCTACAGCTGCCCTATGGGACACAGTAGCTCAGTGGTTAAGACACTGACTCTGATGATTGTAAGATCAGTAGGTTGGCAGGCCATGGCCCAAGTGCCGCAGGACGGAGTGAGCTCCCATCACTAGTGTCAGCTTCTGCCCACCTAGCAGTTTGAAACCATGTAAAAGTGCAAGCACATAAATAGGTACCACTTTGGTGAGAAGGTAACAGCATTTTGTGCAGTCAGGCTGGCCACATGATCACAAAGTTGTCTTTGACAACCCTGGCTCTTCAGCTTAGTAACAGAAAGTCAGACTTGACTTGGCAACCTTGTCAAAGGGGAAATCTTTACCTACTTTGCAGCTGCCCTAACCTGCCCACATTCTTTTGGCCTCTGTTTCTGCACCATGGTGGCTCTCTCCACAGGCACCGCTCACTTTTGAGATCAGAACAAGGTGCCCAGCGACTATCATATTCTTGGTGCTTCATTCTGACCTCAGAATGAGTGACCTGTGGTGGCAAATGCACCAGGTGGCTTTTGAGTGTACTGTTTTCCAGGAAAATCTTTCCAACATAGATTTGTTTCCCATGGATATTCTGTGCACAGCATAGGTCTAATAATAATGCACTTTACGCAGAACTGTACATGCTCTTGGGTCTCACCACTGTACCACATGAACAGACAGTGCAACCCACAGGTAAAGTTTGGCAAAGTTACATGGTAGTCCAAAATATTTTCCCAATATCTGTTTATGATGTACACATCTCTTTGGTTATGTAATGCAGCAGAGGAACGGAAGAGATGGGCAAGTTCTTCAGGGAAATCTGTCCACCATCACTGATCCTATTGACAAACAACCCGTTAAGTTCCTAAGAAAACGCAAGGATTCTCTGAAAATTATTAGTCTAGACCCCTAAACTACACTTCTACTTCCCAAATGTTTTTCAAAGACCTCTTGATGTTTTCTGGAGTGATCATGGATCAGTTTTGAATTTGTTCTACAAATCGTATGTACTTTACCATACATAATATTTTAACAACCTTTTAAAGTTTTCAACACTGGCAACCAGAACCAGCAATACATTTCAAAAACAGGCCCTCAGTCAAGTCACTGTGAACCTCACCCCCTTCCTTTTACTTGTAAATTTTGAGGGAAATTTTGATAAATGGTAGCAGTGCTGTTAACTTACTTGATGATCTAGCTCAAGTCAAAGAGACTCATTCAAGGAGGGAGTTTCTCTATGTTCTGCAAGCTTTCCACAAACCAATTCATGTAGCTTATGGTCCACTATTTGAGAAGCTTTTTTTTTTCTAGCCCATGATGTAAGAACGGGCAAAGTGTTCTAAAGATAAAGGTCATCCTACAAGTTAAAGGACTGTTACATACCTGCAAGTCCAAAACTCACTGATGAATTCTAGAGTAAATATTTTCTTATTACACAATCAGGCATCAGAAACCAAATCAGGCAACAAACCAAATGCTCAAAAATGTAATGCTTACAGTGATTTATTATTATTATTATTTTTAAAAGAAGTTTTACAATCCTTCAAATTATCTGGCAACAAATACTCCAGAACCTCCAATGGTTCAGCTAGCAATCTTGTCTATTCAAAACCTACCCGGATTCAGGATCATCAGGAAGCAAAAGACGTTGGCATAGACTTTAATAAGAACATCAAATAAAGAAAAAATACCCATAAAGGTCAGTTTATTTTTAGGTATAGAATCTAAGCAGCCAAGCCCTGTTGAGTTGCCTTTTGTCTTACAAAGTTGTTTTTTATACAATGGAAGTTTCCTAGCACTCAGACCCTAAGTCCCACTTACTAATGCATTCCCTTTCTAACTGTGAGAATTCTTCACCTCAGTTTGATCAGCATCAGAGCAGCTTCCCATTTGGTTTTGAAATAATGCAAACATCTGAATCTTTTCACATAGCAACACATTTCATTATGCCTAGCCAACTACATCTTAGCTTTTCCTTTATAACTGTACTTCAACAGATGCTATGAGCATATTATATTGCACCACTAATATTACTAGTTGACTTTACCATTAGACAATATGAGGTTACTGCCTCAGGCAGCTAAGAAGAGCAAGGGTCATGAAAGGGAAACAAACTGTTATGTTACTAAACTTAATATGCTTGTATTGTTTACTTAGGACCCAAACACCCTAAAGGTACCAGAAAGCTAAGCACAGTCAGCCCTGGTCCCTGGCTAGTATTTGGATGGGAAACTGACAACAAATACCAGATTCTGTAGGTGATATTTCATAGAAAGAAACTGGCAAAACTGTTTATGAGTATTCCTTGTGTAAGAAAATCCTATGAAATTAATGGGGCTGTCATGGGTCAATAGGCAACTTGAAGGCACATACACATTGTTTACTTCCAGGAACAGTGAGTGTTGGTTGTGAGATTTTCTGCCTCAGGTGCCATTAAAATCTTAAACAGCCTTGGTTTACTATGCACCTTGATGTCAAGGGATTCCTCCCATTTGCTTTTCAGCCCAAAGCAGCAAAATGTTGTAGAACAGCCCTGCTCCAGATGAAAGAGACACATCTCTTTCACACAATACCTCTAATTTTTGAAGTGTTGCTTTAGCAGTGGGATAAGAAACCAGTACATAAAGTTGGACCCAGAAGGCCCCCTTTCTTTACAGAAAGAACTTGGTTTCTTCTTGAATAATTTGGTTGGAATGGTAACGTTGGAATTTTCTCTCTTTCCCCAAGCTGCCAAGTACCATTTCCAATTATGTTCCAAATCTCCCTAGCTTTCTGGAACAGCATGGGAGGTGTTGCTGGTGGAATGGAAGTGTAGAAACCACTACTCTGCTCCCTTCCTTCAGCATCAGCAGAACTCATAGCAAGTTCAATTTATAATCTGTGTAAGGGGTTTGTTGCTCAGGAGCTCAGCTACTTGCTCACACTGGAAAAATCTCTTAGAGAAAAATAGATATCCCCTTCCTTGGAGGTTTTCAGGAGGAGCAATTTTGTACTAAAACAGCATGGATGGATCTAGATTACTAGAGGTGAGCCTACAGCAACTTCCTGTTTTGAGTTAATTTTGGGGAGGATTCCTGAGCTGAGTGTGGCCCAAGAGAGGTGGTGGGGCTGAAGAACTAGCCTGCAAATGACTGGAAATTACCAATCCTTATTTAGTGTAGAGATTTCAACACTGGGTTATGGCTCTGAAGACCAGGGTTCAATTTCTGTTTGGCCATTGGGTGACCTTGGGCAAGTCACATGCTCTCAGCCTCAGGGGAAGGCAATCCTCCTCTGACCAAGAAGCCCCACGATAGGTTCGCCATAAGTCAGACACAACTTGAAGGCACTCAGCACACATGCACTTATACCAAAAACAGATTAGATTTTTTTCCCATCCCAACAGCATTACTGAGCACATTTTTAAAAGAAGACTCGCATGTTGGGGGAAAACAATAACCAAATTTTAAAGTTGTGTTCTTTGGAAAGCAAGATAAATATAGAATGCCTACTTCTTTCTTAAATAGTAAATGAGAACAAGGGAGAAAGTTTGAGTTAATTTTCCTTGGAAACACATTTAAGAGACCCATCAGTAAAATATAAATCAAGAGGATATACAATTTTGATTGTTCACATATGCATTCTAACTAGCCATGAGCATTAGAACAAGTTTATTTTAACACTAGAAATCCAGTAACAGGACTGAGAAATGCATACAGCAGCAGAATTTCCAGATTAATGAGCAGAAAGAGAATGTTTTTGTTTATAAAACAATTCCATCTTCCTCCTTATAATCTTGTACAGGTATACTCAAAGGAGAGATCCACTGAGTTACATTCAACTTATACCACATTAGTAGATACAGGGCATGATTCTTAAAATAGTATCAGTTTGGAAGCTTGAATCTGTCCATGCAAGTGTATCCAAGATAGGACAAAATAAATCACATGTAAGTTAAAATGCAGGCACACTAAAAGGCACAGTACTGTGGTTATCCTGCAAGCTGTGAGGACATGCAGGAGCATTAGGATAACCTACCTTCCCTATCCACCATTCGGAGAATAGTACTGACCAAGCTGTTATGTATTTGGCCTT